>NW_005187505.1:2103598-2183082 GCF_000239375.1 Pundamilia nyererei | reverse complement strand
CCCCCCAAATTCCAAATGCTTACTGTCATTCTGGCATTTCATCGACACTCAAAATGCCTGATGGAATGTCATTTAGGCGCTAACAGTCCAATCAACGCATGGAACCAGCCCTTATCTTATTCATCAAGCATGCGTCCTCCACTGAAAGGCACTTCTGTGTTCCTTAATTAAAGGAACCTGAGTCCCAGAAAGCAATAAAAGCATTTCCTAATTAACTACATTGTGTGAGTGTCTTTTCTCAAGAGAGAAATAGAGCGAGAAAGTGAAAGGGAGAGAGCAAGAGGGAGTGTTGCCAGCACACGCACTTCAACACTTCAACTCCCAACACTTATCTCTCGTTCCGCCATGCAACATGGCATGGAAAATGGAGTTTCTCTAATGGGTGGGTTGCGCATGATGAGATCCATGTTTGCTGTTCCTGAAGGCTGAAATCACTTTTCAGCTCCGTCAACAGAACAGCATGCCGGTAAAGCAGAGCCCTAAACAGTGAGACACCTTCAAAGTCCTTTAGACACTGAGTCATGTAGTTCATCTTTGTACATCTGCCTTCACATCTCTAATCATTAACAAGATGAAAATGAAGATGTGCAGATTGTAAATTTTGTTACATTTTTGAGATTTGTTTAATCATATCAAAGGGCTCTGAATGACAGATCTACATCCTGCTAGAATAGTGAAACACAATCTGGTACAAAACTTGAGCTCAAAATATTCTGATGATTTCTCTGACACATTACCATGCTGGGTTTTAAGAAGATATTATTAGAGATCATTTTTTCGCAGTCAAAGAGCAATAACCTCAACATAAAAGGAAAAACTCATGCTTCACTGGCTGACATTTACACACACTGTAGGTGTTCTAAAACCGACTCCATAGAAAGGAGTATAAACTACTGCAGGACTGTGAGTCATTCTGACAGTATGTGGTGGTTTGCTACAGTGAATAGCATCAATAGAGCCTCATGAGAAAAGAAAAATGCATATCAACTTTCTGTAAATGCCTTTAGCTAATGCATTCTAACTGTATGTTTTAGGGCTTAAGTGCTTTTTCTTATTTTCTTTCATATGCCTTTGCATATACTGTAAACATAGCCACAGTTTCAAATGTAAATGTCAGCATATGCACAAGTAATTCCTGTAAGTCAAAACTTCCAGACAGGCTCTGTCTGTCTGTATGATATCAGTTAAAATGAATGTTTGGTCACACTGGCACAGAAGCCCCACCCACCTTCTGTTCAAACCTGTTGCTTATGAAGGAGAGCCAATTAGAAGAAAAGTGACTAAAAGGAGCAGAAGAAGCAGTCTGCATATGAACTGAGGAACTGTGCCGTCCAGTGTGTGATTTTGAATCATGAAAAACCATTGTAGTCAGTCTACAAATAAAGACAATTAAAGGTTAATGGACTGATTTGTAAATAATTTTTTTCTATGCTGCCTGTGCATTCAAGGCACAGGATCTTCTTTAATGTTGTGTTGCAATAATGCTAGTCCTATCAGAGCCATGGCTACAAAAAGTAAATGTACGTTTTGAAAGTGACACAAAAGCACATCAAACTAAAGAAGTTGTTCAAAATAAAAAAAATAAAAAACAAAACAAAACAACGAGAAAAAACAGGGGAGAGAAACAAAGGCAGACAAATAACAGATCAGTATTTGAAAAGCACTTTTCACAGATGTGTAGTTTCAAACCACTGCACAATCAAAATAAAAATGAGCAGTAATCACAACAAAACAATATAAAATTAAAATGCAGTCAATAGCAATACAAAACTATCATCACAAATCTCAACAAAAGCTTCGTTAAAAAGAAACAGTAATGTAAAATATATTTTTGATGAGAGTCAAAGCTAAGAAAAGAATCAAATATTACACCAAGATTATGAATGCTTTATATAACAGATGAACAGAAGGAAGCAAACGTTTAGCTGATATTTGGATCTAGTTCAGGAGGAGCTATAATCGTCACCTCAGTCTTGTTGGAATTTAACGCAAGATAATTATTGGAGAGACTGTTAATAATTTGGGATAAACAGTCATCTAGGTTGGTCTAAAAAATGATGCATAAAAATGATAAGAAATGTTATTAAAAGATCAAGTGCTACCAAGTGAAAGAAGAATGCAGAAAGAAAATAATACAGGACCTAGGACTAAACCTTGCAGAGCCCCACAGGTTATGGAAGTAGGGTCCATAGACTATGGGCTATTTGTATGTATGAGGAACTGTAAGGAGGCAAAATATAGGCTGAAACCATTAGGCCGAAGTACACACTCTAGTCAGTGCTTGTGATTACACCAGAAGTGCTCCACATCACGTAAAAATATGCAATATTTTTAGAGTCCACATCAAGGTCCACAGAGCAGATGAGAATGATGGGAAGTTACATTATGTTAAATCAGTTAAATTATGGAGCATCCAGTCAATTTCCAAAATAATATTGTGAAGACTAAACTAAAGGGGGGAACAAAACCTCATCAGAGATAGGTTAAAATCCAGTAATGTTACTAATCCAGTGGATTCTCCATGGAGAAACAAAGCACCCAATGTCATACAAAAAATTAATTAGCAAAATAAAATAGGAAGTGACTAGAGACTGACATGAGACTGGAAGACAGAAATACAAGGAAGGAGACACAGCGGTGCACAGAAGACAAAGAAAAAACATCAGAAACACAGGAACAGAAACTATAGACACTGACCATGAAAGTTTGAGAATATTTAAAAAATTATTAAGAATTATTATTTATTACAACTTGTTTTGTTTTTCAAATTATAGATGCCATTTTCACCCTCACGTTTCCTTTGCTGTTGTAAAGATAAAGATGCTATGATGTCTCTGTTCTGGCTCATTCTATAATTAAAAGGGCTTCTGTTGAATTCGTCTCTTTGCTCCTTGGAAATACAAAGCACTTTACATTAGAGAGAGAAGCTTCACAAATGGACAGAGCTGGAGCGATAAATTTAAAAGGGTGGGGTGTGTATGCGAGTTTTATATTGCATCTGTGTTATAGCCACACTAATCCAATAAGACAGGACCCTGTTGGTCAATTAACCTTGGTATTATATCTTGTTATGCCTACGAGTCCATGCCCTTTCCCCCGCTGTGGCTCGTTTAAGGAAACAATACATCTGCAGCAGGGAGCATCATCCAACGTTCTGCAACAATGACTACCTATGCAATAGGTGGAAGCTGATTAAAATGAACCCTGCACTCAGAGTACCTTTACATGCGATTTAATTTAAAATCAGCAAGTCTACATCTTTGTAATTTGGTCAAATTAGGAAATGCTTTTCTTTCCTGCCTTTTATTCAGTTTTCTACAAGAAAATTCTGATCCACTAACATAAAACAAGCATTGATGGGTGCCAGACTATCATTGTTTACTCTTCAGAATTATTTGATGACTCTAGATGTCTTTGGCTTTCCTTATTTCTGCCAAACCCCAGAACAAGCTGAACCCCATCAGTTGGCAGGATTGGTCCCTCAAGTATCTTATGAAACTATTTTTGAAGGCTGTCATATTGTCAGCACATATCCTGATATCAAAGATATAGCATTTGCCAGCACACACAATAACAAGATAAGCCCAGGCATGTCTGAGAGTGAGAGTTGCATATCAGCTCACATAATGAAACAGGAGCTACTTTGCTAAACAGGTAAGAAAACAGCTGAAACAACAAACCTGTTTCACCATTTGAGGGAAGAACAGATGAAATCAGGAACAATCAGAACAAGAGGGAAGACATGCTAGCTGCTTTTGATGTGATGAAGGTGGTGATGAATCACATTTTCTTTAACATCCAATGGATTGCAGGGTGCATGTGCCCTGTTTTCCTGGTGAACACCTGGCACCAGGATGCACTATGGGAAGACGTCAAGCCAGCAGAGGCGGTATGACACTTTGGGCAATCTTTTTCTGGGAAACCTTGGGTCCTTCCATCCACGTGGATGTTACTTTGACGTGTACCACCTACCTAAGCCATTTCACAGACCACGGACACCCTTTCATGGAAAGGTTATTATTAAGGAGTTTGAGGTGTTGACTTGGGCACCAAAGATCTCAATCCAATCAAGCATCTGTGGGATGAGCTGGACAAACACGTTTGGTCTATGGAGGCCTCACCTCACAACTTACAGGACTTAACGCATCTGTTGCTAACATCTTGATGCTAGGTACCACAGCACAACTTCAAATGTCTAGTGGAGCCTTTACAGGTCAGGACTGCTTTGGCAGCAAAAGAAAGACCAACACAATATTAGGCAGGTGGTCTTGATGTGACACCTGATCAGTTCAGATTTTGTTAGGATTTAGTAACTCTGAGAACATGTCCAATGCTATTAATTCAGCATTATATTCTCATCAAAATGGCATTGGAGCTGTGGTTACTGAATGCTACTAAAATAAAATAAAAATTACCATTTGAGTGAGGGTTTGTGAATGTTTAATTGCCTTTCATAGCATCAAAGCTTCAGCACAGAGACTCATAAAATACATTTGAGCTCTAAATGTCACCCTCATCACTACCTTGATCTCTCGGGGTAATGATGCAGAAACTTTCTCAGATATGTGCATATGTGAGAATACAGAGGATCTGTTTCCCAGAGAGCTGATGTTCTCAGAGAAAGAGGCTGCTGGTGGTTGAGCACTGATCAGGCTGTGGTTGGACCAGCCCTGATGGGCAAACTTTTGTAAAGCGAGGGCAGAGAGTAGGCAGCGAGGATTGTTGCCAGAGCAGTAGGGAGGCAGAGATGAATAGCTCCGCTGATCCTCCACCGTAATCCCCTTTAATAAACTCTGCTGTCTCTTGAATGTGAGCTGCCACGGAGTCAAAGAAGTTGAGACAGTTTAAAACATTTTCTTTAGCCTCCTATCAGATTACAGCATGATGTATTTCAGTCTTGTAGTCTTTTAGCTGCAGCCATGAGCTTTATGACACTTTTCTCTATTAGGCTCAAACATAGAGACAAAGTTGTGCTATCACAGAAGGCTTTTAGTCAAAGAGTCAGCTCAAGAGAGTGCACAAGCTCTTCAGTTCAACACAGTTGTATTTACACAGCGCCTATTTACAGCATCAGTCACCTTAAGTTACTTTTTACTGAAAAATAAAGACACTAAAATATTATATTATTCTTATGGTAACCAGGGAAATGTTAAATAAGACATCTTGATTTTTTGTACCTGCTAACAATGTAAGTGTTTTTTTAGATGAAATTAAGACTGTCTAATAGGAGATTAAAGAAAAGAAAAAATATGATCTTTATTATTAATTTTCCTGAAATGTCAGTCGCTTGTCTGTGTTATTTGGACTAATAGCTTGGTGGAGCCAGCAGCCATGGATCAAACAGCCTCTGTGTTCAGAGGTTAATTGTTATCAGGAAGTAGAGGCTTGGGTGTTTAGAAAACCTACAAAGAAATTCAATGCACTGGGTTCCTTGGAGGCAGCTGCTGTGTTCAATCAGAAGTCGGAGTGTGGTTTAATGTGTGTTTGGACGTGTGTGCTCATATTTATGAGGATGTGAAGGCTTGATCATTTGGAAAAACTGTAGCTCAGATGGCTATTTTTGCAAAAGGACTGGGGAAAGTACTTTGAAAGGAAAGCTTTGCAATCTATGAGTTATTTGCACTGGAGGAAGTTAAACTACAGCAAAGCTACTCAACGGATTCTAGTTTTCTTAAAGCTACTCAAAGTACCTTCAATTGGCAATACACGTGTTCTGGTTAATACTGCTGCACTGCACCTAGACATATAAGATTTAAACTGAGGAGGTTAGTAAAATTAAATTACTGTGTGGTAGCTTTGACTCATTGGTCTGACCATGCTGATTACATGCCTCCAAAATGGCTAAAACAATTTTCTCTTTCCAGAAAATGCCCTGCATGTTCCCATTTTGTCCTGATTGATGTTGTGAGCTGATTGCTCTGTCACATCTGGAGTACTGCCCAATTATTTGATCATGTGCTGCTGAAAACATCTACAAAAAACATCATCTTGTGTAGCACAAGCAGCCAGGGTAGTTCTAATGGATGCTAGTGTTTTGAATATGCATAAACAGCAATTCTGGGTTACTGCGAATGATAAGTAATGGGAAGTCCTCTGCTGTTCATGAGCACTGTTTAGGTGAAAGTTACACTTGGCCTTTGGAAACAGTTCAGCCATGAACAATAATAATAATATCAAAATCTAATAATAGAATCCTAATAACTAAACATGTAAATCCCTTCTTAAGTTGGCAGTCCATTTAACCCTGTAATACCAAGTGTATCATATTTAAAACGCGAGTTTTTCCCCCCAGATTTCTACATCATCACTGTGATTTTTTAAAATCGTTAACGTCTCATACGACATGTCAGTGCTGCTTCTGTCCAGCATTGCTGTGTGTGTTTCAATGCCCCCACCATCCACCGGTAAGCTCCAGGGAAATACTTAGTTACCACCAGTGTTGGTCAAGTTACTTGAAAAAAGTAATCAGTATTTAATTACTGATTACTTCCCCTAAAAAGTAATCCTGTTACTTTACTGATTACTTATTTTCAAAAGTAATTAATTACTTAGTTACTTAGTTACTTTTTTACTTTTTTAACGCAGTAACGCAGCATTCCTACGGGAAAGTAACGGTAATCTAATTACCGTTTTTGCAATAGTAATCCCTTACTTTATTCGTTACTTGAAAAAAGTAATCGGATTACAGTAACGCGTTACTGCCCATGTCTGGTTACCACTTCTCAATTTATATGTCAGATATTTGCAGGAATGATATGTTTAAAGCCCAGAGACACAACTCTGCATTCTGCTGCTATAATAAATCAACATCTGTCTGAACTGTGCAACTCTGCAAAAACCAGCAATTTGTTAACAAATGGTAGAATTTAATGTACAAATACATTAAATTCTACCATTATTAAGAAAAAGCACATACCAACTTTTTCAAATGTTTGTTAAAAAAGAGCAATAATCAATATTTAAAACTAATTGACATTTTAAACATTCAGTTTACCTCCACTAGTTCCAATTTTCTGATGCATTAATATACCAAAATATGTTTCACAAGTGTATTTCCAAGATTTTTAAGCCTGTCCTCAACATAAGAATCTTCCTCTGGGCTATCACGGTCAGTTTTAACACCCTCACATTCATGTGTGTTCTTAGATTTGTGTCTGACGTCTTTAGAACAGAGAGTGTATTTACTCTAGGCCTGGATTGCTCACGAGTAACAACATCATTTTTGAACGACTCAGCGTCATGTATTTACTCAAGTAATGCCATGGCGGAGGTTTATCCAGGATAACGCTGTCACTGTGTGAGCACTAAGCAACACCCAACTTTTGGGCCTTAACACAAAGGCCAATTGTGTGGTGGTGGCGGCCTGACGAATGGGTACACTTGCACATCAGTCTGGATGAAAGGGAAAGGGGGCGGGCTTGTCAATAGGGGTTGAAAAAGGCATTGATAAACAATACATATGTCTTCTTCATTTATTGAATTTAAGTGTAAAATGAACAGCTAATAATAAAAAAAGATGAAAAAGTGTTTAAGCTACTTGATTCTAAAAAATATACCAGCAGCAGGTAAAGTTTTATCAGATGTTTGCCACTCTACTTTATTATTCATTTGTCATGGTATTTAGTATGTTTATCCAGGAAAAATAAAGGTTGTGGCATGATTTGAATCTTTTCTTGGTTTTACATTTTATTTTATTGCTTCTTCTTCTTCTGATCAAACAAAACAACCAATCTGAAGACAGACTACTGAGTTAGCAGATTAGTTGAATAACAATAAATACACTGAAACAATATTATCTTAAAACATGCTGTAAATATCTTAAATTGCTTAAATTCACAAACATTTACAAAGATTTGGCTTAAAGAGATGGGCCAAGACAATATTGTTTCCACAGAGAATTCAACATGTTCGGCCAGTGAGACCATTATTACCACGTGACCACCTTTATTAAAAGCATGCAGGTCTTATACTGGGCTATAATCCCCAAAGAAGATCTTCTGAAGCCACAGCACTGAGGCTGTGCTGAGCACGCAGCAAGCCGGCTTTCTCCAGACAGTATCGATATTCCACACAGAGAGAAAAATACCCTCAATGCTTTTGACTGGGGGTGAGAAAAAACAGCAGTAAGACCCTGGTCTGATTTTGGTGAACTTTTCATTTTGCCTGAGGTAAACCAAAGTTGGTACAATTTACTTCTTCAAAGTACAAAATTTAAAAATGATATGAATACGAGTTATCTGCTCCACAACCTAATGAGACATGAGGAAGCTGTCAGGCTTCAGTTGTGTTGGAACTGCAGTGGGTTTCGGTGACAGACGTTTAAAGCCGAGCCAGCCAATCGCAACACTGAATAGCGTTGATCCCAATCATTCACCCACCGCACCACAAATGTGTTTTCATTTTGCATCAGCGTCTCATTTAAGCCCACATGGAGCTAAATCCTCTGTAGTTTTAGCCATGAGAAATATTTGAATATAAATTATAGCTTTTATTATTTTTTCACACAAATATGCTGCCTTTAACAAATAAATGTTCCTCCGTAGAAGGTGACATTTTTCATGCACTATTAAATCTCTGCAATGTGGGAATATGACTACTCCCGTTTGTGTCGGTGGTGATGAAGCAGGGCTTCTCTTCCAAAGAAGAGGATATTACTTCCACGTGAGCCCGTGGATATGTCTATATATAGATTTCTTCTGAATGCAAACACGATCAGAAAATGAAACACAATGATAACTGTTTCCCTAAAACTTTATGCTCCAAAATTTTCCAGGAAAAAAAGAAAAAGAAAACACATTTAAATGTGAAAGAAGAGGTTTGGTGATAAAAGAAGAAGAGAAGGAGGTATTACGTAGAAAGAAATAGAGTTCTGAATGAATTTTCTACTGAGGCAGAAAAGCAGAAACTCTAACCGCAAATAATAAAGGCTGCTACGCATAATTTGGTGATGCATCGTGTCAAACGCTTGAATTATTGTTGCCAGATGTTTATTCCACTCTTCAAATTTGATTATGCCTTTCTCCTTTTTGGGCAATTCAGTGTTAAATGTTAAATGCTGTTGTTAGTACTTTGACTCAGAAGCGCCACAAAAACAAATGAATAAGTAAATAATCAGGCCGCCTGGTTCACTTGAAGTTGTCGTCAAGGTCATCGGTGACACTGGCTGCTTTTTGTGCGTCACCAGCAAATGCTCACTCACAACCACTGCTGAATCACTTTTTAGTCATGCTTACAGCACAGTCTTACTGAATGCACTCAGATGTTTGTATTTTAAACAATAAAAGTCATTATAGGTACTAACTGCGAAAACAGAATTTTACTTATTGTGTTTTTTACAAAAATTTTTTTATACTATTTTATCGATACAGATTGCCGTTAGGACAATTTGTTACTTGTTATGGCATCTGTCTTTCTGACAGAAATTGCGCATCGCATGTAGGAGTCAGTAATTCTAACAGTAGGAGTATTTGAGTAATCTATCCATTAAACCCAGTGCTTTAAGAAGATACATTTAGTGTCACAACACAGAACTTCGTTTTTCACTGATTGACGGTTGTTTAATTGCCCATTTAAAATCTTGTGTTATGGTTGAAAAATATTTCCAAAAAGAAAACTTTCACTGACGTTTGCAACGTCATGAGGTGCGACCATCTGCTTGATGTCCTTAATGAACATCTGCTGGAATTTCCAACAGGTGGACGCCTGTTTACAACATTTCTTTTTTTTGTTTTGTTTTTGGACATCCTTTTATTAGTTACAACAGAACTGCTGAAATGATCTACCATGTTGTACAAAATGCAAACTAAGGTAAGGTTGTACTTGCAACCTTACACTTGTTTTAGTGGTGGGCTTTCAGGCTTTTCTAGTTAAGGTTTATTCTTACTTACAGGTAGGTGTTTTAGTGATGTCACTGGCACGTAATAGTAATCTATGAGGATGACCTCTGGAGTACCTCAGGGGTCTGTCCTTAGACCTCTTCTGTTCTGTTTGTACCTGTTAGCCCTGAAGCATGACATCCACAGTCATACTGTGAGTTTTCACTTGTATGTGGACGACAGAAAGTATCTCTTTGACAGTCCTGAACTTAATGCACTGAACGACTGAATCCAAGATTTTAAATGGTTGGTGCCACAGAATTTCCTGCAGATAAATGTGGATAAGATGACCATAATCATTATGTGGCTTGATGCATTTATCAGACTCACTACAACAGACCCGAGGTCCTCATCTTTAATGTTGGGTCAATATTTAAAAAAACAAAAGAAAACTCAGCATCATTTGTGATAACGACTTCAGCCTGAATAAGCAGGTCAATTCAGTTGCTCAATCTTAGAGACTTTGATTCATAATTTTATACGAAAGAACGTTTACCTCTTTTAAAGATATATGCATGCATATTTTGGTGAGCTTGCTGTCATCTTTCAAGCCATCTTAAAGACATGGGGACGGTTGTGGCTCAAGAGGGTAGAGTGGGCTGTTTATCAACTGAAAGGTTGCGAGTTCGATGACTGGCTCCTCCATACTACATGTTGAAGTGTCCTTGAGGAAGATGCTTAACCCTGAGATGCCCCTGATGCGTCCATCACAGTGTGAGTCAATGAATATTAGGTTGAAAAGGGGAAAAAACACTTATATGAATATGTGTAAATTAGTGAATGAGGCTTTGAGTGTTTAACTTGAGTAAAAAAATTGCTATGCAAATACTATTTACATATTTTTACAATTAGTCCTTTTCTGTCCCCTACTTTGAGTTATTTCTATGTTATCATTTTTTTCGTGATCATTTTTATTTAAGTTAAATATATATTTGCTTTTAATAAAGTTGTTTTGCATTTTAAATTTCAAACATTCCTCACTTTAATCTCCGGTGTTCCTATAGCTCATTTTATTTAATTTTAATCTCTTTTTAATGTTGAGAAACACTGTAACTCTGATTTTGAAAGTTGCTATATAAATAAAGTTTATATTTATTATTATATGACACAAATGGCGCCTTTGCATGTCTGCAAACCCCTCGTACATAATCAGATGTTTGAGGTTCATATTAAAATGACATCAGAAAGTTTCCAAGAAACCCCAAGAAATGTAGCAGTTATCAACAATAACACCTTATAAAAGCATCTTATAAGGGCTAAGACTGTTTTAAAATGGGTAATTCTGTATAATTAACACCAGAAACCAGAGATATATTAAATAAAATACACTTGATGCTTTAGCTCTCAAGTTGTCCCACTGCCAGACTGGAGAAAAGAAAGACACACTCACATGGAATTTTGTTCAGCTCATTCATGAACTTGTCCTTCAGCTTGGAGAAGGCTTCATCCTTCTCGCCTGTGCCCGGGCCGGCCATGTTGGTGGTGTTGGAGCCAGCCGTGGAGGAGGAGGCGGTGGTGGGCGCGGGGGCGGCCGCCGCCAGTGCTTCCCTTCGACTTTCATTCATTGTGGCGATGCTGGGCAGCCAGGCAGATGCTGGAAACGAGGAGAAAAAGAAAGAGGAAGCAGAATCAGTTAGATTTTTTTTTTTCTTTTGCTGCTGTGACAGATGCATGTCAGAGGCAGCGTGCACGCCTTGTCAGATGACTGAGTTGACGCAGATCGTGTGAGCAGCTGCTGGCTCAGCCTGAGTAAACATCAGCTGGGGTCCAGGATGAATTGGCCAGCAGTCTGAATTCAGAACAAAGCCACTCAGTCACTGCTTAAACCCCAGATTAACATCACAGAGCGAAGATAAAATTATTATTTATTACTCTCACGCGGTAAAGACTGTGAATCTCAGCTCTGCTGGCTCCATCAGAAACTGTGCTTTCACAGGAAAACTGAAAATGTGCTACGACTTCAATCTTACACCAAGCTCTTTGTACACAACAGGTGTATTTACTTTACACACAGGTGTTTTGTGAACGGACAGAAGGCAGCGCTGTGTCTCTAAGGTTAACTGCAGCTTTGTGTGTGTGTGCAAATCCATGTACTTGCACATGTACTGTGTAACTTCTGAACATGTTAATCATCACCTCACTCACCGCCGAAGAACAACAGCTGGCACATGTATTAATAAGACACTAAAAACTCTACGATATTATAAATACCACAATTATAACATCGAAGTGCTGAGCCTGCCACTCTTTTTGCTCGTCTAAATAACATTTAAAATGGGAGTTGCAAAAATTCAACTGCACATAATTTACAAAGACACACAACAACAATAAAACAAACATGCCTTCTATTAGAGTGAATTGTTAAATGTTGTCATTTCTATGCTTGCCAACTCTGATGAAAGAAATTCCACTGTCCTTCCCCCCAGATCCTCGAGGTTCTGGTGGGGTGCTGTAATGTTTTATTGCTGATACATCCTATCTGGAATTCAAAGGAGCTTGCAAAGAAAAGCGTCTGGACTTCTTTAAGTTACTTGAAGACGTTTCACCTCTCATCCGAGAAGCTTCTTCAGTTCTAAGGTCAAATGGTGGAGAATCCCAGATATAAACCTAGTGGGAGTGTCCCCCCACAGGGGGACAAAAGGACCCCCTGATGATCCTCTAATCGCCTGAGCCAAGGTGTGAAACTGGGTGTGGGTCCCAATCAGCCAGAGTTTCGGGTGAGTTCATTGTGAAACCTGGCCCCACCTTATCATGCGAATTCCTGAGGTCAGATGGCCCAGGATGTGAGTGGGCGTTAAGGCGTCTGGGAAGGGATCTCAAAACTGGATTATAGATGGCAGAGAGTTGGTGTCGTAAACCACCGCCTCTGTTCAAAGATGGTCGCTCACATAGACGGCTTCTTTCACTCCTCTTTCAAACCATCTGTCCTCTCTGTCCAAAATGTGAACATTGGCATCCTCGAAAGATTGTCCTTTATCCTTAAGATGCAGATGGACTGCTGAGTCTTGTCCTGTGGAGGTGGCTCTTCTATGTTGTGCCATGCGCTTGTGAAGTGGCTGTTTGGTCTCTCCGATGTAGAGGTCTGGGCATTCCTCGCTGCACTGTACAGCATACACCACATTGTTAAGTCTGTGTTTTGGCGTTTTGTCTTTCGGGTGAACCGGGTGAAGAAGCTTCTCGGATGAGAGGTGAAACGTCTTCAAGCAACTTAAAGAAGTCCAGACGCTTTTCTTTGCAAGCTCCTTTGACTACGATGACCTGGATGACTGTGAACCTTCACAGACATCCTATCTGGAAGATCTGCTTCTTTTGATGTAAGCTTCCTGCGTTTACAACCCTTTGGTCAGCAGGAGGTCTGACGCACACACATATTCTCACATAACACACACACACACACACACACACACACACGCGCACACACACACACGTACAGAAGTTCACACATATACATACAATGCTTTGTCTTAGAACCAAGGGGGCGTGGCTTTGTTCTGACGTGTTTTGTGTGAACTGTCTCTCAATAAAAGGTAGCAGGAGGAGGTCAGATCTGGGGGTCATTTCCGTGGTGGACACAGACGAGGCCTCCCTTGTGCAAATAATCGATTGATCGACTGTCTTGTTTTCTTCGTGACGAATAAGTCTCTAGAATTAGCGGGGCTTGTGGAAACACAGACCCAACACCTTCCTCATCATATTCTTTATGATGGTTTAGGTTTCAATCTTACTGCAAAGGATTTCACGTTCATGTTCATTACCAGTGCTGTCAAAAGCCGGGACACTGTAACCACCAAGCACTAAAGCAGAGACTTGAATCCTAGATTTCTTTTTTTTAGCCTTAATAAAAATGTTTTAACTAAGCATGCACTGATGTATCAGCTTGAATGGGAACAGCTCAGTTTTATCTATATAGCCCCAAATCAAAGCAATAGTTACCTCAAAGTACTTTATGTTGTAAGGTAAAAACCCCAACAATCAGACAACTCCCATTGATCAAGCACTTGGCGACAGTGGGAAGACAAAAATTCCTTTTAATAGAAAGAAACTTCCCGCCAAACTTCATCTTGGGGGTGAGGGGATGGGGGCAGAACAAAGGACTGAGCGAGTGCAGTAGAAACATTCATTATGGGAAGTCAAGGCTGACTGCAGCACAACTAAGGGATGGCTCATGGCCACCTGATCCAAAGTCAGCTGTATGCTTTGTCAAACTTTGTTTTACTTGGGAATAATGGCTCTTCACCATACTGGTGTCATTTATAATGAATAATAAAATGTGTAAGAAAAGTAATGAAATGTGTCTTGTTTGTTTAACATGGCTTTTTTTGTCCACTTTATTTGAGTTGTACCACTAATCTGCTGAACATCTTTCTCAGACAACATCAGACTTATATATTGGTATATTTAACAAAACTGAATGGGCAGAGTTTGTGCAAAGCTGATTTAACACTACAAAAAGTAATGTTCAAAGTTGCTGTGATAAACAAATGAAATATTTCGAAAGTGTTCCTTTTGATAATCAGGATTACTGAATTTTCTGAAACAAAGGGAAAAGAAACCCGAATAAAGCAAAATAGATAAACAGAAAAAAGTGGTATCTGCTAATTAACAACCAAGAATTTCACAATTACTGGATCCCTGAATAAAAAACTGGTTTGATAGGCATAATCTCAAACAGGAATGTTCGTTTTACTACATAAGTGATTGTTAGTGTGTGTGCACATCTTTGTTTTTCTGGTGATGTGTTGTATCCTGATGGGAACTATTTATTGTCTGCTCCCACAGTGCAGGTTGTAATTTGGCTCTGTCGCCAAAGCACTCCATGAGGATAATGGCATACTAAAGAAAACCACTCCACAGAAAAGATTGATGGCCTTATTTTTGTTCTTTGCCACAGTCACTGCTTGTTATGCTCACATTTTCCATTTACAGTGCTGTTTCATATGAGGGCACTGCACTGGTTCTGACAGACAGGAGGCTGTTAAAGGTTTCGATGTAACTGAAAAAATCTCAGTGTAAGCATTCAGTATTGCCTTTAATGATATTCATCTCTTAAACTGAAAGAGCTGAAAACAGAACTTGGTGCCAATTCACCCTAATGCAATCTTTACAACCACGACAGAAAGAAAGCTTTAGCAAAGTGATTTCCAAGTTATTATTTTACAAATGTATAAAATTTGGTTTATAAAGGCAGGTAGGACGTTTGCACTTCAATTAAATTACGGATGCAAAGTGTCTTCTAAGTATTTGTCATTTTCTGAGGGAGTAACTAAATGTTGCCACTTTAAGCTTCATTTGGGTGTGAGTAAGAAGAAAGGAACCTGTTTCATTACTTTGGGATTATTTAAGCAGTTGATCTGCTTCGCTATCACATCCTGATAAGAGAAACCTATTATCTACTGATTCTCTTCTTTTTCTTAACTCTGAGTGTAGTTGGAAGGGCAGGATTGATTATTTCCAATTCTGTGTTTTTGGAGTTTTCACAAGTCTGGCTTCACTGTTTTAAAATCTACTTTCCTAGTGCTACTATTGAGACTGACAGTAGTGACAACCACCTTTTTTTTGGTAATAAAGTACAGTCATCTAAACAAAATCATCCGGCCATCAAATACACCAAGTATCATTCTTGTGGAATAAATAACTTGCAGTTAAGATGCAATCTGTTGCCTGACAACTGGAACCAAGAGGCAATGAGGCTTTAAATGTGGGTGAATATTTTATCTCAGTTTGCAAACAGTAGAGCTCCCATTTCTGTCCAAAAGCTATCAAATGTACTTTTCTTTTCTTTTCTTTTAATAAAATTCTCAGTGCCGTTAGACAAGTTTTTTAACTGAAGCTGAGTCTTCATTTTGAGTGTCTCACTCTGTTCAACTGCAAGTTGAATCAAATATCTTATCGGTCAATTGTGTTTGAGAAACCCAAAGCATTTAACTTTGGGGTCCTGCAGACATCCAAACCAAGCAAGACAGGCTTTTCACACACACAATCATCCCAGGGGGTTGCAGAGAATGGCCCTAAAGAAAAAAGGGAAAAAAGAAAACATCTAGTGGGTGGCAGAAACACCATGTTCGTGGCAGAGGTCAGTAAAGAACGACCAGGCTAGTTTGAGCTGATTGAAAGGAAACGGTAGCTCACATAACCACTTGCTACAAGCATGGACCACAGGAAAAGCAACTCTGAACACACAACACAGATGAAACAGATGGCCTACCGCAGTAAGACGACACTGGGTGTCTGTCCAGTCACCTAAAAATAGGAAACTGGGGCTACAGTATGCACAGGCTCACCAAAACTAGATGTCAGGAGACGTGAAATATCCAAGCTGTTGTCTTAAATCTTGCTTTCTGCCAGAACAGGGTAAAAGGAAAGCGCAGGTTCTGATTAACAACAAAAAATTCACAAATTGATCGAGCCAGCAATCAAAGCTGCTTTAAATCCATTTGTACCAGCTGCCACAGCCCAACACTATGTCTTTCTCCTTTTGATCGTTGTGCACCATTGTCTAGCTCAGTAAGACAACTCATGTCAGAAAGCTCAGATTAGTTTCTTAAACATAACATAGTTATTAGTTCATAATGCTCAAGTTGCCTCCGCAGTCACTAGATCACAATCCTTTGGGATGTTGTAGAAAAGGTTTGCAACAGGAAGACGTTTCCCACAAATCCACAGCAACCGTCAAATGCTATCATCAAATACAGAAGCAAAAGCTTGCTGAACCTAAGCCGCAAAGAAGCGAGGCAGTTCGGCGTGAGGTGTAACTAATAAAGTGAGTGTTGACTCTAAATACATTTAACCTGTCTGATGTTTCAAGAGGATAAAGACTATGTTTAAGCACTTCTATGATACATTCACATTAAACCGAATACGAAATGGCACAGACTGCGTGAAGGAGTGAACTGGAAACTGCTATTTACAGGCAGAGACAGAAGTGGTATATATATGTATGTATGTATGTGTATGTATATATACATATATAGGGCCGGTATAAGATAAACAAAGATTATCCTGAACTGAGATGCAAAGTGATGTTAGTCCAAGAATAAAACCATAGAACTGGAAATGAGCACAAAAAGTCGCTCTGGATTTTCTGAGAGTGGAATGCAATTTGTTTTTCTTTATTAGAAGATGTATATATCTAATACAAACCAGTCAGTTGGCAGAAATCTGACTGAAAGCAGCCAACAAGTCAACAATAACCCGAACAATGACCTGTCATTAAACCAGCATACTGCTTTCAAACGGCTCCTAAGGAGAAAGGGAGGGTAGCACCTGAGTCAGGGAGAGAGAGCAGTAAGGCAGAGCCTTACACAGTATGCCTGCAAGGGCCCTAAGACTAAAATCTACTTTTATTTTAAAACCACTAAATCTGCCACTAAGGAAATGAAGCAGAGAACAATGAAAGCTCAGGCAGCGGCAAGCCCCATGGTGGCCAGCTAGTTTGGCCAGTAGCTCCGCAACCAGCTGGGACAATTAACATCAGAGCAACCGTCACTCAGCAGGCTGAGCTGATTGGTAGTAAGAACCCAATACGCCGCTGGTTCGGCACAGAGGTAGAGTCTGTGAGTGAGACGACGGGGTGTTTGAAACATTCTTGGAAAAATAAACTAGGGGAAAAAATACCTGCTGACAGTGCTTTGGGCTCACCCAGGATTACAACTGGTGGTGTTCACCAAAAGTAGCCAATGAGGGATCTTATTATGGGGCTAGCTTGCCAGAAGCATTGGGATGGGTTGCTGTTCAAAGTAAGGAGAGATATGAGGGAATAGCAAAGAAGGTCTGCCTTTTGGGGGATAAAACAGGGCAAGTGTCACTGATTACAGGGCTCTGTCCTGAAATACAACTGTTATATAGTGAAATAACAGGGCATCTGATTGGATAAAGTATCTCTGACCAATTATATAATAGATTTTTTTTGTTTTGTTTATAATGGGGTGAGTGCTGCTGATAACAGTGGTTAGGTAGATACGCTAACAGGAGTGAGTGGCTGATAACAGAAAGGTTTTTGGCTGCTAACTGAACATCGATAATAAATGTTCTGTTGTTTATTTTAAAAAATAAACTTATATTGAGCTTGTAAGCTAACAGCCACTGTTTGTCACATCCCATCTGCAGTGATTGTTTGTCAGGGGTTTTAAATTGATAGCCTGCATGTTTGTATTGGATTTTTATACTTTAAAGTCTTCAAAATAGCTGTGGCTAGAAGTCCTGCGTACATTGCATGGGTTATTTGAAGGTTTAAACATGTAGATGTGCTTGTAAAGGAATTAACACCAAGTTAATTCCTTTACAATTCCTTCACTGAACTGTTCTTTTCATCAGTCCCTGAAGTTTGAATTGTGTGGCCTTTTCCACCAGCAGGGTCCACATCCTCAATTAAATTAAACAACCTTTATTGAAGGATAAGGGTGGATGGAGTAAGTAAAGAGGAAAGTGGGGATCAACAAGCAGCGTCCAGGCTAGAAAGAACCCCAAAGAAGGCATCGGCAAGAAGCCGTGATTAGTAAGTGTTACCTTTACTTTGTTTGAGAGAGAGCGGGGCAATCTTAGGAAATGAAGTGAAGGTCACCGACGCACTGGAGGAGATCTGGGTTGGTGAGATTGTTAAAGTACTCTGAATAGTGTAAGAATCTGAAGAAGGCCAATGGGAACATGGATTTTAGTGTGTGTGTAACGATATTTGAAACGGAGAGTGAGGCAAAAAATCTCAGGCTGATCATCTTTTGTTTTCTGAGTAGATGGTTCATTAAAAAGGAAGAAATTCAGATGAAATTATTCATATTCTCGTCTGGCCCACTTGAGATCAAATTAGGTATGTGCCCATGAACTAAAATGAGTTCAACACCTCTGCTCTACATTTAAGTAATAGCTAGAGATGGTTGCTATTTATCTTCACCTCGTCTTCTTTGATAAAACAGCAGGTACTTGAATTTGCTTCAGTTGTATTTCAGAGTCATCAAGTGGATCTTTTAGGGTTTAATCTTCAAACGCGATGCTGACAACTCTGTCAACAGGTGGCATAAGAGCAATGGCTGCAAGGCTAACACACCTTTAATGGGGTCTGGTTGGTTTAATTAAGCTCAAACCCCCTTTGTTTTCAATGAGTATGAATAAAAAGCACCTGTACTTTGTTAGCGCGGTGTTGCGTTCACAATCACTACATGTTTGCCAGCTGCTGGTTCCCAACATACTGCAAAAAGCATGATATCGCTGCACTCTCCAGCTCTGTTTTTAACACTTGACTAACACGTCTTTAACAGCATCTTTCTCTATCATCAGATATTTTTGAGAGGTGTCATGAGGCCAGCTGCTGCAGAAAAAAACAAAAAATAGAGTGACTAGTAAAAGATAATCTGCAATCAAAGCAAGAACATGATTCATATCAGATCTTTTAATTTCAGTAAAATGCGACAATGAGCCTTAAAAAGACCCTCAAAACAAAACAAAAAACAGCCATTGGTTACCTCCGCCCTCTCAACGTCCCCCTTGGTTACACGGCCGCCTACACATGTCCATGTTCGCTCAGCCTCCCTTTGGTCTCTCTTTGAAATGTTGCAAGGTGAATGTGGGGGCTGATCCGCTGAGATGCCTGCTTGGCAATGACACAGATACTTCAACGCAGGCGAGGACTTTTAGGGAGAACAATGACGAGTGCGTGTGGGAGGCATCTATCGAAAAAGACCTGACCATGGCCTGAGAAGAACATAGGCTTCCACTCAGTGTTTCTAAGTGAGCTCTATGGCTCATGTGTGAGACAGCAAAACATGCATGATGTATCACCATGATTGCACAGGGATGTGTAATTCAGGGAGATTTACTTTAGTCCTTGTCAGCGGTGGAATATATAATAACCATAAAAAGCTGTAAAAGTGCCACGTAGATCACTTTTACCGTAACCTTCAGAGATCCCCGCTACAGTGTCAGAGAGAGCCATTTCAGGCATCAGCCTTTGACATAACTCAAAATATATTTGTTGCACTGCAGCCAACAGGAATCGTTAGCACTGATTCTGGTAAAGAGTAACTACGCTACTGAAGTTTTAGTTTAGTTAGCCTCCGTCTACTGCAACTTCCAATGAAATCTCTGGATTTGAAAAAGTGAAAAGGCAACACAGTTTTGAAAAGAAAGATAATTAGGAAAAGGGGATTCTAAACAATCCTGTTTCTCTGTGAACTACATGAGACATTCGTAATTTTGTTATCTGTAGATCGAATAAGCAGACGTCTTTCTGAGGGGTGTTTTTGACTTTTTATTTTGACAAATTTTATGGTGTTCCTAATTTATTGCAACAACAGGAGGAAATTAAGGGGAAGGCTTGGGTAGAGTGGAGGGAGTACCCTCCTCAGTGCATCATTGTCAATATAGATGAGTTAAATAATATAATATTCTTGATTTCTTTTACTTTGCAAAGGTGAACTTCAGTAAATCAATGGGTGAAATACTGTTGGCGTGCAAAGTTGGCAGATCCTGAGTTAAATTTTTTCAACTCAAAGAAGATTGATTTAGACGACTACCAGTGATAAGTTTGGGGTATTGTTGATTGACATATGACTGGGTATTAAAGACATTAGCGGGATACCTAGCGACCAACTGTCAGCGACAAATCAATGCAAGATGAGCAAATCTCTTCTTGTGTGGACGAGGCTTTAAGCTTCTGAGTATAAAGGCAGGAGGTCTGCCATAATTAAAACCCTTTGAACTTGCCGAGTTTCCAAACTTTTTGGTCAAAGACAGTTTTGTTTGGTATTGATTTCTGATTTCTCACGTACCCCCCTCTGGGTCCCCCTTTTCCCCACTCCATTTTAAAAATTCTAGCCTAAGTAAGTATTCAACTCAATAAATAAATGACTTGTAAAACATAATTGCCCAGTAGCTCCACAAAGTGGTCTTTTCCCCCTTTTTGTTGTGTTGAGCTAGATTTAAGAGCTGCACACAGAAACCCAGGAGACCCATTGCTTGTGAGTGGTAGTTCCTCAGAGACCTGACATTGTATCTCAGCGCTGAGTACTCCGGAGGAAATCTCCATTTCGGTGTCAAATCTCTTGCTAGCTCTTCTTCAACACCACCACAGTCCTACATCATTTATTTTGAAATATTATTCCCACCTGAGGATTAAAAAAAACCCTTCATAATCTGATCTTTTTGTCTAGATTCTTCAGCATTTATAACAAAAATCATTCTAACTAGATGATATTTGGCACATCTAGTAAGTAATTCCTGTGAAGTCCAACCTAGCAGGAGCACTGCTGCAAATTTTAGGGAGAAGTAGCAAGAGTGCTCATTCAGACATGAAGCTGAACGTTCAAATGTCATCAGATTAATGAAAAGAGGTGCACGCCTGACAGGGTCTTTTTCTTAGGTAATAATAATTACCCTGAGGTATTTGGCAGACAGTAGGTGCAGATTTTTATGTAAATGACGCCATTATAATTAATTAGAAACCTTTCAAATATCCAGAAAGAGACACGCATCCGAATGAAATAACGCTCCGAGCTTTGATTTTACACAATTTTCTGTCGGCTCTTGTGAGAGCGATGCTTCTCAGTCCAAAATGTCACATGAAAAGTTGACCAAATACGAGCAGTGCGTGTGGAGGACCACCCATGGCGTCTGTTATGCCTCTCACATCAGCCATCACATCGCGAGCAAAAGTGAAACATTAATTCAGCTCATATTAGTGTCTTAATGACTTCCTGCCCATTCAAGCATAAGATGACAACTTCCGTACTATCTTCACAGCAGGAGGTCCCAGCGAAACCCAGTCTCATTTAGAGTGGAAACGAGCTTATTTATCTTTACAGAGAACCAGAGAGTGTTGACCTTTTTCCTTCTCAGAGGGCTGTCATCATGATGTAATCAAACTGTAGCTCCATTTCAACGCAAAGTTGATGTCCGTCCCGTCGCTATTACATCTCGCTCGGTAAACAGCATTAAATAATGTTCTTGTTTTTGAACAAAATGGCTGTACTTTCCTTTTACAGTCACACTGCTTGTCCTTTCCAACCCAGTGATGACGTGTAAATCTTTCCATCTTGTAAGCTGTGGTGAAAGCAAGCCGAAAGAGCTAATTCAAATTCAAGGAGAGAAAAAAGAAACACTTAGAAGATACTACTGTAGCAATTGCTCTAACCTTTTCTCAACTTTATCTGTCACTCCCACCAGGACACAATATGCTGCTTGTTTTTTTTTTTCTTCTTCTTTTTTGACTCAGCCATCTCTTTAGAGGTGTACCGCTCAGGTGTAAAACCCCAACCCAATTACAGGGCCGCCAGATGGCCCAGCAGGTCCCCAACCACAGTTGTGATGCTGGCACACTGCTCCCTCCTATCACCTCTCTCTCTCTCCTTTGCTAACTGGGTCAGCTCCCTTGCTCCCCAACTCCCTCTATCAGCCCTGCGAGCTTCTTCATCATGCTTTCAAGTTCTCCTTCCTCTCTTAAAGCCTGCGCTAATGGATTCCTGCCTCCTTAAGATGGATTATAATAAACATTTAACATAACATAAAAAAAAAGATCAAAGGTAAAGTGAAGATGATGGAACGGATTACTACTAAACACAGTGACTACAGAGATGTTTGCGAGCCCTTCTTGAGAAGATTTGGACAGCATGTTGGTGTCATGTGGAATGGTCTGCTCCCCACTGGGTCTAGCTTTGGCAGGTTTCCTCACTGTGCTGGGTGTTACAGCTCATGCTGTTTAAGGGAAGTGAAAAACCAGCCAAACTCAGGTCTAATGGTGCCATCAGATTCGATATTATTCACAGTTCACACAGGAAAGTACAGAACAGTACGGAGAGCACGGCGCACAGTCTTTTTGTCGATATTATGATTCAGTCCTCAAAGTAAATTGTCTGAGAATTGGCAGATATTGATGTGCCTGTTGCTCTATGACAGCATAATTTATATAAATTTAATACATGAGTGCAGAAATGATCGCTGTTGTCTTGATAAATACAATATGTGCATTATGTACCTTATAATACAGAATTAACAAGCCTCACATCTCAATCTGAATGTTTTTTAAACTAAAGAATGGGTCACACAGGCCTTGAGGTTTGTGATCAATCCCCGCCAGCCAGGGAAAAATGTGTATTGTTGGTCGGCAAATGTTTTTTGTCGCTAGGTAATATCAGTTGCAAAGAGGCATGTGAGTGCTCCTCCTTGCGATTGCTTTGATCAGTTAGTTAGAAGTGCTATGTTCTTTGTAAGCACTTGCTGAATCCTCACCAAGCAGAAAATGTGTAACCCACACTGGAAATGGAGATCATTCGCCTTCAAAGTAAAAGCCCCACCTTTTGTCGTGTGTTGGTTGTAGCAATAAGACAGCCTTTACTTTGACTGCAGACACTTTCTCAAGTTTCACTTGTGTTGGTGAGTATTTGCACACAAGTTGGCATCTTCAGGCAAACTACAGGCGACCACAGCAATCTGGTAGCTACCAAAGGGTTCACAACACTACAGCAAGGCATTAACATTTTCTATTAGGAGAACATTTTTGTAGTTTGTAGCCAAAAATTTGCTCTTATTTAACATAAATTTTCCACCAGCTAAATACGTACTCGAAGCCTTTATGATGAAGATTTGAAAAGCTTTTTGAAAAATGCCTTCCTTTTCATAATCATATATTATATTTCTTTAGTTTCTTGGTACAAATGGAGGTATAAATATAATAAAAGAAAAACAACATAAACAAACTGTTTGCATAATCATTATTTTAAACACTGTAATCGGCTCTGAATCAAAGAAGACTGCACAACTTTTAATTTGGATTTATTTTATAACAATGTTAATGAAATCATATTATATGTCTTCACTAAGCGTGGCAGACTTAGTCATTTACCAGTGAACGGTTGCTTGGAGGTTTCAAACCAGTCACAGATTTGATTAAAGCATGGGAATTCCTGCTGTTCAAAGCAATCCTCAGGACGACACTCAGCGACTGCTTTACAGATCTGAATAAACTAATAATCATAGCAAGGACACTTGTTTTGATCCAAAGGGAGTGCTAACTGTGCAATTACAATAAATGACACAGGAAAAAAAATCTAATTAAAGCTTGTGTTTGCATGCATAATAAATTGCTGCATCAACCAATTAAGACCATTATTTTGAGCTGGGGAGATATTTAGCAAATTAAGTTTTTAAGCAATTCAAAGCTTTAAAGTAGGGATGCATGATTGTGAAATTGTAAGGTTGATAACAATGGTTAAATGAATTTTGCCAATGGCGATACTGATGGTTGTTTCACTTAGTTTTGTGGTTCATTTAGGCCTTCAACACATTTCAAATGGACACGGATTTAGTCATACAAGTTTGAATTGCAGATAGAAGGATGTAAAACTGATGGGAAAGGAAAGCCATTAGTGCCACTAGTGAAGGTCTTCTTGTGTCAATAGGACTGTAGCAACAAGAAGAACATGGAGAATGTCGGCAAACGGATCCGTACAGCCTTGCTTTAAAGATGAAATTTTATGATCCTGCTGTTATGACTCATTATTGAATGAATTTATTTTTTTCTCTTGAAAGTATTATATAGCATTTAGCAATGCAAGGTCTCGAATTAGTCATCAATGCCATGTTGGTAAATGGCAGTAAGGCTTGAAAGTATTTTTAAAGAATAGCTAAAACTTTACCTTGGTTACTTAAGTAACCTTGCTCAGGGCGAAGACAAACTACTTTTCATAAAAATATATCAATAATTTCTTAAAAGCAAAAAGAAAGTGCTACACTTTACTTTTAAAGTTTCTTCAGTCATATAAGAGATATTTTGTTTATTAAAGTCTGAAACTTTGTTTCTAAAATCAATATATCGATGATGTCCAACACGTGGCAAAATGAAATCTTGATTTTTATTTATTTTTATTTAACAGGCATAATGACTAAAATGAGACTCGGTGCAATTCAGAAATGCGTCACTGCATTTTCTTCAGTTCAGCACAATTAACAAGTTGTTTATCATCAAATTGGTCAAAATTATAAATAAGTTGCTGTACACGCAGATTCACATTAAACAGAAATTTGGATAAACAACGTACATCAGAGAATATCCAGAACCTTGTAACTTTTGAAACAGAAATTAATCCAGGAAAGTGGTTTACTGCAAAATCACATAGGTGTTCGGCAACCTTGCTTTGATGCAGAATATAACCAGGATATAACCAGGTGGCTCCGATTTTTTGCAAAGTGTCAGCAATCTGTTTGTGTTTATAAATTCATCAGCAATTATTTGCAAACCTTCTCCAATCTGTCTGAGAGTTACTGCAGTTAGTCCAAGTCATAACACAGCAGACTGAAAGCTAGAAATAAATGAACAATAATCCCGTCTTTTCCTGTGACAGCCTTCATACCACTTCTTCTCAGTTCTCTTATTACATTAGCTTGCTAGAGACTTGTGTAGTTACTATTGGCCACTGTAGAAATACTGGAATTGTAACTCTTTTTACTTAAAATAGGGATCAGCTCTTCTGCTTATATCTGCAGCTGCCTGGTCAGTATATTTGGTCGGTATTTCTTAAGCGGTTCCTTATTGACAACCAGCCAGTTCAATTCACAGTTAAGGAAGAAAGATGTTCGGGACATTATAACCAGGAGCTGGCTTGCTTTGTGCATATAAATGTTTCTACTCAGTCTATTCATTCCAGTAGAAAATGAACTTTTCATGCATACAATTTCAAAGTCAGCAGAACTCAAACTCCCACTGTGCTGTCTATTTCTCTCAGTCTATATTCACTCTCCATCAAAGAAAATCACAAAGAAAAATCAAGGGCTGTAAAAGAAAAAGTGTCATTACTGTTTCACAAGAACAAAAAAAATCCCTCAGTTTTATGGAGTGGCAATAACACGTCAAATATCAAAGTACTTCAGCCAATAAACAACCAAGAACTTAAAAATTAAAACTTAAGAAGCAGCACCACACTGATATTTGCATGTACAAAAACCTAGCAGCCCACCTCAACATTGGTAAAGTGGATAAGTTAGTGAACTGGCACGTTAATTACTGGCTGTCAGTCAAGTATCCACTACCATCTGCTAGGTGCTCATTTATTATAGGATAGTATTTCCAGACAGTCACACATATACACACTGGGTGGGAGGGGTCTTTTCTGTATATAATCGGTCATGTAAATGATTGTCGGGTGAGCTGCCTGCAGTGAGCAGAGATAAGATGAGGTTGAGAAGGCCCGGTGGCCACATCCCCTTGTCCAGAGCACCCTCTTTACTCACCTGAAGCCAATCTCAGGGGGTAATGGAACTGGAAAAAGTTATTAACCCTGCTTTGCAGCCAGGGTTGGACAGCTCTATTAAGCCAGTGCACAAAGATTCCCCCATTTTCAATTACTGCCTCCAAAGCGCTAAGGAAAGTTAGAAAAAGCAGCCTTGTTGTCTGCAAAAGAGAAGGACTCCAGGGTCCCAGATCTGAGCAGCTCTTATCATTTGCTCTTGTTCTTTATGCTGTGTACGTACGGCACACTCCCTGAGTTGTTGGACGATATGTTCGGTCTACTTATATGACAAACATTGCAACGAGGTACACTCCTGGTAAATGGGTCTGCCAGCCAGGGGCTAAATGAGAGGCCTGGGACTTAAGAGCAGAGTAACGGGTTGTAAAACTCAGAGGGATGTTGGATTTAGGTCCTGATACCAGACTAGAATTATGGTCCATTGATTTAAATCAAGGCTCAGCCAATTAAAAATGCAAACAGCCATTTTACAAAAGCCTTCAAACTAATCAAAGAGATTATGGTGCCCATTAATAGTGGAGAGTTCTTTTCAGATTTAAAAAAAATGTCTGTTGTGGTTAAATGTCCTTCACCTGCAAAGATCTGCTGCTTTTACCTGCAACACGTTGGAATTATAGGCGAATGCTATGGAGACACAATGTGATTACATGAACTTTTTAATTTGCTTTAACTTTCAGTTACAAGACAGTACTTGATTAACTCCAATCTGCTGGGCTGCTAAAAGGTTTGATAAACTCGAACAACCACGTCCACTGAGTAACTGACTGGAAGAGCTTGTATACACTCTTGTATACGTGTTGAAGTTTTATTTCAACACCTAGCCTCCGTTTGTGGAGCACATGGTCATTGCTCAAAAGTTACTCTTGTACTGTTGGGGATTTTTGCTGGTCCACTCTGTCACTGCCCCCGCATTTACTAGACAAACTAGAGGGATCACATGTGGGGGTTTAAATCACAATGACAGACACGGTTTGAAGGGGCTTGAAAACCCCCTTCCTACATTTAGCAACCCTTAGTTCCGGTTGCGTGCTTCGTTGGCTCCAAGTCTGGAGGAGGGAGCACGGAGGTGGTTGAGGACCGGGGCTAATACAGAGGTGCCTGGGGAGTTATGTCTGTTGGAATCAGTTTGATGTAGGAAGCGAGGCCAGGGGCCACGGTGCAACTACTGGTAGGTGAGTCATACGGATAAAGGGAAGGCCATTTGCTCAGCTGCTGCCTACCTCCAGGGTTACACTACAGGGAAATCTGCCCAGCAACCACTAGCTGTGTGACAGGCTGGGAGAGGCAGGAATTCAGAGTTTTAAGAAGCCAGACTGGACTTCGAAGAACAGCAAAGATTTTGCTCCAAAGGGTTAGAGAGAGAGTATTGGGTATTCTATGTTATACTGCTGTCTAATGAAACTACAATATATGTCCTTATAATAGCCACTCTTCACATTATTAAAAGGATACAGATGGATCTCTCTGGATTACCGGTAAAAAGAAAAATGTGTCTGTGTGGCTTGGCTTATTGTGTGTAAGGTGGGGTTGTACACCTAATCTCCTAATGGTTAAGTGTTTTTTAAATATGTTTATTTATGTAGATTGGTGTTAAGATGTGCATAGACTATGACCACACATGAAAACTGGTTAATATAAGAAACATAAGACTCAGGAGTCAGTGAGTCTTTGGCCTTCCACTAGAAGAAGAAATGCTTTATTAACTATGCAGTGAAATTCATTCTCACAGTTTAACCCATCTTTAATATTTGCAGCAGTGGGTATTTACTAAGGAAAAAACAATCTTGCCCTTGACCAAAGTCAGTGCTTTGGTCAAGGGCAAGATGGAGAATTATTGGTAGGAAAACAGCTCCCAGTGGAACAGGGCAACCTTGGCAAGCCTTGAACCCTCCTGCCGTGAGGCAAATATGCTAACAACCAAATGATGTGGTGTCACTGAGTAACTGGTTGCTTAACCAGTTGTAATGGGGAATGGACATGAGCTTTTGACATGTATGTTTAAGACATTTCCTCATTCAACTCTCAGTAAACACACCATTTTAAATGCAGAATGCTCAAAGGAGATCTGTGCTAGTGGCATTATGAAGATTTTTAAATGCTATCCATGCTATTCAAAATCAGTAAACTATAACATATAAATCATGAACCTTCATTTCAAACCATTTTCCTATCTAAACAGGTTTTTAAAAAACAAATATACAGAATTTAAAGTTGTTTACTGTAACAAAGGTTGGTGGATTGATTGCTGGCTCCCCGAGTCTGCAAGCTGAAGTATCTTTGGACAAGATCGTGAACCCTAAGTTTGAGTGTGTTTGTGTGCGAATCTTAGACGAGGTTCTACGCACGTATATGAATGCATGTGATCGGGTGAAGGAAGGCTGTAGTTAAACGTGCTATGAAGAACCTAGAGTAACAATATAATCATTAAACCACAAGAAGATCACATCACAATACAAGAAAATGGGAAAAAGCAGGAGGTTTGTCATTAAGGAGCAATTAATTTAATAGAGTTAATTAACTTCTGTTTATTCTTCCCTCACTCATTTGAGATGTCATCAAGTGACACTGTTAAGAGTCACTACCAGATACACTGGAAAACTGCATGCTTCAGTGTATCAATTACACCTCACAGGAGGGAACGACTATTTTTTATCCCCCACCGCTCTTTTGTGCTAGTTCTCGTTTTATTTTGATCCCAGATTTCCCCGTTTTTGACATCTTCATTTTTGTTATTAGACAGATTAGACTGCTCAGCTCTTAGCTCAGAGTAGGAACGACTCACAACAAATGCTCCCTAGCCTTGACTTTACTTAGCTTCCACCCTCCAGCTTCATTTTTTTCTTCTTCCTTTTGCTCTCTTTCATGCCTCCGCCTTTAACACCCTGCCTATCCTCAGGGCTCAGTCACACATACAACAAATGACAGGAAAATAATCAGGGGGCTATGACATGAAGTCACCCAAAAAATCATGTCAGTGCTGAGAGTTATCACTTTAAGTCCCCACATTTTAAATAATGTTCATCGCAGCAGTCTTGATTTCCATACATCATGGCTTCTTAGTAGTTTCTGTTGTTACAGATAGCCAATAGAGATGCTGCGCTTCCTTATTTGTCACTGCTGCCTTTTTCCATGTCATAAAAGGCACCTTTCCAAAGGTGTTACTGTTGTTCTCAAACAGACATCCCTTGAAGGGTTCTTTCCAAACTGACCTTTTAAATTCTGTTTGGAGTGCGGCTTACTGATGACAGAGCTGTGGATTAGCTGAAACAAGAAATGGTGAAGCAGCCGGTGAGTAAGAGGTGAACAGGAGCTGTCTCATCTGATTTGTCACTTGGGGAAAAAAAGGATCAAATTCAAATGAGAATGAGGAGGTATTTCAGCTAAATTGTGTGTTAAAGGGAAGTTGGTAGACTCAAAGTTTTCCCTCAGCGCCAGGATTTTTCTTTTTTAATTTGCTCTGACATCTTCAGGGAAAATAAAAATCTGAACTGCCTTATCTTATCTGGTGCTTTGATGAAAACGGATCTCATGTGCCACTTTCAACTTTGACATTTTGAGCCAACAGGCTAAATTACACACTATCCAAGTCCAGTGCGTGCTCCGTGAAGCGGGTGAATTCCGGGTCGCCAAATATCAGAATTCTGTTGATTGATGGAATAAATCAGGCCGTCTTCTTCACATGCACCCACGTCTTGAATCTAGTTGACACTTTCGACAGATTGGTGGTCTGATTCCACGTTTGAGTCACAGGATGTCTAAACCCCCCCTGCTTGTTAATACACACACAATCACGCGCACACTTACAAAAAGTGACAGGTTCCTAATCTGATAAAGGTGTCACAGAGTGATGTGAGAGTGTGATTAGAAGGTGACAAATACTTCAACTTCAGAAATAACAGCCCAAGTGTCACCGATCTACCAACTCAAACAGATGTGAGCCGATCACAGCAGCACACTGGAGGAGAATAAAAAGTGATTCGGATGATTACGATACCGTGCTTCATTTCCTAGCATTCACAGGAGCGTTTTTACTCTTCCCTTAATTTATGTATCTCCTCATGGTGTCGTTTTCCATGCATTCTTATCTTTTCTCTCCCTTTCTGCCCATTAGAAAGCCTTTTCCCCCCACTGGGCATCCTTTCATACGCCTACAGCCTCTCACAACATTTCCACCCACACACTTTGTTTGAAAAACAGCACACTTTCCAATGTCTAACTAGCTCAATAATTGTCAGAAAATTATAATTAAGCTCTGTCACCCAATGAACACCGAGCAAACCCTCTTTAAGGGTTAGCTAGAAGGCCTCAAAAATAAAAGATGCTATAGTTTTCCGTGATTTCTTCCATTGTACTGGAGTGAGCTGTCAGATCTCACTGATGTTATCATTTAACACAACAGCCCCGTTAAATCATACTCCACAGTGCCAGGTTGGATTGAAAAGTGAGACTGAACTCATTGACAGTGGTGGCACCTTGACAGATTACACTGTGAGGGTGACACTGAAATAAACAGGACTTGTGACCAACACTCTTTCAGCTTATCGTTCGTGCCGTCAGCTGTCTCTGACAAGCACAGGTTTTGATTTCCTCATATGGGAGAAGCTCTCTCATTTGCAAATATGCAGTTATCACCGTGCCACTCAATTGGGACAGAGTAAGAGGCCAGGAGGAAGGAAGCGAGGAGAGACAGATGTATTTCTGTCTGCTGCTTTATATCTAATCATAGCTCAATTGTGGTAAAGCACAGCTTCTATTGGGTTTAACCAGCAGAAACCTACACATGTCACAGACTTGGCAAATAAGCCGGTTACTTTTGTTAAGATTGCTACACCTGTGAGCATCACGCCTGTAGATTGGGATCAGATGCAGTCATGTCAAGGAACCGGGTTGAAATCGCTCCTGAATAATAAAGACTACAGCCATGATAGTGCAATGCAGGGATAGAAAGATGGTATATGATGGGTAAAGTTAGGATATCATGTTCGTTGCTTCCAAACTTACACACATGTGTGTGCTGCAAACGACTTTTGCAGCATGCACGCACAATGTGTTTAAAAAAAAAACCCACGTCTGATCCACTGAGCAGAGGTTTTAAATAATTTGTAAATGTAAAATAAATTCTCTGAAAGCTTCTTCTCATCTCTAGGTAGCATAACTGGCAGCACTTCAAACTCTCAGCTCAGCAACAACCATCTTACCGTTCTTGACACTTGGAGACAGATTCATGACCACGATGAGCCCAGCGTTGGCAGGCAGGGCTCCGAACCAAAACAGCTGTTGCAATGGTACCTCCAGGCAACAACAGAAAACCCCTCCACCTCCCACAGCCCACAAGATAATTATCACTGCTGGCTCTGGCCAAGCCAGTGCACCCCATCTCCCCACCATTCATACTGCCACGTCCAAGTAACGCTTCAGTAGATTTTGGGAACATTGTGGTCCTGTGATTAAAATAAATGAGGTCTATGGGGATTGTGTGTTATTTGAAAACAAGCATGTCTATTATAAATTTGGTTATAATTTGCGCTGATCCATGTAAACCCTTGTTCTTGCCGTCCTGGGAGCTCTCCGTGGTGCTGAAGAGGCGCGCAGTACTTCACCCAAATAATGGTTTTGGTTACACAATCTCTATGGCTCGGTTTAACCAAACACAGAACACAAGTTGGAATTATTATTTGATTTTATTCCTTTTTTTTATGCACAATATCATTGGCATAAAGGAAGGAATAATAAAAAGGTTAGGGTTATAACTCACTGAAGTTCTGTTAAAGGCTCTAATATACATTTTCTGATTAAATGATTCAAGTACTGAGCTTGTGGGCTCTCTCCAATCAGATGTTACGTCATTTGCTCAAAAAATTATTCTGCAATGTCTAAATCAAGACGACAATGGTAGAGTTTTCCAACACCTACAGGGTCCTTTATGAGTTAGCTAGTTTCTCATTAGTAAACTCTTAATAAAATATCCATTCAATACTTATTCAATATTTAATAAAACAACTTAAAGTTAAAATAAACTTTCTAAGAAGTACCAACACAAAAAATAACATCATAAAAGCAGCAGTCTTAGATGCAGAAGAGGAATGGTCTGATATATGTAAAAGACTACATTTTTGCTCATATGACTCAACTTCTTTTACCTTTTTCCCATTTTATAAGATGATTCATCTACCATACATACTGCCAAGGGTCCCTGAGAAGCTTTGAAAGTCCATCTCTTTTTACATTGCTTGTTTCCATTATCAGTATCAGGGCTAGTTTGGGGGTCGAGTGGTCGCCTGCTTGATCGACACGCTTGAATCCGGCCACATTCTCAGAGCAAGGTTGCCGTTGCTGTCTTGTTGTTCTTTTTTGTATGTGAGCGGGGGCGATTACCTATGAAAAACGCCTCCATGTTTTCATAACATTGGACAGATCCACTTTATTTAAAGTTGCCATTTATCTGACTGATTTACATCAGGCGTAGGGCTTTATTAAATCGGCTTCCCAAAATTTCCAGTGCAAACCTATGCAAGAATTTCAAGGCAAACAACAGGACACCATCCACAGACAGCAAGCTACGGTGTCTATTTCTGCATATTCTCCCAGTGTTAATGCTTACAGCTTTTAAGCGTTAAGAAAGCTAACATATCAGACCCGACATATTTCAATATGTTTGGTCTGAGATTGGTTTTAGGATGGCAGGTACATCCGGCAGAAGCTTCAACAGTGAGACAGAGGTGAATATGAACCTGCCGCTCGAATCAAAACAGAAAAATGGGATGAAGGGATGGGAATTGTGAGATTTCATCAACAGTTGTTGGCCTGGATTTAACAGGTAATAATAACTGTATTATTCTGTTATTGACCCCCAGACTGCTTTCTTTGTGAAGCAACTATTTGGTTCTAACTATTCAAGACCATTTTCGATGGCTGACTGCAATGCTTTTGAGTACTTAACCAAATCATCTACAGCACTCAGTATATGTAGCTCAGGTCTCCTTATACAGCACATTCAAATTAGCCAGTGTAAACCCCCTGAGGTGTATTTTGTTTTGAAGAAAGTTCTTCAAAACAAAGCATTAAAATGAACTAACAATGAACGCAAATAAGAAATGATGAAAGAAAAACAATTAAAAATAAATGCACAATTAAATTAATTGGATTGTGATTGTGATTATATAGACTTGATTTGACTTTAATTAAAACATGGTATCTTCTCTGCTAAAACACAGCCAGTACTTGTTACTTTCACTTGAATTCTGAGCTTCATTTTTATCATTCACATTTCATGCAGCTGTCTTTCACTTCTTGGCTCCCACCAGCTCCGTTACGTGACACTTGAGATAATTTCGGCCTCAGAGGAAGTAATCTCCAATCTGTGTACTTTTCAGAGAACTGCATCTGACACACCACTCTGTCAGAGCGGATCAAGCACAGACCCGACACCCCATACACATCCAGTTTCACTCCAAGTCTTAATTCCAAGTGGGTCGCTGAAATCTCCCCCTATATAAACCTCTCTGTCATGGCTTCTTATGAGTCACTGAGTCTTCTGGCTTCAACGATCCCCGCCCCAATTATAGCCACTCCGTCAACACTGTTTTCTTTTTTTTTTACAACAACAAAAAAAAGAAAAACAAAAAAACAAGCGAAAAGACACCACATGGATTCAAATGTGATGTTTGCTCATTCAGATGCAGAGCAAAAGCTTTCACAGATGACTAAAGCCGTGAGATGACTAACAGATGCTGCGAACACTTGAGCCTTTTGTCTACCTTTTCATATTCACAGCAGAACTAGCAGCCACACTGCAAAAGTCAACATGTTTTGATTAAAACGGGGAAATAAGAATAAAAGTTTTAGCCCACGATTATTAGTGTGTGCAGAGTTTAACAGGAACGATGGTGACAAAATGCTTTTCCCATGTGCTTTAGCTCTCGAAACAAAACTGTGCCTACATCGGAGCTTCCTACACACGGACCAGTTGCTGTTCCCCTTCTCTAGAAATCCACTGCAAGCTGGTGACCACTTTAAGCAGAGCATGCACACACAGCTGAGCTGGTCATAAAGCCTGCAGTTCTATATAGCAGAGCTGGAGACTGTATAAGTATGTACTATTAAGTAATTTATGTTAAATAAAAGCAAAACCTGGGAATGTGCACAGGCATGCTGCCCTCCCCCTTACTCAGTAAACTGAATGCATACCACTCAAGTGACTTTCATTGACTAGAATCCAGTAAATATAACATTTTACATTGTACTCGTGTAATATAATTAGATAGAAATGTGGTGTAATCAAGTTACTTTTGGTCAGCTGCAGCTACAAATACAACCTAATTCACCAGGAAACCAAAATTACAACAGCAGTCACTTTGAGTTGCTTCATATTGTAAAGCAAAGACGCTACAACAGAAAACTCCAGCAATGAGGTGATCTCACATGAGTAGGTATTTAGCAACAGCGCGAAGGAAAAACTCCCTTTTAACAGGTAGAAACAGAAGCAGGGAGGGGCAGCCATCTGCCCTGACCATTCAGGAGGGGTGAGGGGAAAGAAAAAACAACAGAGAACTGGGAGGGACTCGAGGAACCACAGTAGACCTGCAATATGTTTAGATGTTTAACTTATTGGTGTATATAATAACCAATTTTCCCAGAAATACCACAATGGCACAATTGGTTACTATACAGCTTGTTTATGTGTTTATACTGCATGTTCTTAAACAATGACTGTGATGCAACTGGAGTCATGATATCAGCTGGTTAGACCAAAAGTCCTAAAATATTATCACTTATGGATTCCTGAAATCAGATGTTCTGTAAACATGAAATGTATTTCATATATGCTCATTCTGAAAGTGCGTTTCCTTTTCTCTCTCAACCTTTTACCCACAAATCACAAGAGATTTAAGCCAGAAACATCTTTCGCAAGGTTGTAGGAATAATATAACAATTACTCTGCTCTGCATTTTGGAAAGAGTAAGCAGTATTATGTTTCCTTTTCCTCTTTCTCTTGGATTTCACCTTTGGCAGGCAGGAGGGGGGGAAAAGTTCTGTCAATATTACTTCATTTAGTTGTAAACTTAAAGAGGAAAAAATGGATGAAAAACAAGATCAAACAAGATCATTAAGGTGTGTCTCCCGTGACGACTGTAAGACTCTAGAAATGTAATTCCTATTGATCCGAGGGCGATTTAACAGTTCAGTGATGAGGATGTTGGGCTGGAGCAGAGAGTGCCCCCTGAGGGATAAAAACAGAGCTGCAGACAGAGAATGGCACAACTGAGGGAGGGTAATGAAAACCTAAGGAAGGAGGAAGCCAGCACTGCTTTTTCTCTCCTGTGTTCAGGTCAGATCACACAAGGCTGACACTGGACTTGTTCTGAGGCAGAGGGCAGTACCGGGAAGTGGCTTGGTCAGTGAAACATGCCTCTGAGAGCAATTAGGAGGCCAATTACTTTCTTCTTATGGAGGATGGAATGTCAAGGCTTGCCAGCACTAGCGTGGAATCTTTTCTGACATCCCTCCCCAGCAGTAACCCGTCGTGATGCCTTTCACTTGCCCTATTCTGGCTAGAAAGCAGAGCGCCTCAGCGAGCCAATTGGATGAACTCAACAACTTCATGATGAAGGGGTTTAGAGGGATGCTAATCTAAAATGTAAGGAACAAAAAAACTTTAAAGGGGCTAATATTATAATCCTTATACACTGAGTTTCAAATAGTTCTTTTTACTCTTGGCTCTGTATTATGTTATTTGGAGTAGATGTGTTTCATGTAGTCATTTTCAGGTGCAAAGCTTGGCCTGTAAGAGCTCGACCACCACTCACCTGCTGTTTGAGTCTTTTGTTTGTGAAGGGCTGCCAATTAGAGGAGAGTAAGCCTAAAGGAAGGGGGACTGGAGCTTATCTATTTAAATTGAGAACCAAGATAATACATATATAACTAAGTAAGGATTATTTTGCAGTGTGTGTGTATGTATCTTGCAAAGTTACTCCGGCACACTCCAAGAATAAAAATACAGAGCCAGAAATCAGCATCACAGGCCCTCTTTAGCTGTGTACCACCCTCTCTGTTATGCCCTGTCTTATTAAAAAATCTAGATTTTTTTTTTTTGGATACTTAAATTAGCTATGCATGAGTGCCATTTGGTAATTTAAGTAAAGAGAAGTGACAACCTGTGCCCAGACAGAGCTGCTGTGATAATTCTTATTTTTGGTAAACAGCAGGAGATTTGAGAGGTGGAGCTGGATTGGAGGGACACGTTCCCAGCGAGACGTCTCAGGAGAGAGCCAGTTTGGCACGAACAGAATGCCAGTAGGCCTCCATCCGGCGCCGGCAAACAGTTGTGTCATTCAATTGCGGCCCAATCCGATCAGGCAGAGAAGAGGCCGACCGACTGCCGCCACACAGAGCCAAACTCTCTAGTCCAGTTGAGGTCAAAGCACACAAAAGCAGGCTGTCCAAATCCTCACTGCTGTTCCCCATCTGACAGCACTAATGCTGCTACACAAGGGGCTGAGAAGAGCCGGCGTTTTAAAAAGATCTCATAAACACAGACCACTATGAATAAATCATAAGAATACTCACATAGAAATGTGACATTTGGGGAGCTACTCTCTTTTTTCTTTTTGTCTTGTTCAGAATCCACTGGCATATATATGAATTATGAAGTAACACCAGCTGCCAGTTTGCACAGCTGAGAATAGAGAGGTTCTTTTCCAAAGGTAACACGATCCAATTTTCTAGGTCTGGTAATTATTAAAGTTATTCCAGACCTGGACATTTGCAGGGACTCCGAATCCAATCAAGTCATTAAGTGAATACAGTGAGAACTTCTTCATAATAACACACATATGAAAGTCCCCAGAGTTTATTTAAATATCCCCAGAGTCTATTCTTCATGTTAAACACTTGGAAGAAAGCACTACTACAGGACTAGACTTTTGAAAACTGCAGTTAAGTCAGGCGATCATCAGGTTTGATGAAGAAAATCTATCTCAAGAGACCTTCATGTGCCATGTAGGTGTTCTAAGTGTACAATCCTGCTACTTATAGACTATTTTATATACAACACTACTGCAGTGTGTGCTTTAAAAAATGTCCATCTCACCTTGCCTTAGTTTCTTTGTTACACAAGCGATGGCATCACTTTCCTTGTGCATTATCTCTTATCTCATACAGCAGATATGCTTCTACTGGCTTGTGTTATCTAAAACCCTTTGAGGTTTACTGTGCTCTAAATCTACCACGCTTGTTTGGATTCACTCAGGAGCACCATCAGAGGAAGAAAATAACTGATCCAAATTTTCTGTGACAAAACTAATGAATATGTATTATGTTTACGGATGGTTACTGAGAATCGGTATTAAACAGTTTCAGGTTCCAGATTACACAAATTCAAACAAGCAACTAGTGCTGTCAACGGTATTTGTGCATTAATTCTCTCAAACCTGCTCAACAAACTCCTAACCACTCTCTATTAGCGATGAAGATGCTGCTGCTTATTCATCATTAGATAAGTCAGAACATTCAAAAGTGTGGCCTTGCTTTAAAAAAATGAACTATATTAAATGCAATATACTTAATGTAAAAATGTACTTCAGCAATCTATAAATCCCAGCAGCGTGGTGTGTTTGATGTCTTGAGTGCAGCGTACCGGCTCTAACGCTGCTGGGGTTTGTTTTGAAAATAAGGCCACAGTTCAATTTTCTTAAAGATCAGTTTTGAGAAAATTATATAAAATGTTCCTAATTGGTGCTGATAATGCCTCAGCAGTGGAGAGCAGTCAGACAATAGCGTTTAATAGTGTTTTGGTGCAGGGATAGCTCAGTAGGTAGAGTGGTTGCCCCATGATTGGAAGGTCAAGGGTTCAAATCCACTGAACGGCTCCCCTGAGGTACCCTGAGCAAGGTACTGTCCCTACACACTGCTCCCCAGACGCCTGCTTAGTGGCTGCCCACTGCTTCACTGAGTGAATGGGTCAAATGCAGATAAAGTAAATTCCCCACGGCGATCAATAGAGTATACATTATTAACATGGCAGATGGTTTTGCCCAGCAAACATGCCTGTGCAGGCCCATAGTGGGTAGCTGTGGGTGAAACCCCACACTTAATCCACACTCACAGCAGTTTTGCCCTTTGGGGCCCTATATGGGTTTTTAAAAACCGGTGTGTGACCCATATACACTAGCTCATTGCAATTTTCCTCTTTTGGGCCTTAAAGAGGGAATTCTGTGGGCACCCCACAGTGTGGTACCCAGATGAGCCCTATATTTCTCATCAGTACTGAGGCTCACAGTGGGCTGCCAACTATTTGCCTCTCCTAGCAACAAGAGTTCAGTTTTTCATTGTGTATATTTTCATGTGGCATTAGTCCAAGAAGGGGAAATGCATTCATGGCCTGATAAATGTTTATGATGCCAAAAGCTGGCAGGGAGATATTATTGCATTGGGTCTGCTCCACTTGACAGCTCCCAAGGAGTACCCGATGTTGTCGATTTCAGGAGCTTTACTGCATAACCTAAGAGACTGTTGCATCTATGTGTTTACTGAGACATGGCTCTGTTTTGAATAACACGATCCAGCCAGAGGGACTATCACTGTAAAGCCAACAATCAAGCCAACACTAAACAAATCATGGTGCTAAGGCACTCTGGGTCTTCCCAGCTCCACTGACCAAATCAAATGGTTGTGAAGATGAGTTTCCTGGAAGTGAATATTTGCACCCATAACTGCATCCTAGACTTCCTGATGCCAGTCGGTGCAGGCAGCCACAATTCCTGCCCAATCCCACTGAGCAAAGATTTACTTTGCTTTCTGAGTCTCTTGCTCTCCATCCTGCAGACAGTTGTGGGTCTCATCAGCCAAAGTGAATCATAAGAGGGAGGTAAAGCAGCTAGCAGCATGGTGCAAAAAGCAAACTCTTCCTGAATGTGGCCAAAGGAGCACCACCATCTGCTGAACATGGGGGCAGGAGTCCAACAGCAGCTCCACCCCCTCCAGAGGCTGAAGGAGTTCTCACTTACTGTACACGATGCCACACGGTCATTGCAAGATCATTGCTGACCTACTTCCATCAGTGCTGGAGATTTTCAACCAGCACTGAATCCACAGAGGATCCAGCATCATAGGGCCACTGCCACACTCTTCCCATGGACTGCTTAATTACTCCAATCTCTCTCTTTCCAACCCCGACAACTAGAAATAACTTGTATATTATCATTCATAGTTGTTTCATTTACACCATGATTAACACCCTCATGCATGCTTAGTATAAATATGAGGTTACTAATTTGTTGGTAACCGATGGTGCTTAAACCCCCCGCCTCCAAAAGAAGGTCCACTCTAACCATTAAAACTCTATAAGTACACTGAAACTACCTTTAACTGCACCAAAACCATGCTGGAGGTTCATGAAATCAGTGAATCGTAACAATAAGAATAAAGAGCACTATTATGCTCCCGAGAAGCACACTTGTTATTAGAGCCTGGGTGAACATCTATTTTACACTATTTGTAGTCAAGCTATTTCTCAAAAATGAGGAAAAGAAAATCAAGGAAACAGCCCCCCTGCCATGGTCTGAATCCCAATCCTCTTCTGTCCTTCTCCTCCTACTGTGTGCAGCCGGATGAAGCAGAGCTTATTACCTCAGCTGTCTCTGTGATTAGACCTACCCTACTCCACCAGAGGGACCCAGATACTGTAAGCGTGGGCCCCAGCTAAGCCAGTGTGACCTTGGAGTGAGGTGCAGCTCCCAGGGAGCCCGCAGAATGAACAATATGAGGCGGGGCGGGAGCCGAGCATACAAACATTCCATTATCATCCATAATGTGGGCTCTCTGCTGTGCCTATCCAAAACCTTAGAGCTCTACCATCTTCTTTCATTTTATTCTGCCAGGGAGGGGGAATCACTCCCTGTGCAATTTGGCCTAAGAGGAAGAAACCAGAGTACACGAATAAAGGGACTGGTTTGCTCCAGGCACAGCTGAAATTGGTCTATTACACCGCTCCATTTGAAATCAATGTAGGAGGGAGTGGCAGGGCCAAGCGCTCAGGGTTTTCTCTTTTGGCTTTCTTCTGTCTCTCCTCTTTGTTGTCTGACATTTTGGGCAATATAGGCTACAGGAAATACTGTGATCTCCAGGTATAAAGTAAAAGTAAAAAAGAAACGTTTCCAGCTATAAAGGTAGAGAAATCAATCACAGTCTCAGGGCCATCCCACTTCAGCTGACGTCTTTCTACACATCTATTTGGCAAATCTCATATATGGCACCCTATTTAAACTTCTTTATCAAGCACACAGCTGCTGCACAGCTGCAAACCCCTCTGTTCTATGGTTTGATCTTGCCACCATCAAATAGTTTTTGACTGTAAGTAGTTCTGACGGGAAAAATAACTTCAACTTCTGGATGAGCCAGCATCACATCCTTGTTATTACAGCCTCTTTAAGAACTTCAAGATTGTCCCTTTCGACCGTGTAGAACAAAATCACCAATCAGCAGTATGGCTATTCATTTCAACAAGTTAAGTGGAAACGTGAATGGTTTCTTATTAGTTCAAATTGAATATATGACACTGTAGCAGACATTACATTCAGTTCCTACCTAACCATGATTATAGAGATGGATCACCTCCTATGCTGAGCTAAAATACAATTTGTTATCACCTCATAAACACTGCAGCTGGTGTAGAAGAGCACTGATCTAGCACTTTTTTTAAACTTCTTTCCACTCGCTGAACCTCAACAGAGAGACTGTCATAATAGCAAATCAGAGACGTCAATCGACCTCTATCTAAGTGAACAAAATGGCACATAAGTGGACCGATTCGTGTCCGCTGTTTTCCATCAGTGATGTGTGAGTGGATAAGGTGAAGCAGGATTAGTTGCAGAATGGTTTTATACAAATAAATGCAGACTTTAAAGCATTATCTATGCACAAAAGACTTTTAACTGATGAGACATAAGCAAGGCTTGGCACAAGCTATCTCCGTTAATGCTGAGGACCATATAATCAAGCAGCATTGTCGCTGGAATGGGACCCTCTCCTGCATGATCATTAGTCAAATAGAGATGCAGGGTTGGAGAGCAGGCAGGTTTACTTCTCTTCATTGTACAGATTTAGAAGAAAAATGGCATGCTATATTATCTTTGCTGCTGTGTAATCATCTTTGAAACGCTCTCCCTTAAATTATTGAAATATATGTGGATGACAGTTCATGCTGCAGTAGGAGAAAAGTTGTATTAACCAAAAACCACAACAGGAAGGGCGAGACTAATAAATATTTTCCAGTTTCAAACTGCTTAAAGACAGTAACCTTGAGCAGAAAGAACAGTGCAGGATCGAGGTCAAAGCCCTAACTTTGAGAAGTTGTCTACTAAAATTATAGGGGCCATTCTCTATAATGACTGCTCCGAGGTAAACAGAATTAATCAAGATTACTGGACAGGATAGCTTGAAGGTGGCTCGCTGTAGGGAGACAGAAAGGCTGAGACTCAGCATTAGTCGTGAGCTTAGATAAATAGGTGATTTATAGGAGCCATTAATAGTGAGGGGCAGCCCACACATCTCATTACACAAGTTAGATTGTTTATAGCTGGTAAAGAAGCTGTGCCTTCACTGCTATGAAAGAAGATATTCAATCATAAGGTACACTTGATATAAAAAGGTCAAACTGACGCAAAACGCTTAAAATAATTCAAAGAGAAAATGAGGAAATCTTGCAAGTTTGGTGGGATTTCATCATCTTATGACTTGGCTTAAGGCGAACAGTCTCAAAATACCCACCCCCATGTTTGATCATGTTTATTGTATTCAGCCATCTGCAGCTGATAACCCTTGACTGAACAAGCTGTTAGCTATCCCACGAGGGAGTGTGGAGAAATAGCCACACTTGTTTAGAAATGACTTTCCTGTAAGAAGCCAGTACTGCAGGCGATCTACAAAACTGCACGGGACATGAGGGTGAAAGTCAAAAACCTGCTCAGATTCCAGACATGATGTCTTTATTTCTTTTAATTAGATGTAGAAACAGCTTATGCGGTGACAAGGATCCCAAGGCACTATTTCTCGCATTCACTTTGTTTTCCTGGCGGTGACATTTAAGGCACAGAAAAACAACGGTAAACTTACAATCTGAGCAAAATCTTACCTGCCTGACTCTATCCTGTGGAGAAAATATACAGTGCGAGCGCTAAGCTAAGTCATCGATTAAAAAAAGAAAGAAAAAAGAGAGAGAACACCCAAGAGGGAAACGGCACTACCACGTTTGTCGCTGCCGCCGCCGTTCAGCACCAGCCCGACGCATTCCTGTGACATTTAGGGGAATTAGGTGGTGTTAGGAAAAATGACAACCGCTTTGTCTCCGTTAAAGAGCTTAGTCGAGACAGAGTTTTGTTTAGCTCTCATACGATGCTTTGAAAACACAAAGGAGGTGGCACTTGAGTGCACCACTTGTCAAGGTGAAAATTTGTTGCCATAACTCGCTGCTACAGAGTCTTTCAGTTTAGGGAAGTGACACTAGAATGAAAAGACAGACAGAGTGGCTTCATTTGTTTTTACGTGACGCTAAAATCAAACTTCAGGAAACAATAGTGAAAATGTGGATGTTTTAATGAATATCCTAAGTTAACGAAACAAACATCTGAATATTATAAGCAGGGATTCTTTTTGAAACAGTGTACATATTCAGATATCTTGGTCACTGGATTGCAAGACCTGATTTCTTGAATTTCTGTCTAATTGGACCTCGTTCAGCATCCTCCAGTCTTCCAGATGTCTCACGGCTCCTCCATAAATCTCCTTCTAAATTGTCCAGAATTTTCATGCGAATGAGGGTGTGTGAGTGGGTGTTTGCCCTATTCTGACCTTCAGCTGTGGGCCAACAGTCCAGACCGATCATGCAAAGAGAAAACCAACTGCCAGCCCTGTTTGGGCTGCTGTCAGGTGTTGACAACCTGCATAAACATCGAGTGAGGAGCGTGGCTCACCTGAGGGGCAAAAGCCAGGATGAATGATCTGACGAGTCACTCAAATGAAAACAAGTTCACTTAGGCTAAATCTGTCCTATGAAGCAGGAAGTGTACGTCCACAGTGGTTCCACCAATGAGATAGAAGTGATGGGTAGTGCTGTGGGTGGGGCTAGATATTCTTATGGCTTCAAAATACACTAAACTACTCCTGTAGCTTATAAAACATTTGTGATGTCTAGTTTTGTGTTATGCCACCTGTAATATACATCTAAAGCTCTCTGGTGGGTTTCTTGCATTATTCTTAAGGATATTTGGCAGCACATCTTGGATATTTCTCCATCCTTCCATGTGCATGCATGCAAAGCCTGAGGCAGACCATGCTACAACAAACATGACATTGATCAAATCAGACACAATATCAAGAGGAGGAACTGGGGCAGAGACGGGTTGCAAAGCAGCTTGCAGAAGCAAGAACAATCATCAGCTGATAGAGGACGATATTAAAATCAAGTCTACTGGCTTAACTTGACTTCATGGCTTCAAGGTTTTTCACAACTTTCTGTGCTTCTAACTCATTAAAACAAAGCACCAAATGAAAATCGACATCACTGATATAACCACTGTTTATTTCACTGATCTATCATTATTGTCAGTTGTTTTCCATCAACGAGATGAGTTTCGAAGTGATCCAATCAGAAGTATTCGCCTGGTGCAGTAAGGTTAGATGTACACATTTGATCCGTCCCTGGGTAACAGTAATCTTGGACCCCTGTATTTGTGTTTGATGTCAAGGAAAATAAGATGCTTTGTAGCTATTTGCAGCTTGAACCAATAAACACAAAACAAAATGTTACAATTTATATTTAAGTCAGCTGAATTAACTTCAGCCGTGATGATAAACATGATGCTATTCAATCAACTAAAACTAGATTAAAAATAAAAGAATTTAGATGCTTAAACTTGAGTTGTTTTAGTCAAAGGGATATGACTGAAAGTAAATACAAATTTGCTGTCAAAATTGACCCTGGATGTAACAAGAAAGTGAAAAAAAAAAGTCAAAAGATTAGGTAGCTACTTGGCTGCTTACTAATTCAAAAGGGGTGCTCAAAGCAGGCACTTGGCTGAGATGCACTTCCTGACACAACCCCAAAATGATTTGTGTCTCCTCCCACAATGGAGGCAGGGATCTTTTGCTTGTTAAAAAAATGTCTAAACAATTACACTATGGAGCCACTTCTGTCAAATAAGGTAACACAAATTAGTTTTTATACACGCGGTCCAGTGGTGCAAATGTGCACAGTCAACCCACTACAAAAAGCCAATCCTGTGTGCTTAATCCACCTATTTTATTTGAATATGCTTGTTTATCACCTTGGGACTCCTCATATTATATGATGCCTCAAGGTTTCTTAAAGTAGTTAACATTCAGTCTATAATATGTGTACTTTCCATAGAAAAACTTCCCTTTGTAACACTGTGAAAACTCTGACCTTCCTTCCATCCATTTTGATGTAAATCAATTGTATCCCCTGTAAAGAGAAAGCCTATTTGGGATGATTGACACAAATATGATTGGTCTATTACCCCATCAGTCATGCTATTAAGGTCTGCCATTATGAATCAGGCTTGATAGTTTGTGATTGGACACAAATGCATGTTGGGCTCATTAGATTTTACTGTCCCCAGCAGATCTGTACAGATCCAAATCAATGAACTCTGCTCTCTAAAAAGACTACGACTGATGTGACTTTTGGGGGTCAGTGTGATCCCAACTTCCCCTTAAATCGCTCGCAATCGATTATTAACAGAGAAAGGCAAGTTTACCTGTTATTAAACAGTTTGGATCCTTACACACTTTCACTGCTTACTCACACAGCTGCAAGCATGAATTATTTAACAAGGCAAGCTATAGTGACCTGTAGATAATGTAGAGAGCTTCAGGGCTTTATGTACATTACCAAAGACAATGAATCCTGGGCATCCTAGTCTATCGTGTAATTATGCATGCAGATGCTGATTTTCCTCAAGGGGGAACATTGTGTGCCTGGCCTCTCTCTCCTGCCCCCTTAGAGATATGACAACACAAGAGGAAAAGCCCACACACACCTACAGCGACGCACAGTACACCAGAGAAGGACTGTTGCCCTCCAGGCATCTCTCAGTCAGTACACAGAAAAACTTCATTACGGTGAAACAAATGTACCCTCAGCAGCAAATCTCTTCTCTTTCACAAAGGTCTGGGCCGGATTGAATTATACAAAAAACGGACAATGCTGCTTAGTCCACCAGTGGTTCTGGATGAGACCCTTGATGTGTGTTGAAAGCCCAGACAAGCTCTAAAACTCATTTGGTCTGTAAAATGTGCTTTTGATGGTTTCCCTGAGAAACAGTGCACGGCTCGCAGAGCGGGTGTGTATTTTCTCAGAAGCGTTTTGCCATGCCTGACATGATCCTATTTTGAATGGTCCGCTGTGGTAATAAGGTCATTTGTCTTGTGCAAAGGACAGAGGATCTATAGTTGTCATACCCTGAGCTGGAGACAAATGTGAAAGGGCTAATTCTGTGCCTGTGAAAAGAATTCATGCAGTAAGCCCTTTGTTCTCTCACTAACAGCGTGAGATGAAAAAAAGAAGAAACAACTCAGTGACTGGAAATAAGAAAGGATGCAATTAAAACCACACTGGATGTCTTTCATTCACTTACTTATTAATCACGTTAATAACAATACAAATCTTTTTCGATTTTCCTATTCTAAATTATAATCAAATATAAAGTCCACGTTCTTTTGTGTATTGTGTCATCATGCCCTCTTCACATTGTCTGTTTTGTATTTGCTGTCATGATGCCGTTATGATGCTGGTTTTTCTTCGTCTCCTTCTTAAAAAATGAGGCACATTTTAGGGTAGTTTCAAAACGAACCTATTGGTCATCACTAAGGGCGTATCCTCACTCACACTAGGCAATCCATAGAGTGCATTTGACTCCTAAAGGCCAGCTCAACTGCTTCCCCAATTTGCGCACAAAATCCACAAGATAATTAATGTCACTGTGCTCTGCAAGAGAGCTTTTCAAAAGCTAGAGAGAGACAGCCAAGCATGAGCGAGGAAGTTAGATGGTGAGATAAAGTGACCCATGCCTAGGCCCAGATTGTTAAGTACAGTGTGAACGCAGGCCAGTAGAAGACTGGGAAGGGGAGGGAAGCAAAGTACGCTCTAAAGAGCCATTACCTGATTTACAAGCTCTTTTCAGTATGACTGGATTTTATCACAGATATCTAACTTCAGAAAGGTTAACACCTACAAAAACTACAAAATGTATAAACCCACTATGCACTTTGCTAGGTTTAAGTAAAATAAAAGTAGAACATACAATAAATCAGGGTGTGCTTTACAGTGTGGCTCCTTCATTACTGACAGTTTGCTAATATGAGAGCATCCAGGCAGCAGATCCACCTTTTGCTCTTAATGTGTTGCATTTTAACTACTATTTATTGACTATAAACACTGATTCTTCCATGAAAATCTATTCTGTATAAACTGCTAAAAAAGTTTATAAAATAATAAATAAGAAAAACGATTCCCTGCCATATGTGAACAAGGTTTGCTGTGATCGTGCAGGAAGTGTTAGTGTGTGCGTCTCCTCTCACTAGCAGGAATGTCCCACACAAAAAAAGAATCGTGTTGTGCAAGACACCAAGCTTTATGTTAAAATGGTGCGTGTTGCACCTCCGGGTGTACTCGTCCTGCTTCATCTTGTTTTAGTGATGGGATATGTGGTCGAGTACATGCTGTCCACACAAAGCACGCGACAAATGTGCTTCATCTCCTTCCACATCCTCCACTTTGAAAAGTGAAAGGCAGACGAGTCGATAACACTGTCCTTTTTACAAGTGCACGAGTTAGAAACAAAATGGGTAGTTCAGGCACTGCTTCTAATGGCTTTATGATCTACTCCGCTGCTGTAGTTATGAATAGATCCATCTGACCCTGCAGGCTGGCTCAGGTACAAAGCGTTTCTTCACGCCGCGTGTTTATCTCCAAACAGCCGAATTCCTCGGCGCGGTTTTCGTGTAATAATTTGCTTGGATCGAGCAGGAATGAGTGTTTTCACAGCTATAGTGGGAATCCGATTATCATACAGGGATCACGGTCGTCATGGAAACCAAGGATGGTGCACGGTGTTAAGCCGTCCCTTACACATCCGAGAACACTGGGAATTAGTGTGAAAATTCAGCTCCCTTAAAATAAAAGATGTGACAAATTCTGTCTTTCATAATAATAAGCGCATTCTCCGGCAGCTTAGCATTTTATTTGTGTTTATAGGCTCCATGTGTGGTAGGAGCACAATGTGCACTGTCTGGAGGCATTCCTCTGCCACCGTACGTCGCCACGATTTATGCATTCAATTAAACAAAGCATGAAATGTCAGAGCAGCATGTGTAAACTTTAAATTGGCTTTGAATGTGTTGCGGATAAAGCGCTGATACAGGTTATATGCTCTTAATTTTCAGGTAACCACCTGACAGATTTGACAGTGCAATTAAAACCATTTGAAATGAGACGCTGAGACATTGAAACTTGCTGACCTGGTGCTTGATTTTGAACAAACTCAAGCTTTTTCTATCAAAATAAGGCCTGTCTAAGGCCTTGTTTTCACTCACGCCCTGTTATTTCCCTCAATCAGACTCTCTTAAGCCACATAAGAGTTTCAACAGTTGTGTCAGTTGTTCCAGAAACCTGGAGAAACAATAGCTACTAAAAAAAATTATCTTTATCTGCTTTTTGTTCTCCTGGTCATCTGCCTCCATCACCCCCATACTTAGCATCCTACATTGCCACGCCAATCCTCTGGATTCATTCATACAGTTACTTCGTTGAAATTGCCAGAAACCCAAACAAAACAAGCAATAAGAGGCTCTAATGTAAGTGTCCTGTTAATCTTCTTTCATTACACCCTTGAATCTTTTCTGTGGTCTCCCTTGTTTCCTCCTCCCTAGAAGCTCCAAATTCAGCATCCTCTGTCCAGTATATCCACTCTTCCGTGCCCCAAACCATCTCAGCCTTCCCTCTCTTGCCTATCTTTGTCTCCAATTTTTGGGGGAGCCCCAGAGAAGTAGTGGTTATGTATTGAGCCTCCCAGGAGAGAGAGAGAGAGAGCAAAGATGAAGCAAAGCAGTGACCTAAAGATAAGCAAACATATAAAATAAATTTGTCCCACTACTCAGATGACTTTGGAGTTTTTGTGTGCTATTAATTGTAACCCATAAAGGCCGGAGCCTGACATATTTAGTCCAAATGTCAGTTTTTAAAAACTTTTCAAACATCAAAACCTCTAAGAGACTCAAAATTGAATCAGCAGCAAAAGCAGAAAGAAGCATTCTGCCATAATTCAATCAGTGGACATTGGTTAAGTAGATAAGGCCTGGAAAGTCTGACATTTTCATTATGCCGGATGAGGCAGATGAAGGCTGAAATCTTTTTCTTTTTTTGTTTTTTGTGAGGGACATCATAAAGAGGGAGGGAGGAGGAGGAGGGGGAGCGCAGGTGGATGGAGAGGCATCCAAAAAGATGGAGACAATGCTGTGAGGAGGAGATAAATGAAGCTGGAGTGGCTTGGCCACGTCAGGAGAGGACAGCCATCTGTGAGCTCATGCTGCAAAAAAAGCTTATCTTATTACCACCTCTCCTGAACAGTGAAAACTTCTCCCCCCCACCACCACCTCTCTGTCTCTGTCTCTCTCTTTGTCTTCCACTTTTCATGTCCTTACCTTCTGCATTTCTGTGACAAAACAGTGTAATAATAATCCAGTGTGGCTTGAGACTTAATTAGAGCCTGTCATAGCTTTAATTTACACTAGTTTATAAATGCAGATGGCAGTCCTGTTCATTACCCTCTCAAGACATTCCTGGTTCATAAATTGAAATTAACAGCCTTTGCCTGGAAATGATCTAGTTTGGATTTCCACACTGTGCCATCAGAGGTTTTAATTATGACTTTGGTAAAAAAAAAATCAATTATGCATGCAGCCACCCATCAGCAGTAAGGCAGAAAAATCACAACATGATGAGCGACTGAGAATGTCCGGGTCATCGTTACAGTGCGGCGCTGAGTGGTGTCGTGTGGCGCGCGACCGCAACCCTGAACTCTCAACCCCGCCGCCCGCCCCCGCATCTCTGCTTTGGGGTCACAAACAGTTCCCGACACACTCTCGGGTAAACACAACAACAAGCCACAATACACCCGCAACACACAACAAAAGACATGACTCCGAGCGCTGTCACCACTAATCACGCCGAGACAAAAGAGGATGCAGCTCAGATGCTGTGCGAGGGGTGTAATAATGTGTAGACAGACATGATAGGATATTTTCTGGGTGCTCGGGGACAAGAAGACAGCGCCGTTAAAAGGGATCAATGCGGGGATCAATAAAGTGGTGCGTACTGAGCATTAAAAGCAAAGAGGAGCTAGACAGTTTAAAAGCCAGATGACCTGACAAGGAAGGTCCTTGACCAGAAGAAGTGACGGGCCTCTCTTACAATCACAGAGCTGCTATCCTCTGCAGTGTTTCACTTCAGTGCTGAGCAGTTTACTTCCAATTCTGAGCAACGTTTCATGGGAGGACAGATGAAGGAAAGCTGAAATGTGTGGATATACATATATATGCATATGAATTCGCCAGGACCACTCACAGCACTGCAAGGCTAGATTCCCTCCTTAGTGCCAGTCAAGCTTACTAGAGCGTGATGGGGGCTGGATTGATTGACGGACTAAAGGGGAAAAGGCAAAGAGAGCGTGCAGGAGAAAACCCGAGGTCAGACACTGTCACAGATCTGACTGGTGCATCCAGGAAAAAAGTGCCTGGAGGGCGTAATTCAGCTCACTAAAAGCTCTTAAAACTTCATCTCCAGCGTTTTCCAGCCCCAGTCCAGTCAGGGCAAACGTATTAAGAATAACGGGACTGACATTGCATTTGGTCTCCAATTACAAAGCCATTGTAAACATTGACCTCCACTTTTTCTTAAGTTGCCAGTGTCTCTGTTGTATTACTTTTTGACTGTATCACATTTTCAAAATAATTTTAAAGAATTTAAATTTATTTAAATTCTTTAAATAAATTTAAAGAATTTAAATAAATTGTAGCAATGTAGCTACAATTTAGCAATTTCCATTTAGTGGACTGACACCTTTGGACAGTAAACACAATCACAATTTGTGTTACTGTGACAGAAGAAAATTAATATTTAAACCTGTTACATACCGGTTACGCTATTAATACCTGGCAGAAATACCTTGGATTCCACTAAATAAACCACTGGTTTACCACTCTATGTTCGATAATGAAGGAGAAAGAGTTTTCGGACAAAAACATACGGAGAAACTGTACAATATAAACATATGTGCATTTGATTCACGCATATAAAAAACTTCAGGTTTAAACTTGTGGCCCTGACATGTATGTCTGTAGAATTATGTACATATATTTGAGCCTGTACTGACGTTGATGTTGGTGTTTTAGAGCTAACTATCCTTATCCCCCCCGAAAAGGTTTAAACAAGACCAAATATCAAGGGTAAAAGAAGCCATTTCTGCCACATGACCACAAACCAGAAACTTCAACCTTGCTGGGAGGATTTTTAGTGTGTGAATAATTTTTTTCTTTAATACAAATGCAAATATTTTATAAGTAATGCATGAGTTAACATCTCCATTTTTAGGATCTATACCCCACTACTCCTGCTGCACATTAGCCAGCAGAATTATGTTGAAAGCACAGATAAACATCACAGTGCTGCTCACTGCCCCATGTCAGCCTCTGACTGATATTACAGATATTCAATACATGTAAGTAAACTGAAATGGAAATGGTGCACCACTGCATCGAATTATTAAAAAAAAAGAAATAAACATATTTTTTTAGCACTAAATGAAATCCCAGTGACTTTAAATAACATGACTGAATGGTCAAGATCCATGTCTCCAAATATATACAATAACCCACATAAAGCTGAATAGAAATGCTTTAAATAGCATGCTGTGGGATGATGCAACAAAATGCAAAATACCTGAAAATGCAAAACACGGTTTGCGGCGACAGACAGTTACCAAATTATTAATATGCTTTACCCAAGTAAAACACGCTATCTTAGCCCCTGCACTCACTCCCTAAAGACATCTTGGTCCTGAGGGTGAACTCTGACTATGCCGTGACTATTGATGGGACAGTAAATTAGCGAGGAGTATTGACTGAATGTCACACTAAGGCCACCATAATCCAACAGCTCATTCTCTGCATGAACTACGCTCTCACTGTGCATTCTGGGTAATTTTTTTTCTCCTCTTGGGGGTTGATCATATCAAGAGCCAGAGTGGTTATTTATACTGACAGTTATGACACAGAGAGAGACGGAGAGGGATGTCTGCGTTTGTTGGAGAGAGAAAGGCTCGGGTTACACAATCATTAGGATACTTTTTAAATGTGTGTTTCAGTGATGATAAAAAATATATATATAATCTGTTTGACTGCTATTCGGTCCCAGGTGGTTTCAGGTAACAGACTTTAGTGTGGAGCGGTGGATTTTGTTGATCTGGCTTAAGATGTTTGCAAGCACATGTTCCTCCCAAAAATTCAGTCATGACTTTTGGCAGCAGGTGAAAGTGATGACAGATGAATAATGCATAGGCTCATTGCGCTGTAGTTAATGACCGCGATCACACATTGCCATGTCACCTCTACCTTCTCAACTCATCTGAGAGCAGGTGATATGTGTGAAAGTATTCTTGTCTAAGTTAAACATTTCACTTGTGTTTCTCTGATCCCAGAAATTCGTAATGATGTGAACTGCGTGTGTGTGTGATGGTGGAGGGTGCGGTAACTCTTCAGAGGAAGTGCAAAGCCACTGATTGCATTTAGCTGCCTTTTCTGCCACTCCTCATCAAACAAATGCAAGAAAATGTGAATTTATACTCGCACAGGAGCCTCCTGCGTGAGCCACTTCTGTACTTCTCCCTGCCACAGAAAAGGAGAGGAGGAAAAAAAACCTCTGAAAGCTTTGAAATGCATCTGCAAGCTGCTTTTATCCCTCCCTCGGCCTCGCAATCATGACCGCATGAATCAAAATTGTGCGCATGAATACAGTGTTCATTTGTGGCGGTGTGTATTCATGCCAGTGCGCTGCAACTGCAAGCACTGCAAGACACATCTGTAATGGGATCTGTTTCCTCCATAGTGGGCCTCCTCGATGGGCCAGCTGATAGTACATTTCCAGGCGGCTATCTAAGATCAATGATGACCCTCCATTTACCACAGCCTGCTCTCCTTCAGCCCCGATGCATTAAAGGACAAAGTCGGGAGGAAATGCCAGATGTGCAGATAACCCCCTCCTGGCTTTTCTCTTTCTGTGACAGCCTTTTAACATGATAGATCCACTAATTTCTGAAAAACAGGATTGACTGGAAGGTCAAAGAGAGAAGGTGACACTACTGACCTCAGAAGAGAGGCTAAATAGAAATCCAATTTTTTTTTTAACCACATACTACATACATACAGGCTCGGTTTTGTCATTGTATTTACACTGGCTTGCAGGTTAAGACTTGGATCAAAACTAATCAACATAAGCAAACTCTTCTTCCCTTTCTTCATATTCACCAGGAAGGAAGCTCATTTTTACAGACATGATAGGGCAGTCACGGTCTGCAGTGCACGGTGTAATACTTCTTATAGAGTAACAAAGCGATATACAGCCAATATGCAGCGAAATCTAAATTAAAAATGATGCAAAAACTGAACATAAAGAAATACAAAAAAGTAGAAATGAAATAAATACAGAAATAAGAGCTATTAAGTTAAAAGCAGTGCAAGAATAAACATGAACACAATGCATAAAAGTAGATGCAATACAAATATGTCACAGAATCAACTGCATGCAGAATTTAATATAACTTAATATTAAATTGTGCCGTTTTTATACAAAAATAATTTCTTAATCACATTACAGAGTCAGACATGCTATATGTTGCTTTACTGACTAAAATACATGTATGTTAAATACATAGACTATCGGGATACGCTGATGCAGCGACTAACATCACCTTTTTTGACTGATATCAGTCGATGTTAGCTACTGTGCTTGATAATCCTTTCAAAGTAAGGCTGATGAGGAGCTGAAAGACTTTAAAGCTCTTCAGTTATTTATGTACAGTGTTGGGGAGTAATGGAATACATGTACTGGCGTTAAGTATTTAGCATACAAAATATAAGTAACCGTATTCCGTTACAGTTACTGTTTAGAAAGGTGATAATTAGAATACAGTTGAAATTGCCAGAAACAGGCTCTAATGTAAGTGTCCTGTTAATGTTGGTGGCTTCAGTTACACAATGGACCGGAAGCCAGCACAACAGAGCCAGCACTGCACAGGCAGGAATGCATTTCTTACTTAGAAATTCCGACACCACTTCATTTGCGCAAAATCTGACCTTCAATCCAAATGTTTGCCAGCGACCAAGCTGCTCTCAGTGTCAAAAGACTCGACCTCCAACCTAAAGAAGCATCTGGAAGTAAATTCCTTTTTAAAAGCTAACGTTAGCCTACCGCAACTACCTTGTTTTAGTTGTGGTAGCTACCAGGGTTATGTGCCACTTCATTATCTTCGATGTAGTATAGCTGTGTGATTTATTACTATTACCGAAAGTTATAGTTCATAGACAGCAGACTGTTAGACTTGATGGATAGAATTAACAACCTGCTAACTGCAAATAATCACGTGCAGTTCTGAACGTAGTCTATGAACTAACCTCAGCTAATGCCAGCTAACAATGTTAGCTCGGTGGCGAGTAGCCTTAAGTAATAGTAATCAATCACACAGCAACAGTACATTCATGTAGCTGTAAAAAGCACGACAATATATTAAGTAAATCAAAGTATTCAGAATATGTTACTCACATTGAATAACTTAATGGAATACATAACAAACTACTTTTTTGGGCCATGGAATACATTTTAAAAGTAACCTTCCCAACACTGTTTATTTATAACAGTTGTCTTCATTTCCTTGCCATGAAAGGAGGTTAACTAAACACAAAAAAACAACACAGACAGAAAAAAAAAGATCTGTATCAGCACTGCCTTTCGGTCAAATTAATATTTCATGCATCGGTATCAGCGGCAGCCCAAATTTCACAAATGTGCAAAAGACCGCAGTATTTACAAAGACTTTCTATGTACATGTTCATCCTTTGGGCTTGGGCTGTTTATTTATAATTCAAAATAATCTATAAATCCTTCACATCTGACCACAGATGTAAGATTTACTCAGTCTATGCCCTATTTCTAATCCATTAATTCAGGCTTTTAAAAGTTTCCATCACTGATTCGAGTTCATATAAAACCACATGTTACATGTAAAAACTTTTCGTTTTCTTCTATTTACTAAAAGTAACAGTGAAAATACAGACATGTAATTTTCTGTGTGAGCAATGGTCATAGAACTCATGGCTGTACACGCTCGCACAACGTTGCTTAAAAAGCTTCCCGACTATGACACAAAGATAGTGATGATTAACACAGCGAAGAAAAAAAATGTTTTCCCTCATTTCACATTCTGTCAAACACAAAACAAGCTCATGCTTAGTGCTTTAACTACTGAAAACCAGTGGATTGTTGCTATGCAACACTTAAATATGTTCGAGGTGCTACTCTCCCTTTACCTTTCACTAACCTGTACTCTGAGCGCTGAAAAAAAGAAAAAGAAAACTGCACTTTCTTTGTGCTGTCAGGCTTGGCCCTTTCCTCTCTGTAAATGCAGGTCTGTGGCAAATATGGAGCCTTCTGCGGAGTCAGAGATCTAGTGATAAAAAGCGGCTCCTTTTTTCCACTCAGCTCGTAGCAGACAGCATGCTGATTTACATAGTGCAGTGACAAGGACGACAGCTGCTGCCGTGTTCCGAGATGGAAAATATATCTCTGCTCACATCACAACCCTTCCTCTTTCCCTTTCTTCACTTTAACCCCAGTTCACATCAGCTCTGTATTTATATCGCCCACTTCCTGTCATTGGTGTTTCTGTTGCTCGACACCACTGTTTCCAGGTTAACGGTGAGATTAACAGAAGAGCAGCAAAATGACCCAAGCGCAGAAGAGAAGGGGGGGCGAAAACAAATGTAAGATGCACTAAATACAGCATGAAAAGGAGGAACTGGGTTCCCAAGTGGCTTGCAGGATGTAGCAAATATGCATCAGCTTAAACTGAATGCCCTGTTTGTCACTTTGCTAATAGAAGGTTTAGAGGTGTATCAAGTGAAATGACACTATGCTTGATTTTCAAGTCACGATTTTGGCAGTTGATTATGAAAACAAGATAAAAAGATTTTTGCTCCACATTTGGCTTCATTTGGATGATTAGTTTAAAATGCCTGGGTTTATTATTAGCTTTCCCAATTAGTGAACATGACAATGATGGTTCAGAAGACAGGGTGGGAGTGGAGTGGCCGGTGCTTTGCTGTCCACTGGTGATAAAAACAGCCTTAGGTCAAAGACTGGGAGGCTTTTATTGTTTCTCTCAGGGGGAGTGTTGGTGATGGGTGCTGGCTATCGTCTGTTCTTGGAGGACATGCAGCAGTGCACATAATCAATGTCATGCTGAGCCAGTGTACATGTATCGGTGTGGGCGTGAGCACATGTGGGAGCAAAATGCACGCCCTCTGATAGGCTAAGTCCACCGGCCTCTGTAGATCAGACGATTAAGTGCACTAAGATCCCATCTAACAGAAATAACTCATTTTCATGTCTGATTTCACACCCTCTCGCTGTGTTCACTGTTATCACACAGAAGATGTAAAACACGTTTAATTAATTCACGAAACTGTGTGATTTGCATTTTGCAGCGGCAGAATATGCAGCGCTGGTTATATTCAAAATATTATTATCAATTAATGTAATTAATTTTAGATTACACAATAAATCTAACTCGAGAAGCTGTGTTTTTAAAGTGCTTTGCATGCAGGTGTGTAAAACCATGCATTAAAAATCAATAAAACGGATCGATGAAGCCCTGACTGACTCATATATCACTTTTATTACAGCCGAAGCAGATTAATCAAATCACAGTGTTTTATAAAGTGAAATGAAGCATTTTGCAGTGGGAGAGGGTATTTTTCCTGTGTATTTTACACTAGGTGTTAGACAGGAAGATCATTGTAATCATTTAAAGGAGATCCAGCAGAGAAATTAGCAACATAATCCAGCTGATTCAAATGTAGCTTTCTGTCAAATTTAGCACAATATACACTTTTTCCCCACTTTAACATAAATTTCTACTATAAGACAACTTCTTTCTCTTTAAAAGAGTGATCAGGGAGTGCAAGGATATAAAATATCAATGGTTAATATTTAATGAATCTGTAAATATTTGTTAAAAATAGCGAATGTGATAATAAATAACGTGTTTAATATTGTATAACTGCCATGCTTTCATGAGGATAAACAGCCCATCACCTGCAGCTCCTCAAAGCCAGTGTAGCAACTTCTGGATTCGCACTGGATTTGAACCCTACTCTTCTAGGTGAAAACCCCGGAAGAGTTAAAGTTAAAAGGTGTGTCTAGAACCTGACCAATCAGTAGTCTTCCATTTACACTACAAGATCCTGAAGACATTGAAGCTATAGGAAAAAGCAAAGTATCCTCGACTCCAAGCAAACAGCGACTTGATACTTCTGTGATTTATAGTCAGTGTGGCAAAGAATCCAACACCCCATTTGTAAGCTTTGCCAGTGTTGCAGGACTTGTAATCGTTCAGCCAAACTACCTGGTTAAGTGCTACGCACTGATGTTGATGGACTTCAGCGACAGTCGGTACTAGTTCGTTAACACAAATTAAGTCTAGTAAATACTCAAACACTGTTGTGTCTGCGCCTCGCCGACTGTTCCCCTGCAACCAAAACACTGAATCTGTCATTCCTCGCACTATATTATCTAATCACCACATGAATAATCTTTACAAACAAGGCAACGTCCTGCATAATTTCCCTGCTCTCACACTGTCAGCTTGCAGCACATCCCGTTTTTGGCCATCACTCCGAAAGCTCCATTTTTCTCTGACTATGGGATCTGTCCACAGGAGGTGGTGCTGAAATTTCACCCTGCGCACAGGACCACTGTCCATGGTTCTGAATCAGCACCGCATGGCCTGAGCGCAGAGGCACAGGCTCCCACAGAGAGAAAAAAATAAGAATTTTGCTGGCTGGATGAACGGATGGAGCAGCTTGGACTTTGTCTCAGCTGGGACTGTCTGTAAGTGGCAAACAAGCCAGAGTCTCAGCAGGCAGGGAGCTCCACGCCCTGTTTGCTTCAGAGCTGTCACATGTGACAGCGTCATCTACAAAGAGATGGGGAGCTGGAGGTCTGAATACATCCCTTAGATAGACAGAAAAAATGATTGTGGCTAGAGCTAGGTCGGACATTGCCTGCCTCAGTAGAATATCCTAAAAAAAAAAACCAGCTGAATGTGTGACACAAAAGAAAGACAGCAGTTGCACTTTTTTGATGATCAAAAGCCTTTTCTGTTTTGTTTGGGGTTTTTTACATCCTGCCTGTGTTTTAAAATTCAGGCCGACACATTGAGGATGCAATTCCAGTGGGACGTTGTGTGAAAAGAACGGCTGATCCCTGGTCATGAGAGGCCAACCCCACTCCATCCTGTCTTTCCCTGGAGTAGAAAAGCCAGCCAATCAGAGAGGACGAGGCAATGAGTCACGGAGAGAGCAGACCGCATTCAGTGGACCGAAAGGAGCTGTCTGGCGCTCTGGGCAGCAAAAGCGGTAACGTCCATGGATGGAGCGATCCGCTCAGGTCTCCAACACACACAAACGTACAGGAGATACATGTGATTTACAGATAGGTTGGGATTTTTTTCTCTAAGTTTCAATTAATTTAATGTAAAGAGTAAAAAATTTCCCTCTTCCTTACCATAGTTTATGACTCTTGCTCTCTCTTTTATGAGATTTATGAGAGAGTTTATTACTCTCAGATATTACCAGCCCTCAATAACTCACAAAGCGCCCACTGTAACGTTGCAAGGTTGTGTGAAGGTCAGCATATTGCTTACTTCCACAACTCAGGCTGAGCTGTGTTAAAGCTTTGCAATACTATAGCACGGTACCTGACATTCAAGGCTAAACAGCTGTTTAAATAAACAAAAACACAGTGAATAGGCCATGTGAACGAGTGCCTGAGACGCTCATTAACTATTGATGCGAAGGGAGCTCTCGCAGTCAGATACGTAGCACACAGCACAGGCACCTACGTGCAACACACACAGTTGTGAAATCACATGACAATGCCAGCGGGTGTAATATTTTCCCCAAAAAATGATTAAATTATTCTCAAAGTGAATTAATCTTATTAAATAGCTTCCATAAATTACTCATGATCTTACACATGAATCAAATGATAACAATGGAATGAATATGAGAGATGAGCAGGTTTTTCATGTCCTCTACTGGACGTACAAATCCATTTTCCAATGAGCCACAAAGGCGCTGCGGATGTGAAAAGAATTTATTGGACCTTGTAGGAGAATAAAGGATTTGGAAGGTGATGGGAAAATTTAGTAAAACCCAAATGTATTGGTTTTGAGCCTGAAAAGACTGGAGCTTTGTGCTGCCTTGTTCTAGCGCAAGACTGACAGACGGGCACTGTTTGAACCCCCACAATCTGCCAACTTTCACCTCTTTCATGTCTACTGTACCTCAGCTCGCGTGGATGGATGGGTGGAGGGAAGAATTCGAAGGAAGAGAGATCGACTAGTTCATTTCACTGGAATCTGGGATAATGAGGCCAGAGAGAGCGCGAGAGAGAGAGGAAGAGATAAGGCACGACAAAGGGGAAATGACAAACGGCGGGGTAGGCAGCACGTTGATTCGATTACAGCACAACTTCTCATTAAACGACATAGAAAGCCAGCCCTGGGTCAGGAAGCCACAATACTAAATACATAGTGGATACACCTGCTAAGAGCAGCATGTTTGTTCTCTTGGCTGTAGGGCAGTAATGGTTTCCTCTGACTGTACCGCTGCCACCCTGAGACAGCCGTTGATCTGAAGCTCAGGCTAACCCTCTGTGGGAGTCTGCTTACTCCCCCTCACCCAACTCCACCCCACCCCACCACCATCACAACTTAAAAATGTTGAAGCACACCGAACAAACATTTTGAGCAGTACCACAAGAAAAACTGATTCCACGTGTAGAAAGTATTTACCGACCCACTATTAGAACCACAAGCACTTTCTCCAATATTAGTCTAATCTTGGAAATATGTTTTTTTTTTGTTTTGTTTCCCTTTTTAGTAAATCCTGTCAATGTAAATCTGACATCCTGTCATCCATCTGTCACCCTGGATAAGCCCTTGTCAAAAAGAAACGGCACCTCCTACCCTTCCTCCTCCTCTTCTCTTCCTCTATACGACCTGACTCTTCCAATCACTATTACAGTACGGAGTCCTCAGAGCCATGTTTGCTGACACGCTCAAGCTCACACACACGCACACATCACAGGCAGCGTGTTCTCTGGATTTCAAGCGGGCATGCGGTATTTTTTAAAGCAGCACAGCAAAGCGGAGCTCCCGTGCCTTTTTGACTGTAAAAACATGCCGTCTCCATCTCCACGCTGCGATTCTCCACTGTTACCTTTTTGTGAGGGGAGGAAACAAAATAAAAGACATCTCTTACCTGGCAGCACGCTGTCTACCCTGGGTCCTCTTCACAATCCCAGGAAGGGGTTCAAGTTTGCAGCGCGAGCTCGATGTGACACTTTGAAAAGAAGGGGGGAAAAAAAGGAAAACCAAAATAAGTGGCTAAAAAGCAATGTCCCCCTTTATTCTTTCACACACGACGGCTCAAGAAGCACTCACGATCATACACTTGAACACCCAGTTGACAGCTCCGGCAGGCGAGCAGCTCACTGTTCCTTCCCTCCCTCTCCCTCCCTCTCTCTCTCTCTCTGTCCCTGACACTAGCCTCCTCTCTTCCCGCCCACCTACTCCAGCCCCCTCCCCCAGCTTCTCTCTTTTTCCATCGGTCTCCTCACTTGCTCTTCCTCTGTCAGACAAAATGCACACATCCCCTTATTCTCTCAGCTCACTTTTTTTTTTTTTTTGACATTTCCCCCCACCCACTCACACGCTCTGCTCCGTGAAAACAAATATCAGTCGGAGGTACTATTAGATGTGCATTTCCACATGCCATCTACAAACTTATTCTTGTTTGATGAACCATTTCAAAAGATATTTTCTCTCGGAATAAGACAAAGCCAGTCATGAAAGGCTAATAACATCAGATGGTGGGATTAATGAATAATGCTAATGAGGCGTTCATACTGTATACGATTTAGAGTCCCCACTGAGAGCCATCCCTTAATTCCCTCCCGCCCTCTCAACACTCGTTCCCCATCTTGCTGTCTCACTCCATCTATCCCTTTCTCTCTTCAGGTCTCACTAGTGTATCCGATGCTGCTCACGTCCCATTCTGCAGACAGCTAGTCAAGGGCATTCCCAGAGTAAGTGTATGCAAATGCTCTGCCTCGAGGAGCTGCCTCGTGTCCCCTCGACACTCAGCCGGACCAGATGTGGCACATGGCTCTTCCAAGGAGAGGGCAGCAGATGCAAAGGCAAAGGAGAGCCAGCAACAGCAATCTTCTCAGCAGTCGTGACCTCGCTTCAGTGGACACATTGAGGCCGACGGCACCTGAACTGATACTCTGAAATATACGAGAACCTAGGCTGACTTCCAGCTTTAGTTTGAGGGCAAAATAAGATAGAAAAGAGCCCTACACTGACTGAAATATCTGATAATATTTCTGAGTAATATAACATATGATACTAAAATGTTACGTGTTAAATGCTTTATCCATTTCCACTTTTATGGTCATTAATAATTCATTGTTTACTAAATAGCTCGTCAAAATTACACATGTACAAGCTATGCTACATTCACTGCCCTGCCCCTTTGTCAAAGGTGTCAGTATTATGGTGGATAATGTTAGTTGAAGTGATCCTGGGACATGTTATATCAGACAAACTGTGCCAGTACATTTACCGGTACCCATCCCTAGTCATGATACTTGGCCACATCCAGTGATTTGGGCTGTTATGGCATGATGTCTACAGTTTTGTCATCTTTTTCTTTTGCTTCTACACAAAAGTGGCCCATAAATGGAGCAGCCTAAGTGATCCCTCTATTTCATCATATGCCATACATCCTGTCACACCAGCCCTCTGCATGTCCTCCTTCACTACATTCATTAACCTTCTCTTTGGCTCTTTTCCTTCTGCCGAGCAGCATTAAACATCTTTAGCCCAGTATATCCCTCCCTTCTCTCTTACTGTCTTTCTCCTCTCCTCTTCCTGTGTCTTCAGACTAGCACACTTTCCACCAGCACCCTCTGACCAATCTGATATGGAAATTTTAATGACCTCCATGCTTTTGCTGGGTTTCCTTCCTGATGCAACCCTCCCCCTGGTGCTTTGGACTGGAACTAAGAGTACACTGGCATGTGACACTGCATTACTGTACAAGTAACATTACAACCCAGACATAAAAACCTCCTTTTTATGTGTTCACATGTGGAATCAGTGACTAAGAGTTCCACGCCTCCCTGTTATGTTCATCTGCACTTCCATCGATAATCAGCCAGGCGCTCCTCTCCTTAACGGGTCATGTGTCATCCAATCATCCTCACTCAATGAAATCCTTGAATCCCTTTAGTGTTTCCTTGTTTTGTCTACAGATTAATAATAACACACGTGAACAGTATCCATTTTCTTCTCTGCAACAGATCTGCTACATGAGCTGGGAGAGCAAAGGAAGTCTGCAGCAAACTGTAACTCTGTGAGATACAGTATGTTTCTGCAGGCTTGAACAGATGTTACATGTGTGTGCAAGTGTGTCTGTGTGTGTCTGCATATGTCTATGGAGAGACCCAGTGTGTGAATAAAGTGCACAGGCTGATAAAGCACAATGAGACACATGGCACTGCTGACAGCAGCCCACACACACACACACACACACACGAGAGCTAACAGACATATAGGAGGGACAGAGGCAAAGCAAACAGGGAGTATGTGTTAATGATTACCAGCTAGCACCCTGCCTGGACTCAGGCACAGCTTCTCTGTACATAAGCTTTGGTTCACTGGTTCTGTGCGTTCTGTGTGCGTTTCTTGTATTGTGTAGCTGTGGGGGGATCGATTACTGGGTAAGGTGATGTGGCCATCGCAGATTTGCAGCTCAGCAGTCTTATGGTTCGACCCTAATGAGAAGAAAGGGAAGTACATTCATGCTGAGCTGTGCAGGCCATCCTCTATGGAGAATATCTGTTGTGTAGCTCAACCTAGTGTCCTAAACACACAGGCCAGCACTTCAGAGGCCACTCACTATCGCAGCTAGGGGCTGGAAATTGTAAACCTGAAACACGTCTATGCTTATCTCCTTGCGAATGTAAACTGGCTGGAAGTAAGATAATAGTTTTGGCCAAATAATTTCCCTGAGACAGAGAATAAACATTTGGGTAAGTTTATATAATGTGTATGCAGTATAATGAGTTGTTTTAAGATTAAAAATGCCCTAAACGGGAAAAATGCAGGCAGCTGTCAAATCACTGCAGCTTAACTGAGAGTCTGGGTCCAGATTAAGGCCCTCTGTTAATGTCACTGAGCCCCAAAGGTACAGCAAGAACCACCCAGACACTGAAAGACCAAAAAAACCTTTGATTTGTAATGTCTGCACATCATATTCTGCAGGAAAGGAAAAATATTTCCTCTACTGAATTTTACTGAAACTTTACAAGTAATGGGGGAGGCTTCTATTCAAAATCCACTAAGTTCCCTCCTTATTTAGTTTTGCTGGCACTGGTCTTGCATGTACAGCTGTGAGCTGGGAGAGCTGGTTGATTGGGTTTAACAGCGTCAGACGCCAACCTTGAGCCTGTTTTTTTCAGAATATGAGGTTGGCAAGGTGGAGTAACTAACAATTTTGTGATTCGGGAGACCGTGATTCATGTCCAATTTGGATTTCAGTTTTTTTACATTTTGTTTTGCTGCATTTTCACTTCAGCCTTCACTTGCCAGGTATATTTAAGAATCAAAAACAGGCTTTGGTTTCTGAAAGTATTGTGGCTGGGACTAAATTATACCCCCTGAAAACAGTAACCCTGCATGCTGAAAATTTATGCTTACCCATTGGGTTTAAATGTGATGCCAAGGGGCCTTTACAAGCGTCCATATGTAAGTGCTTAGGAGCGAGAAACCTATTTCAATATTTCCATGACCCGCTGCACCGCGGCACTGACGCCAAAGGACACAATGTGTTTATCTCAGGACAAAATGGCAGTGGAGCCAAGAAGTGGCTCCAAACGGCCAGTCAGAATCCAGACTCAAAGCTCGTACATGTAGGTTTTCAAATCATATGCAAGCCCTACACAGTTTCTGCACCATGTTCATACACAATATTAAAAATTAAATTAAAAAAAAGTCAGGATCAGTGCTAGCCATTCACATTGAGATTTTATAATTTAAATTTTATTTAGGGGCCACCGTGGCTCAGGGGGTTGGGAATCGCATCTGTAACCGGAAGGTCGCCGGTTCGATCCCTGGGCTCTCTGTCCTGGTCGTTGTGTCCTTGGGCAAGACACTTTACCCTACTTGCCTACTGGTGTTGGCCGATGGCGCAATATGGCAGCCTCGCTTCTGTCAGTCTGCCCCAGGGCAGCTGTGGCTACAACTGTAGCTTACCTCCACCAGTGTGTGAATGAATAGTGGTATTGTAAAGCGCTTTGGGTGCCTTGAAAAGCGCTATATAAATCCAATCCATTATTATTATAAAAAAGGTCAACTCCCTCCAAGCCCAGTCTAAAACAAACATTGTGTCCTCCGCTCTCGAAGGAAACTTTCATTACCTCTGGTTTTGCACAGGTTGATGGAAGTCACCCACTTCAACATTTCAAAAGAAACGGGCAGGGAATATGAAGAGGAAAACTAAGAGTGAAAGTCTTTCAGCCCAGGAACCCGTCAGTTCAAGCGAGATTGAACAAGAAAGGAAAAGCGAGGAACAGAGATCAACAGTGTGAAAGAGGAAGAAGAAGGGCGAAATGGCATTTAGAAGAAAAAGGCGGTGAAATAAAAGGAGATGGGTGAACAAAAAGGACAATTTCCTAAATGTCACGGGCATTTGAATGGTCACCTTTGGACACAGCAAATTACGGGTCTTATTCAAGCGCTGGATGTGAAGCAGTTAGAAGTAGCTTTTGTAACTCATCTATACAAACCTTAATCACTAATTTGTTCTCTCTTCCACATAGCTGCCCTCAAATTTAATTGCAACGGAACAACAATGTGATGATTAAAAGTGAATACCATAAAAAATTATTCAGTAATTCTTCATGTTTCACATTTTTGATTGATATAATTAGAAAAATTGTTCTCCCACCAAACAACTGCAACTCTAGTTGTCTAGTAACTCTAGTTTTTGGGTGAATTGTGATCCCCAGGTTATTGTTTCAGTAGCTCAGTATCTTTGGAATAAATTAAATGCATGTAGGTATATCTGTGTATTTGTGATACCTGTTTGTGGATGCATAGAGGCATTGGTACATTGCCATGATAGGAATCATGCGGTTACATTTTGGATGAAAAACAAGGTGACCGCTGGACTTTCTGCTTGCCCACAGCCATGAATTCAATTTAAAAATCATCATTGTCTGCCCTTGGCAGCATATGGTGCTTCTTCCAACTCCCAATTTAAAGTTTCATCACAGGAAACTTGCATTTCTGAACTTTATGAACTGATCATTCCTCTCTGGTCTATCGGCTCCAGTTATTCCTAATTCATCCAATCACTGCACGCACTTATGTGTCTCGTCACATTCAAAAGGACTACTTTTTTTAATTGTCCATCTTACTGATTTAACAATCACCCACCTCCTTCGCCCCAAACACCAGAGGATTCAGGATACAGGCAGAGGATCCCCTAAAGAGAGCTAAACCAGCCTCAGCCACACTGCTCAAGCAATTTGTGCCAAAAAACACTCTTAACACATCAAGTCATCGCGGCTGTTTTCTTGCATCCTCCGCATATTTTTTTATTCAAAGTTGAATTTTTGGTCAAATAAAGATTAGCATCAACGGATTAGCAAACTCATGTTTGTCTGGCCTTTGATGGCCCACCTGCACTGGCTCTGCACTGCTTTACTGGAACTGCATGCAAATGGTTTGGTTCATAACCATTTAGACAGGGTTTAAATTCCCCAGAAATCAGATTTCGCTTTGCCCAAGTGAGTGAAATTTGATAAGAACAAAAGGCAGATGTCATCAAGAATCCCAAAAAAAGAATCAACAAATGATTTTCTTCTTGAAATAATCATTGAATGTAATTTGGTACTAGCATGGATTTATTGAAGTGTAGCCTAAAAAAGATCTGTGGTAAAGGATCTGAAGGCCACTGATAACACATTTTTTCATATCTAATCTCATTTTCATGTGTACGTGGTCCATTATGCTAAGAAATGCTTAACGTTTCCCACAGTCACGATTTCTGTTCTGCACCTTCAATCACAAAAATGGCACCAGTGACTAACAATGACACCGACCTCTGCAGATATTAGACTCATTCTGAGGAACTGGCACAATCATATTTTTTTCCCCCTTTAACGCATTCAAGTTGTACTGCTTTGACCCACCCAGACTATCCAGTGCTAATTCTCTCTGCTACTGAGGCATGCATTTCCAAATGGAGTAAAGTAGCCCTAATTACAGCTGATGTGCTCATTTAATCTCTCTCTCTTTCTCTGTCTTTCTCGGATTCTCTCCCTCCGCCCATCTCTCTCCACCGCAGGCAGGAAGCTGCCACGAATCACTTACAGCTTTATCGTCGGATAAGTGGCTGTTCAAATATGAAGCTATTCAGAGAACTCCTTTCAGTACACACAGGTGCTTCCTTTCAACGCCACCCGGCTTCTCTCGCTCACATGCGTGCGTCAGATACTGTACACAAACTCCCACCTACACACAGATGTACTCACGCAAACATACAGGGCACAACATTACACACAGAACACCTGCTAGGGTCAGGAGCACATGCCAGTGTCACTGAGGCCACGCAGATGTTTGGCTGCCATTTGAAGGTACAAGAGGTCCAGAGGAAAAATGACAAACTGCTGTTATCTACAAATTTTCTATTTTTAAATGTCAACTACTGCAGTGAGTCTTAATGTTAAAGGAGCCATCTTCTTATGTTTGCAATAATTAGCCACCAATTATATATACTTATTCCATTAACTGCCGTTCAGAGCAGCATATGAAGGACTCTTGATTTGTTTACAACTTTTTAGGCCAACACTTCTGTACTGTCCATTTATTTGGGGTTAAGAAAGTTTGTTTTTGCTCGTCTTCTTATTAAATTTCTAGTTATTATCCTGTCAAGTTAAATTGTGACAGTGTGAATTTGACGTATTGGAACATCTCTCCGGTGTCTAAAAGCCTTCTCTGAAAACAGGAACTCAGAGTATCTGTCAAAACTCCATGCATCCTGTTATTGGAAAGTCAATCGCAATCCAAACAAACAAATCTTACGCATGGAGACTAAATTACAATGTAAAATGTTCAAAACATTTTCAATATTCAAGTAACTGGCAAAATATAAAGTTTTCATACAAATGAAAACTGCAATATGTTTAAAATTCTACTAAGAAATATTGCAGTATTAACTAGTAGTTCAAATCTAGAATGTATGACATTAAAGCTGCAAAAATCAGGATTTAAAGTGAAAGAGAACTGTCCCTAATTAATGCAGTTTCTATTAATTCTGTGCATCTTCATCGAGGATTTTAGCATTCTCCGCTAATGGTTTACACGCTAGTCTTTTGGGTCTCGCCAGCTTTGTTTCCAGATTCATGATCTGGCTATTTTTCAAAAACCAGAGGGTGAACCCACTGTAGCTTTTAGCGACGCAACAGTAAACATTTAGTGGGTGAAGAGCCAGAAGTTTATCTTGACTTGTTAGACACCGAACCAGAGTCTCAGCATCCACTGAAGTGTTGCACTTGAAGGGAACTGGACTTCTTTTCTGGTTTGTAAAGACATTTCACCTTTCTTGTTCAGTTCTAGAAACTAATGGAGAGTCCCACGTATTGACTGTCTTTGGAATTGGCTTAGAGTTATTGACCAACCCGGTAATCACACAACTCATTGAGGGTTACATGATCCAAGGTGTTAATCAAGGGATTAATGTCACAGGCGCCAATGGTGCATTCCATCTGAAGTCAGAACTTCCTGTTCCTCACCTGAGATTTTGAACTGGAATGCCCCCTTAAGCCAGACAAAGTCAGAGTGCCTGACCGATCTTGACTTTACAATCCATGAAAGTATGTAATCTGTACAGCCACCATTGTGTATCTGGCTGAATAAGCCATTCGGAAAACATTAAGCGCAAAACCAGAAGTGTTGTGTAGCAGCGATTAAGTGAAACGAATCCTGGCATTCCTTACTTTTACAAATTTACTACTGGCATGCACTCAAATCAGGAATGACATTTCTCTCAAATTAGGAGGAATTCCGACATTCAACTTCCGAGGATGTTGGACAAGGTGTGAAACCTCCGTTATACACTGCCCTACCTCGGCAAAAGGTCACATGGGTCAAGGTGCACTGGGGGGGTTGAATTGCTTGGGAAGAAATCTCTAGACTTCACTATAGGTGGCTAATAGTTGGTGTCATAAGCCACAATCTCTGTTCAAGGCTCGTAGTTTACAGTCCACATAGACAGTCTCCTTTAATCCCCTCTCCGACCATCTGCCGTCTTAGTCAACATTAACATCCTTAAAAGAGTTTCCCTCCTTCAGGTCCAGATGTACCATGAGCACGAGCTCATCACGAGTCTTGTCACAATGAGCTGGCTGTTTTGTGTTGTGTATTGACCAATGGCTTTATTCGTACCTTGGTTCATGTGACCCTCAACGACTTACTTGATTACCTGGAGTTAAATACCTTCATCACTGAAGAGGCCTCTTGGATTAAAAGTGAAATGTCTTCACAGTCAACAGGCAGCCTGGTCCCATTTAGAGCTGCTCGCATTTCACATAAACAAATAAGGGGTACTTTGCCATAAATACAGCAACTGAGATACAGTAAGGTGACAGCGCTTTCTGCACCATCTTTTCAACATCCTTATACTGATCATCACTGTGTGTATGTGCTAAAAGAGAAATCAATTCCTTCTTTGCTACTAAAACCAGTTCTGAAGTATGATTTCACTAATTTGGAGGATTAAGCAACCGTGTTTTGGCTTTTTTCTTGAAATACGATTACAATTTTAATCTTGAAATTTCCACCTTATTCTCAAAATGATCGACAGTATTTGCCTCTTGTAGTGTTTTGATTACAGCTGCTTTTATTGCCCTCAAGTAGTAAGCCTCGTTAATGGTATATCCATGTTTCTTTGAAGTGGATTGCTTTGATCTTTATGCATCATACTGTAAAGGTAGATAACGTGTATAAAATGGTCTTTATTTCTTCACCCCTTTGATTCTGAGCGTAGCGGTAACAGTATTAATATCTTTTCTTTGGTCTTCTTTGGCATGATGCACTTGAACCACTGCAGTAAGGAGCATGCTATTAATGACTTCATTGTCTGCTTTTTTCAAAAAGCCTGTGGAGTCTCTGTCTATAAATCCACCTTCTTTCTCCAGAAAGCCCTGCTAGCATGCTCAGTAGCCTTTATCTCCTCTGTTTCTCTGCTAACTCCAGTCACCAGGCGCTGCTGCTCATGGAGGTCACATCCGATTCCTCCCAGCAGTAATAATTACGACATTCTTATGGAGAGATGAGTGGCCCTTTTGACCTGCGAGTCCCCTTGACACACACGTGAGGAGAAGAGCATCGTGAGAAGAATTCACCAGGACTTATGACTAACAGACTTTAGACTGAAGACACACGAGACAGACAGACACACCAGTGAACGTAGTACATCTTGCATAAATAAGGACACTAAGGAGCATCTGTGTGCAGACGGGAACGGTGTGTTGGGTATTTTTTGGGGAGGGTCCCTGTCTGGGACGGGATTGAGGAGTCAGCACTGCCTGTTAAAGTGCCCCGGGCCAAGTCTGTGTAGGGGACTCAGAAGGGGGATTAGTGGGGATTTAGAGAGCAGTAATTACCCTTGCCCACTGAGGGTTTGGTAATTAAATTACCTTAGCAACCCTGGTACTGCCCAGCCACACAGAACCTCCAAGGTCAAAGCGAATGAAATTTTACAATATGCAAAATTTACTTTGTATTGTCATCGCAAAATCATCTGCTGTTAAGAACTACAGCTAGTAATTGTTATGGAACCTGGTTTTCTCTATGTAGAAATACTATTTCAGGGACCTCAGCTGTAAAGCATAAAATATGCATTTATTATAAAAACACTTGGTGCTTCTAGGAGAAGAGAGATGAGCGCACATATTACAGCAAGTACGGTGACTCACTTCTGAGTTTAACCTCACACAGGAAACTTTCTTTGTTCCCTCTCCTATGTCTGTGTCTATTCTCCCCTTTAGATAAAGGAACACAGCAAAATGCTACACTCTCCCCCAAATAGCCAACAAGCAGCTGGGCTGTCCTTTAAGCCTCTGCAGAAGCAAAACAGAAAATGCCAAACAGAAGACAGTCAGGTCATCACTCTACAAAAAGGCTCCACCGAGCCCGAACCTTCCCTTCCACGACTTCACAAATAGACCGACTCACTACAAATAAAGGCCCTCACACTCATGAACTAATAAATGGTTTTCACATATACATCAAACATGCAAATAGAAACGAATGTTCATCAGAATTCATTATGCTCTTTTTTCAGTGTGAGATTCCTATTGTGTAAATAGGCAGTGGCTGAGTTGTGTGTGTTTGTGTGCTTGGAGAGAAGGCATACATTATGTTAAAGTATACTGTTATTATGATTAACCACAGCCATAGCAATTTGAAAGCACTACAGCATTCAAGTGGCGTGATGCACGGTTGAACGTAAGCATTTCAAACCTGAAACTTCCATCAAGAAGCAATTACATGGTTAACTTCTACAGATAGTTGTGACATCGAGTAGATTAGCGGTTAAGTGAGAAATGAGCTGAGGTTAAAGAGCAGTGGATTTGGAGTGAGACAAAAGAGAGGAAGAGAAGGAGAGAAGGGAGAGAGGAATGCGTGGGAGTAGCAGCATCTCCCACGCAGGCACGATCCATCACTGAGCAACACTCGCTCGTCTCAAAGTGACATACAAACGCCAGCAACAACTCCTGAGCAGAAATGCAATCTCCCTCCACATACATGCCCATGACTCTAATATTCAGAAGCACTATATATGCTCTGGATTCAATTTACATCAGCACATGAAACTTAGGGCTTGCTGCTGACTTTTACTTCAGTATTTTATTTCAAAATGTGCTCAATGCATGGGCCATAAAGCTCCTTCTTTATGGCTTCTATAGATCCAAAAAGCTGCAGGCGCATGATAACGACCTAAACCTCCAGCCCACACTTGCTGCATAAGCATTTGTGTATGAATGTGTACTCAAGCACATGCAAGCAACATGTACACATCAAACACAGACCTACATTCATCAAAAGGAACGGGAAAAATCACTGAAATGTAACTCATTACCTGACTTTCCCAACAGGAAACTTTGATTCTCTGTATTGAAAATGCGACTGCATGCTCTGTAATAGCTTTCTTCTGCACCTTCAAGCTTTATGACGGAGCGACCCTTATCTAAACACCCACCATTGTATTGGTAAACCAAAATAATGATCCGACTCCATCGCCAAGTGAAGGCGATAGATCAAAGTGACTGAACTAATTCAGTGACTCAGACAAAAGCTTCTGTGAAAGTAAATTGCTTTGAGGAGCTGAGCTGGTTTATTCTCAGGTACATCAAACACATTAAACAAAGCGTGCACAAAAACTAATCACTGATGGATTGTTTTCAATAAGAAGACTTTTTGTTAGATTATTGTTTAAGATGTTAAATAAATATAAAATGCTGTCATTTTATATTCACATCATTTGGCCCCAATCAATTTGATAAGAACCAATCATTTGGCTATTAGCAGGAGGTGGAACCAAAAGGGCTACAGTTGTGACAAACTGGCCTTTAGGAAGTGATGAAAGGAGGTATGGTAAAGGATGCCAAGATGCCCTCGTCCTCTTTTGGAGGACACAGCCACTCTTTGTGTTACGTCTTGTCAACTAAATACTGAACTGTCCCAGCACTCCACAACGGTACGCGTTCTTGAACTGCTCACGCTTACCTTGTGGTGACTGTCCTTTCGATGACACCAAACACTTTTAAACAAACTTCAACAGATCATCACTGCGACGACACTGTTTTCCAATTACTGACATATTAAAATAACATTAGCGACGAGCGAGAAGAAAGTTCGGCGCCTTCAAAGTCATCAGTGTAATACTTATTATCTCCACGGGGATGTTTAGACGTTAATACCTGATGTGGTTAATGGCTTAGAATAAATTTTTGATTACACTTTGAGGTCTGAAATAATGAAAAATGCAGTTCTGCTAGGGTTACATTTGCACAAACAAAACCTTCAACTGAGCACGACTGCTTTGTATAACCTCTCTCACTCCTTATATGCTTACTGGGTGTCATGCAATGCCTACTATACTGGCAAAAGTTATTAGAGTAGATGTCTGTTCTGCCTTCATGCAGATAAAAGCAGTCTGGTTAGATCTGTGCCTTGTTCTGCACAATAGATAGTATAATACCCGGCATAACAACTGCTCATTAATCAGAATTGAATCTGTCTGTCAAGCACCTGTGTTTGGGATGAAAATGCAGCCTGCCATATGTCTGCTGGGACTGCAGAAGATATTGTACATTAGACATTCATAATCCTAGACATGACAAGAGGATTTCTCTCTCTCTCTTTTTTTTAAATGTACTAGTTCCCACAGTTGCGGGGGGAAAGCAAGGGGAAATGTGGGTATTGGCAGCTCTTCAGAAACCAGTCGATCAACACTCGTGTCACATAACAGTACCGTTACCTTCCACTGCAGCTTGCTGGAACATGTAAAGGACAGCTGGTGCCAGATACCCTGTATAGCTACTGATGGGTGTGATGCTATCAACTTGGCAGAATTATTGTGAGAATTAGACCGCCTCACAAGGCAATAATTACAACAAGAGATCTTAATCTCAACATTGTGAATGAAAGGAGAAAAAAAATGGGTGTGTGTGTGTGTTCATCTGTGATGAAAATTGCCCACTGGCATAGGCCCTGTGGAGTCACAACCCCCTGCCAGTGATCCCACCTACAGCAGCCACCTTGACAGCGCCCTTCACAGCCCTCGGTACATTGCATGTATTTACAGTGCAGAACTAGCAGTTCTGATTATTCAGTTCACAGTGTTGGGAAAGTTACAGATTACAGAATATATGCTCCAAAATGTATTTTGTAACATATTCCGTTACATTACTCAATGTGAGTAACATATTCTGAATACTTTGGATTACTTAATATATTGTCGTGCTTTTTACAACTACATGAATGTACTATTGCTGTGTGATTTATTACTATTAATGAAGGCTACTCGCCATACCAGTAGCAACTAGATGTTTAAATCTTAATATAAAATGAGTAACAGTAGGGTGGACATTAGGTAAGGCTTCACTTTTTGCAGCGATCTCGTTTAGAAAACTATTCCACGCGTATATAAAACATGTCCGCAGCTCCGAACCGCAGTAAAAGGGACCTCTGGCTAATACGTCGGGTTCCCTGACGGGCTCGTAGCCGAAAACTAGCTTTACTTTGTTTTTGGGTCAACTTTTCTTGCGAGAGACAGAGAGAGGCGTTGAAAGGCTGCTCCAACGGAACTTATTGTTTCGGAGGAAAACACGAACACAGTGTACAGTCGAGTCTTAATAGCTTACTTACAACTGGGCTCGTCAGGCTCTCTTTTTAGCTGCAGTGATTATTATTATATTTACTTGCTTCCAGCTCCCGTTTCTGGTCGGTCATTTTTTGAATAATAATTTTTTAAAATATTTCTTCACGTCATTGTGCGGCCGCAAGTAGAGGTGACATGGGCCGCGAGATTGAGACACAGGCATTAGAGCCTCTTAAAGCGTTTGTTTGCGTTTCCACCAGCGTGGAATTATCAAAAATAGAGAGGGCATAGCCGAACATATGAAACAGGAAAAGACCGTCGTGTAATCCATTTATTTCAACAAAGTAACTGTATCCTGAATACAGTTACTCATGTTTTGTATTTTAAATACGTAACGGCGGTACATAGATTCCGTTACTCCCCAACACTGTCAGTTCATGATCTTATGACTGTGGGGCTGTTTCCTAAAATATACATTCAGACATGTACCTTTCCCACAACTGCTGCACATCTGCAATTCACATTGCAACCCACCCCCAACCTAGCCCCTCCTTTTATGCTGTATCCAATTTAATGCCATACTATCTGACTAAATCAGTATAATATCTGAGAATAACTATTCCCTTTTGACTGCAATATTTTTCACACAGGACTAATATAACTAATATTTTATAGGACCCCATAAATCACTATTCTGCTGCTGTGTGAATTAGAGCAGTAAAATTAAGAGAGAGGAAAAACAAAACTAATCACACCAAAAAGTAAAATCTGTCTGAAATTACTACCCTTGATTGGCACAATTTTTCATCAACACCGATCTTTCTTAATCAAAACACAGTAGACAATTTGCACTGGAATTATTTGACAAATTACGCACATGCTGTACAGACAAGGGGTTCTCGAGTGATTACGATGACAGATGGTTTCAACAAATATGACAAATCACTGGACATCAGTGGAGAAATTAGACCTGTGCAGTGAAAGCTGGTTTCTGAAAAAAACAATAGTGAAAGATGGAAGAAAAGGAAGGTGCATACTGTAACATTTAGTGTGTTTCACTCTATTCTCTGTTAGCTTCAGATCCGTATTTATTCTCTGGCTAAATGACAAGCCTGGAGGCAGAACACTGGGACTTTCAGTTTAACCCTAATCTGCCCTAATGGACGCTGGTGAATTGTATTGTTTTAGCAATGAAAATTGAGGCCCTGCTTAGAATCACAAAAAGAGAGAGTGGAGAAGCACCCCTTTCAGTCCATCTGAACTACATGCTTCTCACTTTTTCTCCCTCTCGTTCTTCCTTTATCTCTCCATGGACTGCTCTCTGCCACTTTGGATATGTCATGGGCAATAAGGATGAAAAATTGGACCGCTCTTTGGGTCTGCGGCCGGCATGCAGGCTCCATCCTTCCACCTTCACATGCCTGGAGGAGGCTGAGCTCCACGCTCCCAAAACAAAATAGGATTTAACAAGGCCAGAATCACTCACAATGCCTCAGTAAATAGCCACTGAACCCTGCCTGAACCATCACTTGCAGCTGAATACAGACTTTAACATAGAAGTGTGGAGTAGGTGGATAGAGCTTGACAGTAAACAGAGTAGAGCGGTGCTTTGAATCCACCATAAAATACAAATGTAACAGGTTTTATCAAAAATCATCCACCAAAGTCAGCATGAGTCAAGTCTGCTTTTCCCTAATGGAAGAACTCTGATAGTTCTTTTCTGTTCTCTTTCAACACACATTTCAATTAAAATCCATCTTTTTATTTTGTACTCCAGCTTTTTATTTCACTCTGGACAATAATCACTTAGCCATTTATGTTAGAACAAAAACAGGACTGCAAAATTATACACACTAAAATAGAATCGCTTAATAATTGTAAAAACCCCAGAAGTTTAAATTACTGATTCAAAGCAATTTGTAATTAAAAACGCGTGGTTAAAATTTGTGTCAGGCAAATGAGGGGATTATTTTCTGTGCTGATATGGACTCATTACCAATTTGTGGGGAAACGTTTTTCGTTAGTTTCCACACTGCTCGCTATATCAAGTCTGATTGCCAAAAATCTATTATTCAGACTGTTTATTGATGGAAAAAGTTCTTTACTTACAAATGAGTCAAATAAACCTGAAATATCTGGTATGCCTGGCAAACACTGGGTTAGAGCCCCTTTTACCTTTAGAACTGTAGCTTCAGTTTCCTGTTATTAGCCACGAGTGACACGGAGTGGGCTTCTGCTCCTGTAGCTCATCTGCTTCACAGTTTGACCTGTTGTGTATTTAGAGATGCTATTCTGCATGCCTTGGTTGTAACGATTAATTATTTGACTTACTGTCTCCTTCCTATGAGTTCAGCGACTTCACCTCTGACCTCTGGCACCATGCAAAGCATTTTCACCCAGAAAACTGTTGCGCACTGGATATTTTCTAATTTTTCAGACCAAAATCTATAAACTCTGGAGATGGTTGTGTAGGAAGAGCCCAGGAGATCAGCAGTTTCTGCAATATTCACACCAACAACAACCATGCCATATTCAAAATTGCTTAAATAACCTCTGTTTCCCATTCGGATACTCACTTTACAATTCAGCATGGCATCTTAACCACGTATACAAGCCTAAAAAAACATAGTTGCTGACATAAGATTGGCTGGCTTGCTTTTAAACAGGTATACTTAAAGAAACAGTGGATTGTGAGTGCATGCTTACATCAATATAATTCATAATATCTATAATCCATACTGAAATGTCCTGCATTGTCTGATGGACAGTCCAAAATATTGGTGCCATTTTTCTGGTTAACGCTTCACCTTAATGATTTTAAACATTAAAACTGTCCCCAGATCAGCATGCTTGAAATAGTCATTAACAGTTCCAGGTGGCTAACTAGCATGAGGGACATGCACACATGGCTAATTAGCACATCATAACATAATGCCCAACTAATATTATTCATCCTATATTTACACACCAGCTGTTAACACCAACACAAAACATGGTCTGTATTGTAATTTGATGACAAAGCTTGGCTTTGGCTAATATATCAATAGTGTCCACGCAGTTAGCAACAGCAACGAAGGGATCCCCGTGTTTACCAGCCGCGGCTTCCACATAATCCTCCCTGTTTGTCTGTGTTTACATTCATACACTCGGTTGCTGTACTTAACTTTTACAAAAGATTTGACGGTCCTTTCATTTCTAATAATATCATATTGAGAGCTGAACAGCGCTGGAGGCAGGTCAGACACAGTGATAGTATTTCACATACGGGAAGGCAGAACCTAGAGCATGGATGCTTGTGCTGTTAATTATTTTTACATACACGCAAATGCTAAAAAGAAGATACAAGCAGCCACATCTTGTTATTAAATAAAAAGATTAGTCCAAAGCTAATCTTTCAGCTCTATTTAGGATTAAACCGCTTTCTGAAAACAAAATGCTGAATTAGGTTGGAGACGTTACTGAAGTCATTTGGAAGAAAGTACTTAAATTCTTGAAATCCCTGCAGTTGCTGGGCAGTCATTTTGAAACATTATCCGAATTAACATTAATTTGAGTGTTAACCAGAAAACGCATGCATAAGATAAGAAAATTTAAATAAGGATAAAAAAAAAAACATTTTTCCTCCTGGAAGTTGTACTTCGACAAGCGTCTTTGTTGTTGCAGAATTTTCCCTCAGTTCAGGATTTCTTTTAAGTGCAGAGCTTCTCTTAATACACCTCGCTGTGCCTTTAAAATCACACACTAATGAGGAATTCAATTACATTTTATTGAAAAATGAAAAAACTGAACAATCCAAGCATGTGGCTTTAACACATTTTCATATGAATGATGAAGTGGGTCTGTGTTTATGTGGAACAACAAAGTCTCACATTTTTCTCATGTATGCACAACGACGAGAAAGAATGAATCATTCTTTCTTTTGAGGATGTGGCTCGCATACAGTGACAGGTGGATGTATATTGTTGTCCATTTGTGATCACACACCCCTCTGCAATCAATACGACGTATTCTGCCCATACGTACTAGATAAATAAATAATAATAATGCCCATAAATAATGCATTGTCGCAGTGTGAAGATATGTGGACGTCTACGCTTGGCAGCGAAAAATCTGCATAAGTGACAGCTCGCTGGTTCTTCCTTCACAGCATCAAAACAGTGGGTGCATCTATAAATTAGTCCGGCATGCAGCAGAGTGTCATCCAAGGTCATATTTATATTCATATATTCACAGCCTCTTTTTTTTTTACTTTACACTATACTTTCTGTTTTGGGAATGTTCCAGTCATATAAGTTTGAATCGAGTTGCTATTACAGGTAACTAAGCGGCTTAAGCGATCGTATTTGTAAATAACTTTCCAAACACAAGCTGTTTTCTTTTTATCCGAGCAGATTGTGTTGACACATTGTTTTCCATCACCATGCCTACCATCTGAAGCATACATGTAATTATATTTATTCTAATATTCACAATTTCCCATTAAGCTGTCATTTCAATTGCTTTGTATTTAGAGCCCACCTAATAAAATTTAAGATTGTAAGGCAGTGTAGCAAACATGTTAATGACTCTAAGGAAAAGAATGATATTCCCCAGGGGCCGATACATTTTATGGTTCATTAAATCTACTTAATGACATGTAAAACATGAGCAACATAATATTCACCATCCCCAGAGCAATAACACAACAATAAAGCAGGTTCAAATCTATGTTAAATGGCCACTGTGGGGAAGACTGACATGTTAAATTCATAAATATGAAATCAGATGAAAAGTGGCAAAATTACAGAGGTGCGTTTCCAGGATTTTTGAAAATTGTGGTAACCTGTGGGGGATCAAGAACCAGTCAGAGAGAGACTATTTCTGTCAACTAAATATCATCCAATACAATTATCAATAAGCAATATAAACCTGGGGACGCACATATCACCTTTTTTTAGTGTTCATTCCTAAATAGTAAAACAGACACAGTTGATACTCAACTTTAAAAGAACTCTGGGGTCTTTGCTAGTCTTGTGTTAGCATGCTATATGAGTCATGCGTTGGATAGTGTGAACCTAAATAGAGACTTACTAAACAAAACACAACTTTTTATTCGACCGGTTTGCAGTCCAAACAAAGTGTAAAGCTCACAGGGAAAGAGCAAAACGACATTGAAAAACAAGCAGGGAAGACGTCTATGAACCCCAAAGAAAACACATGAAGCACATGAAGGAAGGTAACAGACACTCTCACAAAGGACAAAGGGTAACAGAGGCTATAACTCTGCACATTCTCACAGGCACAATGAGGACAAATCAAGGGAATGAGACACAGCTGAGGAACAAAGCATGGCTGAACTAACCAAGAAAATGAGACAAGGAAGTAAATATAAGGCACACAAGGCTATCAAAATAAAACAGAACGCTAACAGACTTAAACAGACACGCGGACTTGACAAGACACAGGAAATTAAAGGATGCTGGGGAACTAGAAAAGCTTAACCAAGTTGTTATAACAACTTGAAGACAACAAACACAAATGACAAAGGATCCTGGACAATATACACGAGGCATTAACAAAGAATGCCTAATGACAACACAAATACAGACACTTAAAACATAAAACTCTATTCACAAACAGAAACAAGGTTACAGAAGAAGCAGTAACACGAGAATCTCAAAATATAATCATAAGAAAAGCAACCGATAGCAAATAACACAAAACCCCCAAATCACATCTGAGGGCCGTGACAGTCTGAGCAAAGAGCCAGTGTTGTGTCAGTCTGTTCTGGATACAATCTGCACTTTACCATTGTGTGCGTTTCCCTTTGTGCAATAAAAATAAACGTAATGTTCCCATCGCCACCTCTCAAAAGCTGTAGACCACTGCACCATTGTCCACCTCATACACATGAATCAAAATCAACTGACTGCAGTGCAAGTTTCCAGGGAGAAAAAGGCAACGCAGTATTTTTGTTTACTGCGCGGCGTGGAGCTCTTACTGTGTGACGTAAATGACTGTAACTGCAAATGTGATTACTGAATTTATCAGAGTAGCTCATTACATCACTGCATTACTAAAGAATGTTAAGTTTACACACAACACTCGTCATGTGTAACACATATACATCATTTTTGATATTTTTTTATATATTTTCAGTAATGACTGAAACACTGCTGAGTGGTAGAAAAAAAATAAAGGCGCTAGGCAATGGTAGGTAGAAGAACAAAACATTAAGAAGCAATAATGAGGACAGCAGTGCATTTCCCAAAAGCTCAACAAAGTCTGGTAGAGAGTCTCTTTAAATTCCTTCACACTTTAAAGAAACTCAAAAGAAAGACCTGGTTTGGAAAAACGACTGCAAAACAGTATTATGTATTTATATTTGTACTGTGGTGCTAACAGTTAGCCCAAGCTCCCACTACAGCACTTCCAGGAAACCCACTGAACAGATATCTTCAATCATAATTTGTTGTTTGGCTTCATCATTGGCTGTCCGGTCGTTAAGTGATGACGTGATGAATCCTACTTCCGG
>NW_005187505.1:2004545-2103034 GCF_000239375.1 Pundamilia nyererei | reverse complement strand
TGACATCAGACTTAACGACCAGATTGTGTAGCTTGTTGTTTGATAGGCTACATGAGGCGATAAAATGTAAAAACTTTAATAAGTCCTGTTAGTTAGCCATGTTGGTACCTTTGGAAAAAATGAAACCGCTCTCTTCTAAAACAATTGCTGAGAAAAATAAACTGCAGGTACCAAGACAAACACAACGCACCTGCTTTGCATTGAAAACTTGCAATAATCCAACTTGACAATGAGCTCAGTGAGGCGTATCCTGAAACTACATGCAGATAAATAAGTCTTTTGTCTGCCTTTGTTTATTGTTTATCCAGCTGAGTCATCTGTGCACACGGATGTTGAGGTGACAGCTATTCGTTATCGACAGACCGTTTTCACACACAATTGGCCGTATTCAGCGAATGGCCAGTGGGGACGAGCGATGTGTTGGATAACCAGTACAGAGAGCAGCTGGGGATCTCCTCCCAGCAGATGCTACCTGTTGCAGAGGTGTGGGAAGATTTCCAATACAGCCCTGGAGGGGGATAATGTCGAGGTCAGAATGTCATCTACACTCACTGTTGTACTTTTGTCTTGGGAAGCTAAAAACACAATCTTTTAAATGCGATACATTTAACCCATTTCAGTACTACAATAAATACTCATTTGATACATTTATTCAGTGAACTACTTTGATGTCATATAGTAAAAAGAAAATCAAAGAATAAACAGATAGATTGACATATTAAGTCCATAACTGGATCGAATTAGCCGATTTATCCCTTTATCTGATATATCAGGAATGAACAGATTTGAATGTTTCTTCAAGCAAACAACCGCTGAGTCACCACTGAGGGTTAAAATACAGTCCACATGATTTCATCCTCAACACAGTCATCACTACACACATTTTAACAAGTGTTAAAATCAGGTGCAGCGTCTACGCAGCCATGAAAAAGAGGATTTGTGAGTAAGTAAGCAGTAAGCTGGCTGGGTTGCTGACATCTAAAGATTACATGCCTTGTTCCATCTAAAGTATTTCGAAATAATAATCTGGATCACAGATTTACAGCTAGAAGGTCCTGGGTTTAAATCCACCGTCTCGCTGGGGGCTTTCTGGGTGGAGTTTGCGTGTTCTTCCCTTGTCTGAGTGGGTTCTCTCTGGCTCTCTCCCACAGTCCAAAGACTTCCATGTAAGGCAACTGTAGACTGTAAATTGACAGGTGTGAATGTAAGTGAGGATGGTTGTTTGTGTCTGTGTTAGCCCTGTAATAGACTGGGGACCTGTCCACGGTGTACCCTGCCTGTGACAGCTGGGATAGGCTCTAGCCCAACTGTAACCCTGAATTGGATAAGTGGAAGAAAATGGATGGATACTGGGACTGCACCTATTGTATCTCTTTGACATTGTGCATCCAATGCAGTTTTCAGCCTTTGGACAGCCTTAAATCATATCGTGATCATTTCATAAATGGGGCATTTAGTCTGGACAGGGTGTTTCATTTTGAAAATGGACCTGATATGACTTCTGTCCAGCTTGATCCTGCTTTTATAAAAAACTAGAGAATGGACAGTTATTTCTGAGACTTCAGTGGTTGCAGCTGGAACAGGAAGCAGCCACTCCCATTACACTGCTCCAGGGAAACTGAAGCTGGGCTTTTTCGTGTATCGTGATAAAGTAACCCCTAGTTACAGAATTATTGGTGGTCAAATATAAAAACTGAAGCTCTAAAATGTATTCAATGGGGTTAATTTGTTCTCAATCAAAGGATGCATTCACTGAGGTGAGCTGAGTCCCATCACATGACAGGAAGAAGACACAGAAAACTGACAAACATACAGTCATGTCTGAAAAGGTACCAAAAATATAATAATTAATAATAATTAATATCCCGTTACCAAAAATTACTGAAATCCTAGCCGGCCAAACAGTGGCTCGCCTTTTCTGAGTGTCCAAGTTTTAAGAGCTTAGATAAAAGATACATCATCAGTGCTACTAAAGAGCTGCAGAGGGACAGAATGATAACCAAATTCTTTTTTATGACTCATGCTTATTTAGGTAAGGATATCAGCACTGCAGCACATTAAAATGATGGGAGGCAGAAGCTTGGACCTAGAAACAGTCCAATCAGATGGTTAATTAACAAAGAGGTAACATAACGGGACAGTTAAATAATAATATAGTGATTCGTATCTCAAATTTGGTGTCATGGTTAAATTCCAAACCAAGCTAAGATTCCACATGTAATCCAGATGTGGCCGGGGAAATCAATCAGCATCCATGTTCTAAAGCCAGAAAACTAGCAGGAAAAATATTCATTGAGCACAGGAGGAGATGAGACTAACAGCATCACTCTGTACTGTAGTTGTGTGAATGTGGTATGACTGCTGATGATTGCCATTCATTCTCCCTCTCATACTGTGAAAAGTGTGTTTACCCGCCAACTGATGCACAGATTAAAAGCCATTACCTCTACTTGGCGAAAGTATAAAGGAAAGGTATTTCAGGGGACCTGGATTCATTCACATTTCAATGCACCTGTCAGGCCTCATCTGAATGCAATATGACTAAAGTAAAAAGGTAAATAAATCCTGTTTTGCATATAAAAGATATTCTAATTATACAAGAGTGTGGTAAAAGTTCATAACAGATTAGACTATATTTCGATGTTAATAAGAGCTGCTCAGGAAGGTTCAAATCAAATCAAATCAAGTCACTTTTATTGTCACATCACATGTGCAGGTACATTGGTACAGTACATGTGAGTGAAATTCTTGTGTGCGAGCTTCACAAGCAACAGAGTTGTGCAAAATACAATAATGTAAACAAGCAAAATACAAGAATGGCTACTGCAATAAAACAAATTGTCAGCAATGTGAAGGGAATTTTTAAAAGAATTCTCATGTCACTGAATTTTAATTCACCAGCCAGCTTGTTTTTTGTGCCCGCGTTAACATGCGTCAGCTCGTTTCATTTTTCCTGATCTGTTAGTTGTGGCGCTCTCACACGCTTTCCAGCTGTTCTCACATGTAAAACACATACAGAGCGAGCAGGCTGTGGTGAGAGCAAGTGTTATTACAGTCATGTGCACGAGTCAGTGATGCGTCATCACTTGAAATGCACCGCTAAATATGCATGGATAACAAATAGCACCATCAGAACACAATGAGCATGTCATGATGATATTAGCTGCTAGAAACTGAGTATTTGCCTTTGTGCCTTTCAGCAGCCATCTGCACAAGTTCTTTTGTGAAGCGTCGTAGAGCACAGCTCCCAGTTCCTGCTGGGTTTTCACATTTTCTCCTCCAATCCTTCTGCTCATCAGTTTTTTTGTTTGTTTTTTTAAAAATAATTTAGTACTAAATTCTGGGATTCATAATACGAAATGAGGAGATGTTTACCTATATGTGACTATAGCTCTCATCGCCATCTTCCGCACATAAATCAGACATATTTCACAATTTTCATTCATTGCCTTTGTGTACTTGAAAAGAACCATACATAGGGAAGACCAACAAGTAAGTATGCAGCCACGTCCTATAACACTTTCCCAAATAAGCAACTGATATCGTCAACAAAAACGTTCTTCTCTCACAGCATATATACAGTAGCAACAGTAAAATCTCAATGCTTAACATCCTGTGCAGTAGTTTATGTAACAATATGATGAGAAGGCAAAGACAGAATCTTCAGATCTGAGTAGACTGAGAACCAGTCAAGGGGGGATAGGAGATACTCGACAGGAGAGATATTACCACAGTAATCTACACTGAGAGGGTGAGCTGTAGAGCAAGCTGACCTTGAAGAGGTTAACCTGCCAATCAAAAGAGTGTTTCTCCTCTCTGACAGGCAGTGAGGCAGAAAAGCAAAGACCCAGATATGTCAGCTGGGCCCAGATGTATAAATGATGTGGAGACAAAAAAAGATTGTGCGCCACTTTTCTGACTGAACTTGGTGTGATTTAAAACACTGGGGGAAGTGCTGCCACCTTTTTTTTTTACATATACCTGTAGCACTAAACACAACTGAAGCAGATGGATTTGTTGCTTTAGTTTTAGAGGTACTTGGGCAAAGGTCAGAGCATTGTAGAAATAAGCGCTCATCAAAAACAATGTTTAAGAGAAAAGTTAAGGACTCAAGTAGGTAGAGTTGAAAGCACAGACTGAACTTATTGTTGTGACATCTGTCTGTGAAATGTGCAATATGAATATACTTTTGCTTACTTTCACTTTACTGGTGATGGCTCAGTAGCATTTAGTGTCAAAAAAGCACAAGCATAGGAAGCGGAATAGAGCCATAACTGAAAACCTATGCTGTCTCTTAAATCATATGCCTTTGTACATAAACCTGCTATTCTCAAACATCCTTTTACATCAACTCATGCGCCTTAATGCACAGGAAAGAATGTTTTTTTAAAGGCATACAATTATTCATCAATTGTTGCCATTTGGGTACATAGTGGAAGAGGAGGGACCATTGCCAGATGGAAGAGGATACATCAACTTCACCAATGACAATGCCAGTAACAGTTTTTTTTAGTAATATTGGTACATGGGTTGCAACATTGCTTGATGATTCTGGGCGGTAAATGATTGTGGCCCCGGCCTCAGTTGGGCAGTGGGGGTGTATGGCAGGGGTGTGGTCTCTGGCTCCCCTGCAGTGGAGGGGTGGTGCAGCGGGCTCGAGGGCAATGCAAGGGTGGCTGACAGGGCAGCTGCTGCCACTCAGTGATCAAACTCTCCCTATTTCAGTGACATAGTGGCTCAAGAGAGGAGCTGAGTGTGGAGTGGAGAAGCAACTGAAAGGCTGACCATCCAACGTAAAGAAATAGAAATGACGTACCGTGCAAATGAAACACGACAAAACTGCTACCTGAGGCTGTGTGGAGTCCATTCACAATGATTGTGATCTCACAATGATCTTCTTTAATGTAAAAGAAATTGGTAAAAGGCACATGGTCAGATGCTACCCTATTCAAGTGCAGTGTGGTGTACTTGAGGATGTATCAGAATTGAGGCAGAGTGCTGGGCTTTCCCTGCTCGGTCAACTCAAAATGTCTTGTTCATAAAAAGAGTTTATTTTTTATTGGATACTGAGAACCATCAATAACAAGTAAATTTCATTACCATACATACCATTAGTGGGATCACGTCAGGGCAAGCAAGGCTAGCAGTGCTTGTCTAGCAAAATATAAAAACAGGGTCTTTAAACAAACCATCTCGACTCTGATTACACTGGATGCAGACTTGGACTGCCATTGCTGCTGGACTTAAGCCTCAAATATGAGAGGATTGGGACCACATAAACATGCTAGCCGCAAGAGCAACATTGACGTAGCATACAGAGAACTGACCTTGAAGCATGTATAATTCATAGTATTTTATGTCTCATTATTGTGCCTGAAATCAGTCATTCTCACTAGACTAGAACAGAATACATGAATACATGTACCACAAAACTGTACATGTATGAGATATTGAAATATCTTCAAAATTAGAATGACTTTCTTTGACTGAATGAGGGAGTTGTTTACTCCTTCAAAATGAAGGTCTTGGCAGCGATTCCCTAACATGTCTCACAGCAACCCTTCTCCACTGTGCATTACATCTACAGTACATAAGGCAATTCTCTATGTGCATGGGTCTCCACCAGGCTCACCATCTGCTCTAAAAGGCGCTGGTCAAATTTCACAGCTAATGTATAATATGTCTCAAAGTGTTGAAAAGCTGCTTTTACTGCACATGAAATTTTAGCAATAATATAACAAAATATTTCTGAAGGCCAAATCTTTTCAGAGGAGTTTTTGCAGGTTGTGAGGAATAGACTGTTGTGAAATACAGTGTCTGACACTTATATGATTTCAAGCCTCTGCGTGCTGTTCCATTTTATTTTCATTTCTTGAGATCCTCGTGCTGTCTCTTTGCCACATGTGGTCTTTCACCCTTTGCTGTCACCCAGAAGCATTGTTCTGCTGTCCGTAATAAGGTTTTAGTCTGCGATGCTCTCGGTTTGATGAAAAATATTGAGTGACAGTGAACTTTAAATCTTACGAGGTGTAGAGACTGAAACCAACAGTGGAACAAATGAGAAAAAAAGGACAAAGTGGAAGCTTAGGACTAATCTGTATGTGTCTATGTTTTGTTTTCTATTACTATTTTTGCAGTTCCACTCCCCCGCCACAAAAAACAAACAAACAAAACAAAAAACAAAACAAAAACAAAACACTGCTTCTATTCCCACAAGACTCTTACCCCCTACCTGCTATCATAACACATCACCCAGCGTTCATCACACCAAAGAGTTTCAATCAAGTCTTGGGTGGAGACATGCTGCATTTGGGTGAAATGCCTACCTGCAGCTGTGCTATTGTTGGATGAGGTACTGTGTTGTGACACAAATGCAGTTCTCTCCTGCTTTTGATGGCAGCTCACTGGGAGAGTAATTATGAACCACAGAGATCACATTGAATGGTAAACTCGTCTCATGTGGAGGCAATCATTTTAAAACAGTCAGAAGGTAGTTTTTACAGACAGGTAAGTAGTAAGAGTACACTTCTGTTTAAACATCATCAGGCTAAAGGTCACTTTAAATCCATTCATCCATTTCTTCCACTTATCCAATTGAGAGCTATGGAGGGCTAGAGCCTGTGCCAGCTGTCACAGGGTGAGTGATTAAACATTTTTTAACACATATTCAAAAATAATTCGATGTTTTGTTTATTTGTTGGGGGGATTTTTTGCATTTGTGTTTTCAGATTCTCCCACAGTTTTTGTGATGCAGCTTTGTGGGTCACCTTTCATCTCCAGCAGCATCACACAGATTCTGTGTGCACACATGCCCAGCTGCAAGGCCCCCTCCAACCTGCCTCCTTTAAAAGACGTGGAAGCATGATCACAATATCTCCGGCACGGGCCTTTATCCCCGTGGCAGTGTGCTGTCCAGCACAGACACTGCCCTCTAAGCAAACAACATTTCCTTGATGAACAGAGGCAGGCTTGTTTACTCCTTGTGTCAAGGTACTTTCAGGGTGACTCTGTCAGTTAGGAGAAGGAAGTTTGAAGATGATATGTAGCTCTCAAGTATCTGATGTGAACAGAAGAACACTCTGATTCTGTAAACTCAGCTCTCAAATAATCACTGCTTCTCAGGTTCCTGTGAAGCGGTGGCGGGTTGAGGGGGGGGTGACAAAAAGTTATTAAGAACTCTCTGTTCTTTTGTCATCTGTAATGTTATATGTGTATTATTATCTCCAAATCACTGACTTTAAAAGACCTGAATCAGTTGGCCATATGCAGTCCATGAAGATGTCGTTCAGTGAAAGTCTATATCTTTCCTGTATCCTACAAATGCAGATGTAGTTATAACATTACTTTTATAATTTCTATTGTCTGAAGTGGTACCAATAAAAGTCACAAGGAGGAGTTCAGGGTAGATGGTTGGGAATAACTACAGGGAAAGGGCTAACTTTCTTTATATGTTACATTATGCTTTTCTGTAGTGAACATCTATAAGCACAGCTGTTCAAACCTTCTGTTTACAAGGGGCAGCCAATTAGAAGAAAGCTTGCTTAAAGAAAGAGGAAGACAAAAAAAGCTTGCTTTAAGACAGCGAGTGAATGGAAGGGCTGCACCAAACTCCAGTGTAAGATAAATAAGGATTATTTTTGGAACTGTGAGTCACACAAAGTCACTGTAGTATGGTCTAAAAAATACAGAGCTGAAAATGAGCATAATAGATCCTTTCTTAGCAGTAAACACTAAAACCAACAATATTTTTCCTTGAGTGGCAATTGAATACTTTTCTGTACCCGGTCTGGTAAACTCAAGCACTGGGTTTCCACTGAAAATATGTAATAGTGTTTTGGTAGTCACAAATCTTTAGTGTCTCTTTTTTTAAAATAACACCACAACCCAGCTGGGAACTGTACTTTCAAGCAAACATTATTAAAATGTGAGGAAACAGTGGTTTCCAGGTACCCTTTCGCAGCATGGATTAATACATAACCCTGTGCGACATGATGACTTTAATAATGTAGCAGCTTATCTGTGTGTCATTTGCAAAGAGAAATAAGTGCTTTCAGGCTTGGGCTTGTTTTTTTATGGATTAACTAATTGCATAGGTGACAAATTGCAGGGGGCAAATTAAAGAACAAAAACAACATACATTTTCTTATTAACGTGTTCGGACACCGTTCACCCGAGAGCAGCTTGATTTTTAATGTGTGGAACTCTAGCCATTTGAAGGATGTTCCCTCATTTGGTCTGTTGATGATGGTGGTGGCGAAATCGAATATTTAATTGGATAATTAGCAGCAATAGAGCCACATGTCAAACACAGACGTTCTGCTGCTCCTCCACGCAATCAAGTCAAAGGTTCAAGTCGAGTTGCTTTTATTTAATACTGCAGTGTCATTCAACAATGTTTTTTCTCAACCCAGTGAAAATTCCCATGTGTTAGCATCAAACTATGCTTGATGAAGCAATGTTTATTGTGTCACTACAGTTCTACTAATCACCCTGTATAGACACTGCTTATGGACTAGACTAGCTCAGGTCACACATGATCGTGATGGTTGTTGACATGCGTCTAGTCTGTTGTGTAATTGCTAGAGCAACAGATATAGTTGTGCACTTGGCCGCCATTTGGGAGTAGGCTCCATCTTGAAAAAGGATGAAAAAGGATGGAAAGATTCCTATCTCATTCTCTGTCATTCCCCACCCTCCTTTATCCAGCTACTGGAGGCAATAACTAGCTTAGCTGAGATGACTGTTACTCACACGGATGCTGAGGGTATCACACAGTGCCTCAGGTTTTATGTGATCTTCTGTATCTTCCGTACTGTGGACAGACACGGAGATTCGGGATAAACAAGACTTGTGCCACTTCACTCAAGATATGCACCAGCTTTGCAGGGGTAGAGAAAACTCCTCATGACCCATCAAGAGATAAAGGCATGCCCTTATAAGAAGACCCAGCTGTGAGCCATCAAAGGTGAAACGTGTTGCCCTGTGAAGCTCACTGTCTCAACTAATGGATTTCTCTTAAAAATAAGAAAGTAAAACTGTTTTAACATATATTTTATTTAAACTGTTTTTAAAAAAAACTATCATGCTTTAAGTCACGGTCTGCTTTGATAGGTAGATGCAAACTCAGACATCTACCTACCTAAGTAGTAGCAGTCTGCTGTGCCCTGCCTCTAATTCTCTAACCAGTTGTTATGATCCATAATCATATATGTTGTTTGTTATACATGGGTGTGTGCAGCTCACTCTCCGCTGAAGTGTGTGTGTGCGTGTGCATGTGGAGAACTGCTGATTGGCTGGTTTGAAGAAGTGTGCAGACTGGATGGATAGCAGCCTGTTAACCTCCAGCTGACAGCCACCTCGCCCCCAAAGAGCTAGATCAGGATCACCTCTTACTGGGTTATATTGCCATGGTAACTTCTGCTGTGAAACTAACTTCTCCAGAGCAGGTTATGCTCAATATTAGAGACCAACAGGTAGGAAATCACCAACCAGCTTTCTGGAAAATAGTGTCAGTAGTAGGAGGGTCTGAAGTTTTTTAATGTGTTCTCTAATGAGCACCAGTATGTAATATAGCTTCTTATATGCCACTTTTTTCTTGATTTTATGGTTTTTCCTGTTGGCTGCTAATAATTTTTCCGATTTCATTATATATGCCTTAATATATGATCGTAAGATGAACTGTTGTGCTCATAAACTTTATACCAAATTTCCATGTAGAGTAAGCGAACTGTTGAACTGTTTTTACATATATTCTTTACTCTCAGAGAAATAAACACAGCAAGCTGAAAGAACAACAATGAAACTGTCTTTTAATCATTATTTGATAAAATATTTGGTTATATTCTTTCAGATTCATGTCTCAGTGATAGCTTTTTGGTTTTTAATATGCCTGCACAGTGATTTTCCTCTCAAACACATACACATACCACTGCCTTGTCTGCAGCAGTGTGTTTTAGGAGTGAAGAGTGGCACCTCATGTTAGGTCTAGGTTACACCCAGTCTGGCACGGACCACTATCTCTAACCTTTTTTGTGGCCTTGGTGTTTTTCACTGGAATTATTTTAAACATCTAATTAACTGTAGTGCCGTTAATTGCATTAGCAGACTATCCAAGAAGTGCTACTTAGTCCTAAGTAGCAGCATTAGCTTGCTAGTGTTAACTGATGGCATCAAATTATGGTCATTTCTGGCTTAAAAGAAAACATGTTGGCAGTCAAAAGGCATATGTTTAAGGTTCAAACACAAACCAACAGGTGATGCTGTTGTGGCTACAACCATCTTTTATATCCAGTCTATGGTTACAATTCTTAGGAGGAAATTGAGGACATGTTCAGACAGAATGCAGAGCAGAGAGGGCGTGCACCTACAAAACAATCAGAATGAATTGTTTACATGCTTGACATTTTAAAAAAATATATATATTCCACCCCCTTGAACTGGTTAAATTTCAACTGGCTGACAGGTGACTGGGGTGATTACATTACACATATTTATTCTATCTGGGCTTTCAAAATGATTAAAATAGGAATACTAGGCCTGTGATATCTAAAAATCTAATGTTTGCTGCCCTTATATATGTATTCTAGTGCCAGTGGATTAAATGTACTGTAGATGTGATGATCATTTCTTATTTGATCCTAATAAATGTCCCTAAATGGAAGTAACATGGTCCAAACCATGTCTAATCTAATTCTCTTTAGGTCTGTCATAGCAGAATGTAAATCCTAACGTGTGAGCAGGTGCTCACTGTATGAACTGTGTTCATGTTTATGTGCCAGGGAGGGCAGGCAAGCTAAACTAGGCCAGAGGGGGGTCGTCTCCATGGTGACAACAGCAGCAGTGGCGCTACATGCACCTGTGTAATGCCAGCTACTAGCAGGGTTTTTGCAGTGTTATGAGAAAACGAATGGTTAAATTTATTTGAGCATATATTACAAAAATGCTGTGTTCATTCGTCGTCCTTTCCTGACATTTTTTCTTTCAAAATGTGTAAAAGGTGGTAATCTTTGCCTTATTTCTAAAAACCACCTTCAGAATAGGAAAAGAAAGCACACCACTATTACAAAGCATCTCTCATTTTCTGTGTGGGTAGTTATTATCATTATATTTGATATGTTTGCTACGCTTGTAATCATATCAAATTATACAAACAGCTGGATGACCTTCTTTATAAGTGAGAATGATCTTGGGAGATGGTCCTTGGAAGAAAAAAAAATCTCAGTTAAATGACTGGAGCTATTTTAGTAGAAGAACTAAAAGATCCCATGTGTTTTGTTTCTTAAATATCAAAAAAAAAAGCTCATTTTCCAATGAATTAGCTCATTCATAGGACATAAAAGACTAAACTCACCACTGCACTTTATTTCTATTCTTCAGTCCTTGGGGAGGTTTAGTGGGAGATCATGGTTTGGGTGCATTTAAATGTGACATGTGAAGCACACTGCCATAACCCAGAGAGGGCACCTTGTACATAAGGCAGTCTTTGAATCACTGCAAATGAGAACAGACCGATAGTCAAAGTATATCCTTAAGAGGTTATAATGGTGCCTTTCTGGTGGATTCGGATTACATTCATGTATTCATTCCTGGCCACAAAATGATGCCTAATGCATGGCATCATAAAAAGCGTGCCACCATAGTTTCTTTAATGCATCTCTCCAGCATGGGCTTTCTAGTACATGATCAAAGCTTGTCCAGGTCTTTAAAAAGCTTGATTCCAAGGGCAGATGCAACCATTGACTTCAGCACTACTCCCTTGCCGTTAAGAACCCAACTGCCCTTTCATTTGGTACTGCCAGCTCACGGCTATTTACTAAGAACAGATGCCCTGAAACACGCCTGCTGCTTTTTCATCTGTAAATGCAAGTGGCCTAGGTGTGCACAAAAAGCTGAAAAAATTATAAATGCTGTATTTTTCCTTATTTTTGAGGCCATTTGAAAACAGGAACGGTTCAGTGGGGTAAAGAAACAAAAAAGTTTGGTGATCCAGAGAGCGCACCAGCCTGAAAGGGAAAGAATACAGCATCGAGCTGACCCCTGCTGTGACAATTACTCCAATGGGACACATGGATGCTGTGGCGCTTTTATGCTGTGGACTTAAAAGCTCTCTGGAATTTGTTTTGCTTCATCCTAAGATGCTCACATCATGTGTAAGGTTTACATCATTTTGAACCTGTCTGTACAACAATTACGGTGCATCTGTCACAATTTTTTTGAACTACTGCATTTACTGAAATGCAATTTCTGGGTGCACTTTCATTCTTTTCTGACATTTCTGTGGTTGGCAAACATAATCTACGTGATATTTGAGATTTAATAAAACTTCTTCAGTTTTTCAAATAATAACATAATGCATTTTTGGGTTTAGAGTTACAAAATTCCTCAGCTTATTTGTCTAACAAAGCAGCTTGTGAGGCAAAGCGCTTATTCTTGGAGGTGTGAAAAACCTGACGTAGTTTTCAGAAATAACTGCAGTCTTAGGAGGCGTTTTGTTACCTAGCAACGTGACTGCAAACCTACTTTGACGCAGCGTTAATGATTAAGTTACACATTAAACAGAATTTGAAACGTACTACCAACAGACTCGCAGCCGAGGACAGAGCAACACAACTTTAATGGAGAAAAAAAAGGTGTCCGTTTCGTCTTCGATGGGAAGAACAATCGCCTAAGGTACCGCTTGTTCCCCTCCCTGAAACATGGGAGGGAGGAATTAACAATCCTCTCTGTGGAAGTGTTAATGAAGTCATGCAGGCAGAAGGTTCACCGCTGTTTGAACACAACAAACAGACACCCAGAATTATACTCCAATGTTCAATTTATAGTCGACTGTGAGCCAGCGCAGCATTAAACAAGCATCTGGGTGTTTTGGCTCATGCTGCCGTGGGCTAGGCGGAGAAATCCCTCTTCCTTTGCGAGGCTCAGCAGAGAAATGCAACCACATCTGAGGCCACCTCATCGAATGTGAAAAGGAAAAATAAGTAAAGTTTAATTGTGTTCTAATAGTTCTAATGTGCTGGGGGGTTTTTCAGGTTCTCCTACTCCAGCAGTAAGAACAGGCCTCATCAACCTGAATAAAAGGTTGCTTGGATTGTGGAGAGTGCAAAGACTCATGGGAAATTTACACTTACTTTGGTACAGTTGTTTAGGTGATTTATGTGACTTCTAATGCGGCATGGTTGTTGATGCCAGATGGGTTGGTCTGACTATTTTAGAAACTGCTGATCTACTGGGATTTTGTACTCCAACACACTCCACAGTCACCACAAGTAAACAGAGCAACTCTGGATGAAAGCTGAAAGGGAGATTCTGATCATAGATGTGCAGCCGATGAATCTGCACCACCAATTTCCAGCACCTCGTTGAATTTGGATAAAAGGTTTCAGCAGTTCCGAAGGTAAAGGGTACCAACCCAATACTAGCAAAGTGCACCTAGTAAAACTGGTGAGCATACATTCAAGCTCAAACCTATTTAGACTCAAGTGTCAGCTGAAAGCCTTTTCATGTGGTTTGGAGTGTTTGTGTGGCCAGAAAGAGTCTTAAGATTTAGCTGAGTGCTAAGGTTTTAGTGCCACCTCTCGTCTAACCACATGAAATAAGGGATTGGGTAATACATACATGGCTGATGATCAGAAAATATTCTGCATGGAAAAATATGTGTTTTTATAGGATTTTTATTCTTTATTTTGAATTTATTGCCAGTAATTAATGTTTGAATAGCATCATCAAAGAGAATCTGTACTTTAGGGTGAAATTAAGAAAAAAAAAATTCCATCCAGCAGGACCAAACTACCAAATTAATTTGCACCCTATCTGATACTCCTTATGATACTGTAAGAAAGTGAAGGAACTTAAGTCAGACCATGTGGTTTGCAGAGAACATGGAGAATATGAAAAAGTGTCAGCCAAAATTACAAATCCATGTCTAAGGCAAACATGCTGCAAACATTGATTGTCACTAGTCTTACTAATCCATCTGAGAGTTTGTGGCCACAGGCTCTAATAAGCAAAGTCACGAGCTGAACAGGCATCATCAGTGTGATTGAGTTCACCCCTGTGGTCTGTTTAAATATTTCCCTGCCAGATTAAGTTTGCTAAAGTAAACACAATTACGTTAGCCTCTGCGTATGTCATTATTGGAGGTGAGGCACAGGGATGGGCATGGGCCACAGTGGCACTGAGAGGCTACTAAATTGCTCCTGAGTCAGGCTATCAATCCACTGGATGTTCAATTCAAAGAAGCCTGCAGGCAGACCAACTGAGAAGGCCAAATGTCTGCTTTGCTTAAAGTCCAGATGCACTCCTTTGGCTTAAACTGAGCAGAGTGAAAGAACAGAGAGCAAACTTAAAAGTAAAAAACAAACACCAAGTAAGCAAATGAAAAGTTGCATAAAAATTACAATTAGATCAGGAACACCACAACAAACAAAAAAAGAAAAACAATATGCATTTATCTTGGGTTTTGATACCATTTTAAACCTGAAACTGGCACATTTCCTCATATGTTGGATTAGGTTCGCTCTTCCAACTTATATTACACTGATGCGATTGCAGCACAGAGTAGCAGGTGGAAAAACATACTATAAGTGTTTGTTTCTCAGGGAAACAGTTGTGAGTGGGAGAATCTGAATGAACTTTACTGAAAGTCTGATGCATTTTAGTACATATAGGAAAACTCAGTGAGAATGAACTGTGAGGAAATCACAGTTCATTATGCTGTATCTCCCGTGTATTCTGTCTGATTTCATATGGGTTGGGAAAGACTCCAGCCTTTCATGGAGTTGCACCTCAATGAAAAACAAATTGGAAACCACACCATGTTTAAGGGCTTCATTTGTGCTCGTTTGTTACAAATGTGCAGCAGGAACCGCATTTTGCTACTCTTTGAATATCTACCAAGCAGTAGCTTAATCCCTGAGCTGAAAAGCAGCTCTACCCACACTCCCCAAGGAGTGGAGTGATGGATTAAACCCACAGACCGTACCTCACACCTACACCGGCCCACTCAATCCGTTTTAAGTTTCCCCCAGTTTCAGATGTTTCTGCGTCCCTGTGGTGTTAACACAAAAACAAATGTTGCTTAATATTGACATCCACTCAGTTTGGAAGTGCCTTGGGCTCAGGCATCGTGATGAGTCACCAGAAGCTGATCTCAGAGCAGTTTGAGAAGCTTACCTGCCGTAGATATTTCACATATCTGAGGAACAAATTCGAATGCAGCAGCTTTAATCTTGTTAATATGATGCTCGCCGTGGTTTCTGCCACTTTTAGTGCTGGAGTCAATTTCCCTCTTCCTGCCAGCAATCAGTGGACTGGGCCGGGACAATGGCTCCTTCTGTCTCATTCCTTCTCTCTTTGTTTCTTCACAGTTTCAATCATCAAGTAATAATATCGTATTCATAGCTAGGTTTGGTGTTTTTGCAAGTGCAGAACATTTACTTTAGAAACTATCAACAGTTTGTCATAGCAGGAGGGTTTACTCTGTCAAACTTTTGCATTTTGTTCCATATGAGCCATTTAGGGCTTATAAACAACTTACGAGCCGCTTGTTAGCTTGTCGTCCCACAGTGTTTGGATTCAAAGAGCCAGTTAAAGAAAAAGACACCACAGAGAAAAAGCTGAAAACGAGCACTGTTTTTTTGGGTATTTGGGTGTGTGTGGGGGCAGTGATTAAAGATTTCTGCCCATTTTTCATTTTGTTCTGCCGCACAACTTCTAGCTTAACTTGTTGCTTTTCATTCATCTTTCATCCTCATCATCACTAAACATTCTTTAGCTGTAGCTTTTGTGCTACAGTCACTCTTGGCAAAACAGTGTTTGGAGTTGATGGCATGACTTTGAAATGGTCACTTCAAAGATGAGGACCAGGTCTGCGACTTCCTCCACTCAGTTACTGTCTTCAAAGCAACTTTGAACTTTACTTAAAAATCTGGGCATGGAAGCACAGAAGTGGGCCAAAGCACTTTTTCATCTTTGCTTGTTGCAGATGATGTTATTCTGTTGTCTTCATCAGGCGGTGACATCCAGCTTTCCCAGCGCTTCTCAGCCGAGCATGTAGCATAAGAATCAGCACCTCAAATTCAAATTCAAATTTTATTTGTCACATACACAGTCATACACAGTATGATATTCAGTGAAATGCTTAGACAACTGCTCGTGACCTAAAGAAAAAAGTCTCCTCCAAGTCCGAGACAATGATTCTCGTCCGGAAAAGGTTGGAGTGCCTACTATGAGTCAGGGACAAGTTACTTTTCGAGGTGGAGAATTTTAATTATCTCAGAGTCTTGTTCACAAGTGAGGGGAGAGAGAAGACTGACAGACAGGTCGGTTTGTAACCGAAAAAACGAGGTCACAGACATCAAGTGGTGGAAATGAGTTTTGTTTATAGTTTAGCTGGCCTCCCTTAGAGATAGGGTGAGGAGCTTGATCATTCAAGGAGTCTTAGTAGAACCGCTGCTCCTATTCATCAAAATTAACCGTTGAGGTAGTTCAGGCCTCTGACTAGGATGCCTCCTGAACACCTTCTGGGTGAGATATTCCAGATATCTCCTGATAGGAGGAACCCCCAGGACAGACCCAGGACAACCTGGAGAAAGTACTGTATATCTCTTGCCTGCCTTGGGAACCTCCCTTGTCCCCCCAGATGAGTTGGAAGAGATGGCTGGGCCAAGGGAATGCTGGGATTCTCTGGTCAGACTGCCGCCCTAGCGACCCGAACCGTAGAAAATGGCTGGACAGACAGGCGGACAGACTTTGGTGAAGATAAAGAGTTATGTTTATGTCATCAGTGTACCTGTTGTGATCTGGAGCACAGACACAGATTTCTTGAACACAAGTTCAAATCAAAAACAATGTGAATGTGATGGCAGTGGTGTGTCACTGTGTGTGTTAGCCTTCCTATATTTGGTCCCTGCGAGTTATCTGACACCACGAAGCTATCTTTCATGAGACAAACTCAAGGCGTAAGAAAACCTTCTTTCAATTTCGCACACACTGGGAGTTGGCGGTGCCCTTTCACACTGTTGTATTTCTATTCCTGTACAGACTTGAGGAGAAAATTTAGAAGTTGAAGTTTTCCAACACACCTGTGCAAACCGGGGGTGGTAGACTCAATCTGTCCTCCAACCGGTGATATGCCCACTATGTTAGCGTCACCAAAGCTAGATGTCAGTTTCAGTAGTGGATTATTTATACGTTATCTGTACTTTATCTAAGTACTTCAATCAATTTGGCTTAAAAAATAACCAAATTAATCCAATCAAATGTTCCCCGTTAAATATATTCGATTTTAAATTACTTAATTTAATTCAATTACGAAAAGTATTTTACCCTCCTGTTCAGTTAAGTCAGCACAGCAGTTAACTGTCTTATTATCACATTTTTCCTATTTTAGTGGTTCCCATTATCAAAGCAAAGACTTGCTGCACTGCAAGGCCTGTGAGCAACTGAAATTCATCCAGTTTTATTAGAGTGCAGCTGGGCTTCTTACTGCTAAACATGTATGCAAATTTTCTGAAACTTAACTAATGAATTTGACAGCCATCCAAAGAAACCAGAAGTGCCTTCAACAGCTCAGCTCACACACTATCAATGAGCCACACGTTCCTCTCTCAAGGGGGAGAAGAGGAAGCAGGGTCGGTCTTTTGTATTTGTCATATCTCCTCCAGCCCATGGTAACCGCAATGTGTCTCAAACGCTTTGGCTCACAAAGGACAGATCGACACCAAGGAGCCAGGGGAATGGGAGCATTGTGGGAAATGGCTTCCCTGTGGCCATTTTGAACATGCCAGGCCATCTTTCCACATGTGCTGTCTTCTCTTAAGCTTATCCAAGGGGGATTTGTCCCCCCCTCTCTCCCCAAATAAGGATCATAGAGCTGCATTGACAAGCCATCCTATCTGATGGTTACTAAAAACACTATGTGGCACCCTCAAGCCACTGAAGAACACAAAAAGCACATTTCTTTAAAGAATATATGTAATCTTTATGGGCCATGTGAAAATATAGTTTAAATATATGAAAGGGGACATGCTATACTAATTTTCAGCTCCATATTTCTATTCTTGGACTTTATAGAGTAGGCAGTTTGCCTCCCACGAGGGAGGAAGCAACCTGCAGGGTCAATGCAAGGCAAATGCTACACATTCACCTTGCTGTAAAAGGTCCGGAGGTTGACGGTGATGAAGGCTCATCCTCTGAGCAACCAGCTGATTGTGAAGTGAGAAAAAAATTTCATGCAATCACAAAAACAAAAAGAAGGTTGCCCATCTATTTTCACTTTAGTGTGACTGAGCAATATCAACTGTCTTCTGATTGGCTGACACTAGAAAACAGAAGGTCTAAACAACAGGTGGGTGGGGCTGTGCACTCAGAGGTAGAGCTGTGTGCCTGAGACGATCACATTAATAACATACAGCCTGGTTCTTTTCTTTTTCCTGTATCGAAAAGATTATGCTGCAATTTATGGCAATGTTAAATGTTGTTAGTGGGTGTTGTGCTCTTTAATGCACCTCTTTTAACAACAGTTATTACACATAGCATCAGTTACAAAACTACGGCTTTGTTGTGTTGAATATTCCCAGTTCTGGATGTTACCTGACACTCAGCTATTTGATAACGATGCCGACTCAAATTTGATTCAATGAGCAAGGCAGGAAATGAAATAGCAGCAAGATTAAAATGGAGAACAAGGACTTGCTGTCTGCCCCTCTGAAAAGAAAACACTGCTGAATACTAAGCTTGACAGTGGAGAAGAAGGATTGAATTTTGTGCCGGCAATGACAAGTTTAAAAAGTGAATGAGAATGTGACTGATAGAGGTTTAGTCTGGGAAATATCACACACTTACAAAGCTAGCAATAGTTATAAATTGTTATTGAGACAAGCTTCAACTCTTTTTCCCTTTAAGTTCAATATCATCCCAATTGTTCCTCATTTGTTTGTACTTGGTTTGACCTATAGTGTAAGTTTTAAAAAATCATGTTGCTACCAAAAAAGGATTAGTTTTCAATGATGCTTCACATTTTTAATGGGCAACCTATCTGCCAGCTTATCTTTGGATCTTTTTTTAACAAATAAGGTTAAACCTAAATGAGATTTCCCAAGAGATTACCATTATCTTTATCACCATCTTTATAATCAAGCCAGTACCATGCACATCACTTTAATATGGTGGGATATGCAAAAAGCAATTATGTCAGCCTCGGTGTTATTAAGATTCCATTTTAATCTCAGTAACAGGAGTAATAGTGTCTGCAACCATGCTAGCAGTTCTAAGTGCTGCTTTGAGCTAAATGCTCTCTTCAGCATGTTAACTAGCTCACAACTGATATTTGCTGATATTTATGAAGTACTATACTTACTGTGCTCACTATACTTACTAGTTAAAAACAAAAAATAACAACTGAGGTCAAGGAAATGTCATAACATTCCCCCCCCCCCCCCCCCCCAAAAGAAAAACTAACAGCGTTTTCTTACCAATTTGAAAATGTGGTAGATGTGTCTCCAGTGGATTTAATTAAATCTGCAGTAGGCCATTATCTACAAAAGTCTTGGCATATGAACGCACTTCACATATTTTTTTTAAATATTTAAGGCTACGTTCACACTGCAGGCGAAAGCGCATCAAATCCGACTTTTTTGACCCTATGCGACCCAAATCCAATGATGGTATGACAGTGTGAACGGCACAAATCCGATATTTTCAAATCCAATCTGGGTCACTTTCGTATGTGGTACTGAATCCGATACATATCTGATGTTTTAGAAAGCGACTGCTGTTTGAACGGTCATGTCGCATTAAATGCGTTTTTTACGTCACTGACACAAGACAGACGCCAGTTATCAGCGCCAGAGAAGATATTGTGAACGCTTCCTGGTCGTCCAGTATAGATGTCAGTGAAACTGTTGGGAAGACAACGTTGGAGAAACGTGAACATTTTATTTGTACTGTATAATCTGCAGATTCTGACAGAAATCTGCAACTATCCTTTGAAGCAGCGCTCCTCTCTAAAACAGCAATAAGGATAATTATTAGGCCATATGTAAATAACAAAATAACTTTATAACTTAAAGCAAAATTGGGGAACGTAAACTCCGAAACAAGTCTTTATATTAACGGCCATCAGTCAAACAATACTGTTTGGTCTGAGTCTAAACAGAGCGCGTTGTGTGTGACGTCTTCTTTTGTGCATGCGGGCCGCTTTGAGGGTTCACGCTAGAGCGCGTTTGCTGTCACACTTTATTTGTAGTGTGAACAAGCAGACAAGAAAAATTGGATTTGATCAAAAAATCTGAATTGAGCATTAAGACCTGCAGTGTGAACGTAGCCTTAGTTGCCGACTTCAGATTTCACACAGTACTCAATCACCACTCTCCAAAATCAAAATCCTCTGCTTAACTAATTGTAAAGACTTTTGTCCCCCTCTTCGTGCTACTTCATACACCTTAACTGATGCAGTCAGAGACCTGTGATTGGATTGGTCAGTCTATTATCACAGGTTAGACTTTCTAAAGTGCACAGAAGAAGAAGAATTGAATTCATTTTCACTGAGACTGGACAACTGAACTAGTGTATGTCGATTGTCACCTTTTCAATTGCATAATTTTTGTAGTTGTAATTTGCAAATGTCAGTAGTTTACCTCCTTGAGGTAAATATTCAACATCAACTAAATCAGAGAGAAGAATGATCAGCTGACTTGGGATACCTCTTGTTTATTTGGTGTACTGATTTTAATACACCTGCCAACGCTAGTTCAGAGATTGCTTGAAATAAATTGCTGAAAGGAAGATGAATGTTTTGTCCAGCAATATCATAAACATGCTGACTACTCGAGCTTTAAGTTGCATTTAGTTTACTACAATATAAATATGTCCTTAGTAGGGACATTCCAAGCAATTAATTTACAGACTTATCTGACTTTATGAACAAATAGTTCACAAAGTTAGACAACAGCCAGTCAAAATAGATTGTTAAAGACCGTCTATTGATCCTGAAAACAAACCAACTCAAACCCCAGTAAAATATGCAGAACTTAACTGGACATAGCGTTTTCAGTGGAGAAACATTTCGTCACTAATCCAAGTGACTTCTTCAGTCTCAGCTGACTGCAGGTTTCCCCGACCTTATAAACGGTACAGTTTCATGACTGAAACTAACACCACTGGATAACGATGGGCGGCGAGGTCAGTTTTTTGATCATCAACATTCAAATTGTCATGACCATTGACCAAAGTCCACTGATCAATGGCACCATTCATAGTTGGGGAATGGCTGCAATCACAGCATTGTAAGATCCTGAAAGATGTACCCTTAGGCCCCCTCCTCGATTCAGAGATGGTCGTTCCCTTTTCACATAAATGGCCTCCTTGACTCCGCGCTCCATCCAGATCAACAGAATCAGCTTTTTGAGATTTCCCTAAATGGATGATTGAGCATGCATCAAGACTTAACTGAGAAAGTTCAGGTTGTGTTTTGTCACATATAAACTTTTAAGCTTGTTAGAATTCTATTGTATTTACGTGTATGTAAATCAGTAAATCATTGCACCCATTTTATATTTTCCTAGTAAAATATAAAGAGTTGAGTGGTGACTCAAGACTTTTGCACAGTACTGTAAGTGCATCCGCAAACTGTAAATAAAAACAACTGCAAATTACATAAATGTGACTCGTCTTTGGCTTACATGATTACCGTGCATCTACAAAGTGCTTCTGCTATTTTCCAAAACATCGCACTTTTAGCAGTTAGATGAGGGGAGGTGAACACATCAGCCACTTATTAGTTGTTAAAGTAATGTGAAATTTAAAATGGCTCAGCACACTGTTCTTTGCTTTCTGCGCACTGAAAATGCCAGGAGGTTATACAGCCTTCTCGGTCAAACACTATAAAATATCTGCAAAACACTACACCAACAAAAACTGCTCTGAAAACACCACCAAATTACTTTTTTTAACAATCCCAAAGATGTTCACTTTAAGTGAAGAAACAATGAATCACCTCTGAAACACTACACTTTATCTTTGGAAGCCATTAAGGCTCGTCTTTCGTCATATGGGTAATTTGTCGAACACATTTCTGGTCATGTTGTTTTTATTTTGAAGCACACTGAATCTGTGTGTTAGCCGTACTCTTTTTTTTCAGTGGCTGACGAACAATAAATGAGTTTAAAAGGGGAATAAGTGCGCTCATCCTTCTGTTACCCTCCGGCAAAACGTAGAGCCTGGGTAGACTAGGATTTAACCCAATCATATGGCATGAAGGATGATTAATATGCTTGCTAATGTGAGGCGGCTTAAACATCTCTGGATGTGAGATCAGGTAAACAGCAGTGAACACCGGCAACTGGAGGTGGGAAGTGCACAGTCCATCAATCATGGTTGACAGCTGGGACAGACGCAGGAACTATCATCATCATCATCAGATAGGAGTGGGTGCTACACTGCTTCAAATCACAGTGCTAATTAGTGCTATCTGCAAATGTACACTTATGTATAGAGAAACTCAAGAGAATTATTCTGAATTATTCTGTATTAACTAATGTTTAGCAAGTCCAAATAAACTGTTTTACACTTCTTTTGAGCTCAATACTGAGCACAGCACTCCTTTTAATTTGCTACAGTTAGAACTGATGCTTTCATAGTGGAGGTAATGTAACGTCTTGAGTGGCTACTAGCAACAAAGCAGGAATGATGACCGACTTCAAACCAAAAAGCCAAAAGCAGAGACAGTAGTCAGGGCTATCTATTAATATACAGTAGTACTCTCTCAACGTTTACTGTCCTCAACTAACAGGTATGAGAAGATAGCAGAAAAAGTAATAAACCCTCACCACTCAAATTATGAATGTCCTTGATTAGGGCTGTGCGATATGACCAAAATCTCATATCCCGATATAAGAATTCTATCGTCCCGATAACGATATAAATCACAAAAATTTAACATTTTCTGTAAATTCTGTGAATCTCGGGCAGCTCGACTTGCGTGAAGTGTTTCCAGCTGCGCGTCATGTAGCTGGAGTCGAGTGTTTTAACCGATGCATGAAACGATACATTTTTAGACATAAGTTGTAACGGTCGCCGTTTTCTTTGTGAGTATTTATTACACGGCGTGCTGCGGGGAAAAGCCTGTTCTAACGTTTGAGTCTAAGGTTTCTTTTTTAGCACCTGACGGCTCTTTTTTACTTCTCATCCATAAACACTCTGCCTCTTTCACGTGATTCAGTTTATTTTGAAAAGTCTCAACAGGATCTTGAGCTTTATTGTGAAAGGTTTATGTGGAACAAGCGGACACGCGATGGTGTTACCGTCGTTGTTGCTAACCACAACGCATAAAAACAGGCGCTTGTCCGTCCATAGTGTGGTTATATTAAATATAAGAGAAAGAGAGAACTTTAAGAAATGAATATAGCCACTACAGTGACCATCAAAACGATGAAAAAATATTGCTGTAAACAGTTCATTTGGCGACACTGCGAAACAAACGATAGTGTAAAATGAAACGATAGACGTTTTTATATCGTCATCCGATATATGTTGTTATATCGAACAGCCCTATCCTTGATTATATTCAGATTATTCCAGCATCAGCAGGAGACCTAATTGGAGGCATACACAGTGTGTACTGGGCTACCTACACATCAAACCTACAGGAGCTGCCATAGAAGCCCAAGCCATGAAGCTCCCAGCACACAGTTTTTGTGCTGATGTTTGGAATTTCACAGCTACTGAGTTTTACACCAGGCTTATTACAGTTGAGGAAAATTAAACTACAAACTAAAACTGGATGAGAAAAAACATTGAAGTTTACTAAAATAAAAACAAAACAAATGAACTCTAACTACAATGATTTTGCCAACTTGGAAAACTAACAAAATAAAAACAGAGGAAATATCATTAGATTGGAAGAAATGTCACCCAGTCACCTGATGCACTCTTTAAAGTGACCCATTCTTTCACAGATATGTGTAAAGACACACTGCAAGGCTATCTGCTTGATTTTACACACCTGAGGTAAGGTGGCTGAAAAAACTGAAACTGAGAGATTAAAAGGTGTGACCCAATTCTTTTTTCCATATGGTATCCATATAGTATGTTGGCATTTGTGTAATTAATCTCACTGCCTGAAGGGAAGATAAACTTCAGTTTTTGGCCTGCTGTCATAGCAACATGAAGTAGTCACAAAAAACTCACTATTTCTTTGTGTTTATAGAGATAATTTGGCACCACAACTTTTGAAGTAGTGTATTTCATAAGAAAGCACATTTCAGGTCTGCAGCAGATATTCAGTACAGACCGAGCAGAGAGACGCAAAAGTGTTATTGCCTAAACCTAAAAAAGTATTTTCTGTTTAAACCTAACAAATGAGTTTCTATATTCTAATCATAACTAGGTCATTTTAAATGTCACCAAGTAAAGTATTTTTTTAGTTATTGACATGTTGAAAAACAATACAATTGTGTGATGTTTAGGACTTGAACTTGGGAGCAGCAAAACTATTCACTCCGCAAAAAATAGCACTTGAAAATCTAGTGTCTGGAGGCACAAACCAGTCGATTACAAGTCGTGACTATTTTCAAACTGTTGGGAGACTATGTTGTTATTTTAAGTGCAATAAGTAATTCTCTCTGCACTGTTCATGTTTGCTATTCATAGACAGGCTTTATGTACCTTTGTTGACCCCAGTATGTCGGTTTCTAAGATTCAATCCCAAAGCAGTTCTGCTTGATTGAATTGCTTGAAATATTTATCCAAACATTCAAGTAAAAGTCCGGCCTACTAAATAACGAATAAACAGAAAACACAAAAGCCAGTGCCGTTCATCCACCTGACTGGATGGCCACGCCGGTCCTTCTGATCACAGCTGACTTCACTTCATTGAATTAACACACAGCTTTCTGGGCTACAGGCTCAGGGGCCATGTTGGAGCCTCACTGGTGAATATTAGATTGCACGCCTCCAGATCTCATTAAAGGAGGCAACAGGACAATGTCTGCATCTCAAACGAGACCAGAGGCCATCAAGCATTCTGGCTCCCTGTTGGATTTACTGATTTGATTGATACTGTGTGCGTGCATCAGAGAATAACAGAGGGCAAGATGTCATTTTTGGTAAATATAATTAAGGCATTTTTATAAACTACACAATTGGTGGAAAATTGGAATTTGGGAGTGTATAGCATGGGGTAAAGGGCATACACTAAAGGCCCTGTCCATTTTCCATACAGGTGAAATGACAGATCTGATGAAAAGCCTATTGGCCTGACACTTACAGTATCTTCAGTCAAAGACGTTCCTTCCTGTCTTCCACTTCCAGCTCACTGAAAAACAAATTTCACAGTGTCATTATAAAACAAAAATCTGCACTAACAGGAGATATGTAATCTGTGCTGACAAATACAGGGTAAGAGTAAAACCAATGTTTTTTAAATGGCTTGGGTAATCCCACCAGTATTTTTTTAAATGTAATGAAATGGGCCAAATGAAGGCATACAACTGAGGCTTCCCTGAAAATTTAATTAGTGGGTCACTGTAGGATTTTTTTAATAAAGATGTCCAGTATTAGCCACAGACTATTAGATAGTTTTAAATAAATACTACTTGTGCCCGAAGGCGGAGGTTTTATGGTGGTTAATTGCTAGTAGCCGCTAATTAATGTAGTTCATACTGTTAAATCTTTCAGTGTCCACTATTAACTTCAGTGAATAAGCTTAGAGGTGGTATGTTATGTCAGGCAATACGAGGAAATTAAAATACATGCTTTCAAATCCATCCTAACCACACTGTAGGACAAAGACAAGCTTTTTCCTCTTTCACTAAATGTTCTATATGTATAAACATAACATACACACCTTTTTGTCAAACAGTATTTATATTTAAATTAACAGAAAGACATAACAGCTGCAGATGACTCAACAAAATTTAGTAAACATGGCTTGTAAACTTTCATTTTTAGCAGATTAGACCAGAGCGTATCCTGAATACGATGCTTTTAAATTATTATTATAATACCTCTAATTTCCTCCTACAGCAGTTTCCATTCTAAAATAAATGTATTTTTTTTCCATCCCAATTCTCATTTTGTCCTTCAGTTCCATAAGAAATAATTGAGTTTACCCTAATTTTGAACTCAATTAGCTTGGGTTTCAATCTTTTTTTTTTCAAATGTTGTGAAACTGATTTGTATCTTAACTTCAAACCTCTGTTTTAAAATGTTAATACATCTTACAATAATTGGTGACAGGCATCGGTGGTCTCATTTACAGGAAGCAGATGGCACATTGTGTAGCAGTGCAGCAGTAGCAAACAACACATGCTGGTACCCTTAAATAGGTTCAAAGGACAAACAAGCAATAGAAATCGTAACAAAAAGAAACCATAACTATTCATACCTTTCTCTACAGTTCTCAAAAATGAGAGTCTGACTACACTGGATACTCGTCACTGGATCTTTGAGGCTCATAATAAAAAGAGATGAGAGGAACATGTTTATACAACAGGTGCTTGTGTTTGATCCAGCCAAACATGCAAAACCAACACGGTATGTCAAACAAGAGGATAACTTGAGATTGTAGGAGGTACTTCCATGTGATATGCAGCCACTTGGTTATGTAGGTGGTCTCAATTTAATCCTTTTAATTTCATTTTCCAGAACCCCCACAAGCCCAGAACGTACAAGATCAAAGCTGTACTGTACGCTGGCGTCATAGTGCTTCTTAACTGGCCCTGCAAGGATGGTGCTATTAAAGAGAAACTTGGGGATTTTTTTTTTCAGTGAGGGAGCAGCGACCCTTAAGAAAGTTGAAGCATTGCCTAAAGGAAACATTCGTTTTGTACAAGGGTGGCAATATTGCACCATATCCAAAGGTGTAAAAACTCCATGCCATTAACAGGACTGGTAGAAAAAAATAACAGCCTGGTCTGGTGGCAAAATGTGGAAGCACCTTCAGCATTTCTTGCATTTTCTTCCTTTGGCTTTTTTTTTTTCAATTTGTAAATAGACATGTCCAATAAAGCAAATCTACAGGTTGAATATTATCACCTCCAGAAACTTGTGAGAGATTATGTTGAATGTAATGAAGTAAGCTTTGTGAATGTAAAACAAGCTGCCAAATATATCCGAGTTAAGTAACTGGTACATATCAGCCACTAATTAGCAGCTGATATTTACCAGTAGACAGCAGGAGGGCTTTGAAAGCCAACTCTGTGCTTTTACTGAAAAGGTGTTTCATGAATGTGTAACAGACATGTGGGCTTGAAAAACACCTCACCATGTACCCACTGGGATACTTGGTCCCAAAATAGACTTCAAATGCCTGGGGAAACCAGTCAGCCTCACTGGCATTAACATCCAGTAATCTAAGTGGAGAGGGCCTAAAGAAATGTCTATTTTTTATAGTGGAGAGGTCAAGAATAGGCCTTTTACAGTGAGTAATGTGCCTGAGGGTTCTGCTGCCAAATGTTAACAAAGAATGCGTAATTAATATCACTTAAATCATATCATATCAAGTCAATGTCCTAATAATCAACATAGACAACTGCAGTTATAATCATTACCACAAAAGAAACTGATACAACAGAAATAAACAAATGTAGCAGACAAGCTATGAATCAAGAAGACTTGATACACGTCACCAAAATGATTGGCTGAGTTTCTAAAGTACAGCGAGTAATGGCAGCCCTCTTAAAGCTAAAACTAATTTGGCATGATGGGACCTTTCATGTTTCATTATCCTAAAGGGAAAAAAAATCCTAAACTTCAGATCTGTGTGTTTTAGTCTATTTCACAGCTTTCAAAGCTATTGCACCATCACAGCTAACCCAACTTTCATTCTGTGCTCTCTATTCAAAGGACCCATCTCATGTTGTCCTGCCGCCACACTAATATCCACAGCAAACACCCATCCTGGGAGTCTGCTGGAGGGGAGTTCAAACATTTTTATCATAGCAGTTTCACTGCTTGTCTGTGGGCCAAAGCCTTGTGTCAAAGTGTCAGTGTCTTGATGTTACGTATGTCCTCAACATTGGCAAAAAACAATGCTGTCCGAAGAGTGTAGAAGCCTATTTAGAGTATATAGATGGTATTCTTCAGAAATTGCTCATGTTGGTGTCCGTTTCAGTAAACATCAGTGTTATTAGAACTGGAGACCAGTGCTGACATTTTCAAGCAAATTTATGCTAATTTCCTGGGGTTTTCCCCACACAGCTGGATCTGGAGTTTACAGAAAAACAGGAAAATATCCAGTGGGCGCACATTTCTCTGGGTGAAAATGCCTTGTTGATCCATGACTAGACTGATGGAGACTACATAGGAAGCTGATAAGAGAGCAAAAGCAGCTCAAATGAGCAAGCCAAGGTATGCAGAAGACGATCTCTGAAAGCACAACATCCTGGACCTTGAAACAGATAGTCTACAGCAGCAGAAGACCACATTGGGTGCCACTTCTGTCAGCTGAAATTGAGGCTTTTGTCACGGTAGGGATCGCTGGTGTGTTTGAGGTGTGGACCAAAAATGCAAACAAATTATAACAGAAAGCGAGCCGTTTATTTGAGCTGATGTTAAAACAAAAAAATAAGGCAAGGCAAACTGGAGAAAAACTAACCTGAAACCTAAACTGGCCAAAACTAAAACATGACATACACAGAAAATGAACGTGAACAGGCGCTTGAGGAGAGCCAAAACTCACAGAAACATGCAACCAGACAAACCAACACCGAATAAAGGACTTAAATACACAGAAGGCTAATGAGAGGACGGGGAACAGGTGGGAATACAGCTGGGAAAAATCAGACCTAACAAGACAAGGGGAAGCAAAACGAGACCCACTGCACACAGGACAGGGCCTTTCACAATAAAACAGGAAACGGCATTGAACGTAGACATGACAACACAAATAAATAAAGAGACAGACCTCTTAAGTTAAATACCTTTAATCTAACTCGAGTAATTTAACAATGCTATTCCTCAAAGTGAGCGAGCAATACAGGCCCACTGGATGTAAGCTAGTTTTCATAGCTACTAAAATAAATACATAAACCAACCAGAAACTCTTAGGACTAGTCTAACCGCACAGATGAATATTGGAATTAAAATGTGTTTCTTGTGTTCCTCAATTTAGGAAACCTGCATTTTTTTTTTTGCAGAAATAGAATGCATCTTTTCAAGCCTTCATACCCAACCACTACCAACCCATACAACAATGCATTTGATTCATAAAGTATTCTGATTACTCCACTTTCTGCTAAACTGTGGTCAGTGTGTTCCATTTAAAAATGTCAATATATATTTTCATCATTTTTGCCAGTGTAGACTTGATAACTACAATGGCCAAATGAAAATGTGCCGCCTTACATTTTTCAAGACGTATTAAAAATGTTGAAATTTACACACGAAAAATAATTATTCTGTCAATAATGTAAAACTTCAAACATTCAGACCTTTGAGCCTCGTTTCTTCCCTGGCAGCAATTACAGCTCAGAGGAACTTTCTCGAATTCTTCCCAGCAGACCCTCTCAAGCTCCATCAGATTGGATATAAACCGTATGTCAACTGCGATTCTTCAGGCCTCTCCACAGATGTCCTGTGGGGTTTAACTCTGGGCTTTTTATGGGGCTACTCAAGGACAGAGACTTGTCTTCCAGCTACATTGTTGAGAAGAAAGGCATCTTGCCCTAAGCTGAGACTTTACACACTGTGGATAAGTCTGGCCTTTTCTTCAAGGGTGTTTCTATTTTGACTGCAGTGATCCTTCCTAGTTGTCTTCCACACTTATGCTTCCCAGCAGGGATGGTATTAGCCAGATGAACAGTGCCTGATGTAGGCTAGACACAGAGCTTGGAGTTCTGTCCAGAGAATTACATCTTTGTCTCTTCAGATGATTGACCAGAGTCCCTTAAAAGTAATTTGACAAAATCAAAGTAGGCTTTAATAAGCCTTTTACTCAAAAGTGGCTTCTATCTACCTGCTCCTATTTGCACATTCCATGAAATTTGGCACAGGTTCCAGAAACATTAAGGCTAATTAAAGCACACACAGTGCAGCGTACATGATTATAACTAGGAAACCCACTGCAAAAGAGGTAAATACTTCCACAAATGAGGACTTTTTCCATTTAAATATATTTGCAGATCTTTGTAAAGCCTCATTTTCACTTAGTCATTATGGATTTGTTAAGAAGGGCAATTCATCTATTTAAAGGGAAACAACATTTTTCTTGGTAAAACATACACATGGCTTTCATTATTAACAGTTAAGACTATCTGGTGTCAATATAGTAGGGGAGTTATTTTGCATGACTACTACATCCAGGTCTTCTGAGATTCAAACCTCTGTAGTTGAGATCAAGAGCTGGCCATCCCACTGCACATTTATCTGGTTACTCTGGACAACACATTAAATATTTCTCAGTGCAACACAAGAGAATACTTCAATACCCCTATGCAATAGGAGCAGCAGTCTCATAAAAACACACACACACAATCACACCATATTAAATCTAGGCTCATATTAGTGTTTAGATCTGAACATCTATTTAATAAGAAACCGGACGGACATGCTTAAGGAACAATGCCTACTTCTTTGTTTAGCTGAAGGGACACAAAGCCAATATCCTGTATGGAGATATTACTCCTGAGAAACAGGAGGCTTTGCCATTCTCCAAATCAAGCTCTCTGTGCAGTTTGAAGGATGGATGGAGCAGGTTCAATTGTTTCTCTGAAGTTGGTCGTTTCCTTCCCACTAGACTGGCAGCCTTGAGAACAACCAGCTTCGAGGCCCACTTGAATTTGGCTCAAAGAATCTGGCAGACATGCAGCAATGAGGCTGTTAGCAAGCAGTGAAAAGATGAATACACTTCTATCTTGCCAAAACCTTTGCACGGGGGCACTTGTATTTTTATGGGATGTAATGGGACCGCCGTATGACTCTGTCTGGTACACCCCGTTTTTTTCAGCTGTTTGCATACTGATGCCTTGTTTTCTGTTTAGAGTGGCATCTGGAGTTTACACCTCCTCTCTCTTCTCCAGTAAGATTAATTATGCAAACTAGGACACAATGTTTTTGTTTGTGGTGATGTTCTTGTTATGGATAGTGAGGGAAAAAGCACAATTTTGCCAACATGCAATGTGGGTACGCAAAGATATCTACAACGACCATAGATTATCCTGTATTATAGGATAATCCAGGCTTTTGGTGCCTTTTACAAGTAGAATGGAGGTTACTGTGAAATAAATAAAAAAAACCCGGGTTTTTTTAGTGTTAATGAACAGACACACAATTGTAGCTCTCACTAAAGTATTTATCAATTAAGGCTGAAAACAGATATCTCGAGCAGTGAAGGTCACTGCACTCAGCTGCTGCTGGATATTATTATGTGTATGATTTTAATGGATTTTCATAAACAGGTATCTAAAAAGCTAATTAGCATATTCAATTAATCTTTGCATTCCTATCAAGGCTTTTTTCACTCTGTGGTGTTAGTGTTTATGTTTCGTCTCTTTTGACACTCAAAAACGGCCCCGTCAGGCTGACTGCCGCACATCTATTCTACTCCGCCTGTGTCTGTTGATGCTGTGGAAGAATAATTAAATGTTTTGTTTGCTTTGTTTTCTTTCCTTTTTTGTGTAAAGGAGAAAGGATGGGTCTCTGCTGTCAGTTATTGTATGATCTGGTGCTCCAGCCAGGCCGGGCCCGTCAGTCAACATTTCTCTCTCTTGACATGAAAACATTTGATAATCATGCTGCTACAGATGCCAGAGAGGAGTATAAAAAAAATTTAACCCCTTAGCAGTCGGACGTACCGCCCACGGGACATTGGATGGTTTAGGGGACTAATTGGACTGCTAAGGGGTTAAATAACCTGGTATGCCTTGCCTGCTAATTACACTGCCTGAGATTTCTCTTTGTCATCACGCTAAATCGCATGACATCTAACAATGAATTGCATTTTTGCCAATTTACAAAGCTGAAAAAAAAACAACAAAGAAAAAATAACAGTGAAAACTAAACTAAAAGTACAGTCTGTATGCTAGAAAAACATGAATATGTGATTGGATTATATATGCAACAGGCGTGCCTAGTGTAGCCCATCTGTGGCTCTGGTGTGATTGTGTTAAAAGGAGAACATAAGCTGATGAAACAAGACTTGCTGCTTTGATTATAGAAATAAATTAAACATATGTTTACACTTTGAACCACTACAGGCTTGTTAATGCTCAGTTGTAGGTGTAGGTGGAACACTGTCAATATAGAAAACTCTAAATCTCCAAGTAGCCAAACCTCAAGTGCTATTTGATCCTGTTTGATCAGTAAAACAAAACAGACTTACTTAGCAGCACTATTATATATAAAAAGTTTCCCCCAACACATCAGAGCCAGCAAACAGCTGTAACCTTGGAGCCAACAGACAGCCTCCGGACTGGACATTGTTAAAATGTGAGCACTCAGAAGTACACTTATTAAGGACTGGGTAAATAAAGGGAAATATTTTTGTCTTGCATTAATGAAATGATAGTCTGGTTGAGTGCCACAAAGAACTTCAGTACCTGGGCAGAAAATGCCCTTGAAGCTGGCACTCAAATCAGACAGCATAATAACATTCAGATGGTCTCCCTGCATGATGATGACACAGCACTTGCAATCCCTGCGTCTCCTGTGCTTTGCCCTTGAATGATTAAGTCCTTACCCTTTGCATTTGCATTATGTTTTTCCACATTATATAAAGGGATGGGGGTTCAGCCACCTGATGCACGTGACTATTTCCCAGTACACGAGTTGAAATGAGTTGAGAGGTAAGCAGACTTTGCATAAGTTGATGTGTTATTAGAGGAGACAACCATGACCATTTTGTGGCATGCTGCCAGCCTCACTGGTAACCTCTCTTCTAAGAATGGACCCAGTTTGAGGCACACATCCATCAAACGCTGTTGTATTTGGAGCAGAACCTCTTCGGCCAAGCCGTTCGAGGCAATGCTCTTAGGATTAAACCTAGATGAATAACAAAATTCTGTAAGAGACTACTTGTCTTTGTGCATTAGAAAGATGCATTACTGTCTGAGATACACAATCTTAAGAGACAAACGCACTGTTTTATAGGTTCACAGAAAACGAGCCAATCTAGAAAGTAAATCAGACTCTCTCAAATCCCCCTCCTGTCTGCTTACAGTTGATCAGGACTCAATCCTCTCATGTAACACACTGAATGACAGCATGCCGTCTGCACTCTGGATGATACTACAATCAAACTGCATTATCTGGCTTCTACAGGTGTGAAGCAAATGTGGATTATTTGCCAATAAGGCTAATTTGAGTCACATTTGGCTCATCTCACAGATCTCTGTGGCGATCATGATGATAGGGTCTCCTTCACTTTTCAATCTTTGTTAAAAGGGATAATACAAGGTATAATTTCAGTCATTACAATTCTGGGAAGAATACCAGTGTCACATATTTTAATTATAAATACATACAACCAACTATTATGTCCACCCCTCAGGACACCATCACCTGGTGTGAGTGCACATGCACAGTCATTACAGGGTGAAAAAAAACACAGTTCTGTCCAGGATATATTTATATCAGCGTGTTATTGTTGCAGGCAAAGACACGTGGGGTGAGGTGTTATGCATGTATAGGTATGTGTGTATATTGTCAGCTTCATGTCCAGCATGAGTTCTTCCCATCATCCATGTTACTGCATCAAAGACATGGCACTGGGGCTTCAAGATGGTGGCTAATTTAGAATGCAACATAATTAAATCTTGGCAGAGGAGAACAAGCTTTCTGATGTTAATGTGAAAACGGGTATTGTTCGTGCATGCAGATGGCACATGAATAGCTTGTTGAGAAGAAAAGAAAAAGATCTCAGCGAGTAGCAGTCTTTTTGCCAATGCTGACTTTACTAGCCCTGTTTTAACTGTTGCTAGGAAACACTCATTAGCGTGCTCGACTGATGGAGTCGAAGAGAGGGACGGGACGTATGAACTCAAAGTTAGACTTTAGCTAAGAGGCAATTATCTCTCTTCAGGCACAGCGTAGAAATGAATGCAAAAGGCTGACATAAAACACTGATAACACAAACTTTAGATCAGATGTTTAATGCAGCAATCATGCTGATGTAACATGATATTATATGCACTACATACACTTTTTATAGTGCATGTATATTCTGTTTAAGTCATATTAAAACATTTTAAGTCATAATTTAATCTCAGCTACAAGAGTCTTTTATCTAAAGCAGCCCTTTATTATGGCCATGTTTTTATTTCTAATTACCTCTGCCAGATATAAGCAGTCGTGTTATTAAGTATCATCCTGATGCACCCCCCATCTTTGCTTTAAAACTATACTAAGATGACCATTGACTCACGATAAATCAAAAAATTAGGGAAATTTGTAACAATTGTTCGAAATGTAACAATCCTTATTTAAAGAGAGCATCAATGGAAATGCAGCTACCCACTGCACCCATGGTGTCACAGCTTTGCTAAGCTAACAAAAAATATATGAACAAAATTACTTGGTCACACCTGTTAATCTTTTAATTTGGGTATTTTCAGTCCCATTGCAGTATCCCATTGTGTGGTACTTCGATAGGATTCCACTATTACAACAAGTTAGTTTGCGAAATTTCTTCCCCTGCAGATATTACATGTAAGCGGTATTATTGCAGTAGAGTCACATCAACTCGTGGCAGACGAGTGACGTTACAGAGCAGGGTCGCTGAGTGATGAAGTGCATAGTGCATAAGCGTTGCCAGTGCCCTGATAACTGTAGACCTCCTCTGCATTAAGTTCAGAAAGGGAACAGGAGCTTCACAGAATCAGCAGGTTAGAAGTTAGAAGTAAAATCTTTGCCTGTGCTTTAAATGCTGACAGTCAAAGAAAATCCCAGAGTTAGAAAAAAAACAAGGCTTCACACCATTGACACCAAAACCTGGATTTTTCCTTCCGAGGTTTCAGATTGCTTAAAGATTTTTCTGCCTTCACACTCTTGTAGCTGTTCAAAATGCCTTGATGCTATCTGAGACGGGCAATATCAAAATGATAACGAACAATATAAAAGATCCAGATAAATGGATCCAGATAAGATCACTAAGAGGGGAAAAAAAGTTACATAAAAAACTATGGAATTAGCATGCACTAAAATTGCTTTATTGGGCCATAAACTGGTGTTTTTGTCTTTAGATAACAACTACTGCTACTTTACTCCTTCAGAGCCATTTCATTACCAACAAAAAGAAACCACCAACTGGGAGTTTGTGATAAGCACAACTCATTCTCACTCAAAATAGACTAACACACATGCACTAGATCTTATTTAAATATAATACACTTGCAGTGATGCTTAGATATTCTTTCATTTTGAGAGCAGAGGGAAGAAAATAGCCAATAATCCTTAAAGCGTATGTTTGCCCTTGCTACTGTGGGTGCATGCGTTTGATCTCAGACACATATCCAGGGCCAGTTCATTAGTTTCACATTGAGTGGTAGGTATTCTGCAGTTAAGAGAGTAGAAGAAATCCAATTTTGTGCTGGACCTTCTCACCAATTCTTTCTTTAGGAATCTTTGAGGTGGGGCATCTAATGAGCTTCCATGAACTTTGTTTCCACACCAGACAATATGCCTCAACATTGATCTCACCTCTCCATCATGCACATGCCTGAAAAGCTGTTGAAATCTGCTCAGTAGAACTTTTCTTCCTTTAACTAAAAAAATAACACACACAAAGAAATATGCACTCCATATTTTACATGCATTTTCCATCAATGCCATATTGTCTTGATGTCAAGCGTATCAAATCCACTCTTTCCTCCCGCTAAAGTTGATTAACTGAACACTTGAAAGTGAATAATGCAAAACAGACTGTTGAGCTTTTCATACTAAAACAGCAACATGTTTCCCGAGTCACAGACTGCAGGCTTATTGTTATTGAGGTCGATCTCTGTGGCCCTGAGTAACCTACATGCTTTTTTGGCCCTCTGTCAGAATTTAAATGGATAAACAAAGGTCCTTTTGTATGTCAGGACATTGGGACAAAACCACACAGCCACACACACGCACATAAACTGCATCATCCAGCAGCCACATAGATCTTTTTTTTTTAATCAAGTTTGTTTGATGAGAGCATGCTTTGACTGGGACATAAAGCTGGCAGCAAAGGATGGGAGAATTGAATTAGTCTCGCTGTAGACAATACAGTAAACCTCTGCAGAGATTTGTTCCTCAGAAAGCACTGACCATTTTCCATCCTGAGCATTGTAGATGGAGATTAAAGTTTACTGTTGTGAGCAAAATATGGGACTTTTCAAAATAAAATCACCTGTCAGTGTACATATACACATAAAAAATTATCGTAAGAGGTTGTCCTTATATAATTTAGAGTAAAAAAGAGAGAGAGACAGAAAATGATTTGGTGCTGCCTGGCAGTTACACTGATTACCATCTCCAGCTCACCCAAGTCATTCCGAGCGCCATCCAACCTGTAAATCAATGTAAATCAGTTTGCATTTGCCCTAACGACTGCATAACCGTTCCACTGCATTACTGCATATGTTATAAAACACAGTTTTCACCATCACCTAAAAACAAAGGGCTAGATGTCTGCAAGAAAGCATACAGACTGGCTGGGATTATTTCTTGGGTGAAGACTATAGTAAAGACAACATAAGCGATTCTTATTTTCACAGCAGGGACATTGAAATGATGAAAAGGGCAAACACTCGCCACACTATGACCATATTTTAGACTTTTGTGTAGTATTTCTTCAAGCGTAATAGCAGTTAAATGTGACAAACCTATTTCCTTTTCCATATGGAGATCCGGGTGAAACCAGCGGGGTGCATTCAGATTCTGGCTGTGGCCCATCACAAAGGCAAACTCAGTATTCTGTGAGTCAAGCTATTTGGACCTTTTATGACCTTTTATGTTTCATCAAGAACCAGAGCACAATGCTGGGCAGATCAAAATGGACAAAACGGTAAGGGTTCCTGACAGCAAGAAAGATAAAAATGGTCACGCAAATACAGTTATAGTTTAATGGGACACAATCACAGTTAGCACAGCATAGTTTTAGAAGTTTTAAAAGGTCAGTTCTGTGAGCTTGCAGGTCACCAGTAGAGATGGCACGATACCACTTTTTTATGTCCGATACTGATACCGATATCATAAATTTGGATATCTGCCGATACCGATATGAATCCGATATAGTGTGTTATTTAATCAATAAAACATTTTTTTAATATCTTGCTCCATTTTGTATAAGTTTATACTCAAGTTTAAATAAATAACAACACTAAAGCTATTCTGTTATACCTGTATGTAAAAAATACACTGCGCCCAAAATATTTCATAGTTCAGCAACACTGATCAATCTAATAAACTTAAACCTGCTCCATCCTCCCTATTCTGGTATTTTAAAGAGTACTTAGCAGACATTATAGGCAACCTAACTAATAGGGTTGCAAACTCCCAGCAAAAAAAAATAGGGAACCACCCTCCACCTCATGATGCTTAATCGATGTAATCAAATTTAATTTGATGCAGGAGGGAAAATGCACAGAAATAAATTATTTTTCAAGAATAATTAAATAGATTCAACATCTTTCTTCAACAGAATTGCAGACTGCACAGATGGTATCTTCCCAAAGGAAAAAGTAGTATAGCTTACTAGGGTATATTAGACTTAATAGTTACTATATACAGTAATGGACTTCTATATATTTTACATCAGATTAAAACTTTGGGTGTAAGATTCGGATAATTTTTTTATTAAAAGCTCGACATTTTAAATGAGAATAAGAAAGAAAAGTATGTCTTTGTTCCCCCTTTTCCCTGTTCATGCCCTATTGGCCCCCCTGGCTAAACTTTGCTAGATCCGCCCCTGCACAGTTACCAGCCGTCAGCTGCGTAGAAAAAGATCCTGGTGTAGAAAGTAATATTAAATAAATTCTAACAACAGCTTATCAAGCTTAATAGTGCTGCTGTTGTTCAGCCGCTGGTTTCCTCTTTTTGGTGAGAAGTGGGCCAAAAACTAAGAAGAGAGACGGACTCGCGACAGAAAAGCAGATCAGCTGATCATTGATCAGTTTCACGATTGAAGTAGCAGCAGGAGAGAGAGAGAGGCAGTCGCTCCATATATCTGTTGTTAAGCTTAACGTGGGAATGCTTTACAAACATTCAGATGAACTTACACACTTGCTTTACTTCTCTCTGGGAAAACTTCCTCCGAGATGAAATGCTGGTTTGGTAGCGAGGCTACAAATACACACAGCCGCTCTATCACGTGATGCATACTGCTGCGATGTGCTACGGTTATGAGCCGAGTTACGCCGTGTAGCAAATTTTGTGAGGGGCTTTTTTGATATTTAATGGATGGATTACATTTTTTATTTCTCACCGATATTCGATCCAGTAATTTGGGTCAGTATCGGACCGATACCAATACGTAATATCGGATCGGTCCATCTCTAGTCACCAGCCTTTCTCGAGCTGATGAAAATGGCACACTCCCACAAAAAATTCAATGTATATATGTACACTACTGCTTAAGTAGTGTCACTCTGAATTGTTCATGCTTTTAAAAGAAAAGTGATTTTATTCGTTTTTAAAAATTTGGAATTATACAAATATCTCTGACTATGTGGATGTTTCTTATATTGAAACCTCCTACGCAACCGAACTTGAACAAGGCGCTTGGCACACTGGTACTTAGCTTCAGATATGATGATACTACACATTATGATGTCATTATGCTGCTCAGTAATCATGTAGCAATGAGCTAAAATGACCTGTTTTAATGGCTATAATGTCTAATTTATATCCACAAAACTTCAGTTACAGTATGCATGATGTACTGTATCAAGACACCGTCAGGTTACCTAGCTACCACCTAGCACCAGCCAAAAAGGGCCTGTTTGTAGTATGTATGGACCTACAACATCATATAAAAGCATTGCATTGCATTTCATCACTTTTCAACAGCACAAACAGGACAAACATTACTATGCCACGGGGATGGACAGGTAATATTAATGGTAGGAGAGGAAACACATTTGGCTAGCTGACTGTCTTGAGCATCAGTCCCCATTGATTTGAGCTGATATAAAACAACATTTCTACAGAGACCTCTCTCTACGTTTGCTCAAAGAAATGAAGGCTTTCCTACAAGCATGTGCACATATACTAACTACTCTCTAAAAGTGAAAGTTTTTTCCCATTTTCTTTTAGAAAATTCCTGTAAATACCCCTCATTTCACAAGAATGCTTTTTTCCTGAGAAGGGTATTTCTGAATGCAGGCTTATATCCACCTACTTGGATTTGCCAATTCATAAAAGACCTATGATTAATTATTCAAATTTTCACTAATTGTGCTTTAGAAAACTTCTGCTCAATTTCATGTTATATCATGTGTAAATAAGGACCTTTCCAGATACTAATCTTTCTAAAAGTACGTTTGAGAGTAGTGTGGTTACAGCCGGAACAATCAATCATCTGACGCACCAAAATAACAAAATAAAGAGAAAGGTGCAGTACGTCTGATGACCGAAGCCCTCTTCGTCTCTCTATGACGCAGCTCGGGTCTTCCTAATCAGTTGTTTTTATTCTGGCAGAAAGGGACTGTACCTCCCCTGCTTGTGTCCATTATCCATAATTAGCAGAGAAGAGGGCTGCAGATGAGACAGAGAGGCTACATTAGTGCAGCTTCTCTGTTTTAATTTGAGCAGACTTGAATACGTATTAAGTAACAAACCTTTAGATTTTTTTAAGCATCGACATTTATGAGGGCTGTGAATTATGAGCCACATGCTGCTTTTGCTACAAATTAAATGCTAATTTGACCTATAGATTTGATCAAGAATGTATTGTCGCAGTGCCTCTGAATGCAACACATTCTGAACTTTGCAAAACAACATTGCAAATAATCAAACCAGTAAAATAAAGAGGAGCGTATCCAGCACAGTTAAGTTCAACCTCTGATGGCACACTAATTAGCTACTGAGTCGATAGTTTTGCTAAACATCAATAGTCTTATTGTGGATAGTGACATTCGGAGACATCAAATCAGCTGTGTGGTTCCTGCAAGCTTTAACAGCTTGAATATGCTTCACTCAGGGGTGTGGACTCTGGAAGAGCTGAACTGTTTTTCATTATAAACTCACAAAGGGTTTCAGGCTTCGATATGAATTTGAGCTTCAAGTTGCAGCAAGCTAGGGCAGTGTAGAATCTATTTTTCAAGAGGGACACTGAGTGTAAGTGATTGCTTTAGAGGAATACTCCAGCAGTTCTTACAGAGAGAGATGAGTAGATTCATGTCATCTTTGTGTATTCTGCACATTCATAGTAGAGGTCTACACAAGCCTGAATCCATGATTGAATTGCTATCATGTCTATTCACATTACTGCAGGTGAAAAATGTGTTTTGGGGGAAAGATGCATACCAAAAACTGTGAAGTGGAGAGAGGAAAAAAAACATTTGCATCACTCCCTCTATCACTTTATCATTAATGTATCATGCTTCTGCCACAGTCTGCCACAAGCCAGAATTTAAAGCCACACCTGTACACATATCTGCAGAAATAAGCCTTGAAGCCATTCCAGATGACAGAAAAGACCATTTAGACTGATAATGACTAAAAGAATAAGACTGTGGTGGAAATGAGCTTCTTCTAAAAGGTGACTGGATTCTTACTGGAGGAAATGGAGGAGTTTAGTGTAGAACTCCACATTGATGAGATGGTTCGGACATCTGCTTAGGATGCTTCTCAGATTCCTGTAAGATAAGAAGGTAGCATGTACTCTGGGGCAAAACCAGGAGACGACAGAAGGATTATCTCTCTCAGCTGGGTTGGAAACGCCTTAGTGTTCTCCCTGATGAGCTGGAGAACGTAGCGGGGTAGAGAGAGGGGTCTGGGCCTCTTTGCTTAGACTGCTGCCCCCTAATCCTGAACCCAGAAAGCAGCAGAAAAATGTGTGCAGATGATCATAACACCTACACTTCTATCTCTTCAAAAAGCTCCACTACCTTCTAACTTCCACACCTTTATCAGGCACAGGCTGTCTATGGCTCCTGCATTATTTCACAGTAGGAAACTGAACACATGATAGAAGCTGTGCAAGCTTTTTTCTTTAGGTACTAGCTTTGTGTCATTTTTTTCCTCTGTAGTAATTTTACATTTCATTCATTACTTTTTATGCAGTCACACTAATACTTGCTTGTTACAAATTCCCAAAGTACTTGCCTCAGAGGACACAATCGGGACACTATACACAATTTTCCTTCTGTGTTTGTTTTAACCAGTGAGAACCTTCTGTTGTCAGTTCTGAGACAACATTAACCTAGTTTGGTTAAAAAAGTTCTCAAAAATCCAGCAACTGCCTTTTTAATGATGTTGATACAAATGCAGGACTTCTAAGATCGTGTGTGTGGTCAGTAAGATCATCTAATCAATTTCTAATCTATTTGATCATATGCAGGTTTCAATTCATAATGCGACATTTTAAAAATGACTTAAGCATGCTTAAGGGTTAAAGTCAGTCACTAATCTGTCTAGTACATCTCTATCTGGAGTGCTAAGGCTAATCTTGTTCTGTAAAACTCTTGGCTGCCGTGGTCTTTGCAGCCACCTTTGATTTCTCCTCCTTTGTGCCTTTGAGTCCAGCGTTTAGTCCAGTGATACTGTATGAGGTACCGAGTCTCCTCAGGAACACCGTGACAGTAACAGTTCACTCACATAACAAAGGGTATAAAGTAAATCTTTACTTCTTGGTTTGTTAACACAGATTTCTTTCAATGTTCTCAGAATATATAGTTTTCAATGATAACTGTAATAAATATACCACAGTATCATATTTATGCAGACAAATGCAGTCTTTAATAGAGACCATATACATTTAAATTGAGTTGGCCAACCGAAAGTCTATATAAGAAGATTTTCGTGGATAAATATATACATCTTCATTTTTAAATCAACATTGCTTTCATTTTTGTAGGTTCAACTTTAGCTTATAATATAATAAGCATATAATGAATGTCCGTCAATATTTTATTCCTGGATGTCCATTTTCTCCTTTTAATTAAAAAATAATGTCCAAAGGAAATGCCAAAATGAGGACTGTAATTTCCTAGCGCCACACTACATTCATTATCAGTGCTTGGTAAACAAAGCCTTCCATTGTTGCCATGCTCAGCCTCAGCCCACAACTTGAGAACTGATCCTATTCTATTTGCATTTCAGCATATTATGAGAAGCAATTACCAACACTATAACAGCCCTCTCTCGTAAAATTATGTATTGATTACTAATTAGTGCCTAATGAAAATGCAACCAGCCATTGTTCAGGAAGTTAAATTACTGTTCTGATTATGTGTTCTGCATATGTATTTAGACAATCTTATTTTGAAAGGTGGTAAACTCTCTGGGAATGGGAAGGGGAGCGCTTACGATTGGCTCTGGTGGTTTTCTGCTCCAGTTCCAGGGGAGATGAGTGTTATATAAGGTGGTCTGTTGCATCATGTGAACAAGTCTGTGCTGGACAGAACTGCTGCCAGACCATAAAAGGGTGGCATTCATAGAGACTGTATAAGACATATAAGGGCGATTTTCCTGGTGTTGACACACATATTTTATATAAATCTCTGCTGTCTGAAAGCATTTCTCTGAAACACAGTCTCCCAGGGAATTATGCTCCATTTAGGCAATTCGATTACAGGCTGCATCTCATATTTTCTGATTGAAATTAATTATACACACACACCTACACACAGCAACACACAGTATATTATGTATATTTATTACACTAATATTGTAACTTTTTTCTTTAAAAAAAAAAACCCAAAAGAACAAAACACAAACAAAACCCTAAAAGAACAAATACACCCATTAAAATTTCCATTGAGTTCAAATAATTTGGTTAAAATTTACAGCAGGATTGTTCCATTTGATGTGCTTCACGATAAAATGGATCTGATAGGTAAACAAATAAAATAACATTAATCTCTGTGGTAATTCAAGTCCAAACAAGGCAACATTAAATCAATGAGGATTAAAAAAAAAAAAACTCAGAGGAAGCCCTCCTGAGAAGCATTTTGAGTCAAGAGAGGACCTGCTACCCCTGCATGGAAGCTCCTACTGAGCTAGTGTTCCCCTTCAAATCGCATGCAAATCCAATTTATGTTGGCCACATCAAGTTCGCACCAACCTCCCAGGATATTTGCTACTCAAGATTGCGCTATTACACCAGTGTGAAGGGGTACGGAAGGTGGTGGATGTGAGGAGATGACTGCAAAGGAGCAGCATGTGCCCAGATTAATATTCATCAGTTTATTCTGGAAACTTTGTGGAAAATCACAAATCACACTTTTTATGTACTATGCATGCTATATGCTAAATGCTATATACATGACGTGTGCAAAAATGCCACAAAATACTTCATCTTGGACATAAATTTAAATTACACCTGCAGTTGCATGCATTTATAAAGTAATTAAACTTTTTTTAATGGCTGTTTAGGTGCTACAGTCAGTGTAGACTTACACATGCCAAACTTATACCTGAAAATGGTTTTTGAACACACATTTTATTTCCTGTTACTGCCTGTTAACAGTTAACAATTAGTCCAGTTTGACCCTGGACTAATTGATTAGATGCAACGAAAGGACAAATCTGACCAAGCACAAAATAAGCCTTAGAAAAACCAACCAAACAGGATCAGTCCAGAGGCGGCTGCTTAGCTTTCATAATCTAAAAAGCAAGTAAAGGATTTAAAGATTCTACAAGATGTATAACAATAACGTTTTAACGTTCAAAAAAACAAAACTCTTTGCTGTTCAAAGACTGAGTCATCAGATGAAAGTGAAGTCACACTCCCTGGATGTGTGTTGCACTCCAAGCCTCTCTGTTCTGTGTGTCCCTACCTTTAATACTGTTGCCCATCCTTAAGAGAACAGGCTGCGTTCACACTGCAAACTTCATGGCCCAAATCTGATTCATTGCTCAGGTGGCGGCCGAGGGGCTGTTTTGTCTGTTTGACTGCACGAAAGAACAACAATAAAGATATCACGTGTATTATGACGTTGTACTGAAGTGAACACAGTTACCTTTTCAGTCTGGCTTTTTGTGAAATGGTCTGTTTGGTCACATAGGCCACTCCTAGGTTAGGTTTTAATAAAAAAGTTGCTGCACTTCTTATTTAACAAAACTTTTTCCAGGTGTCAAGTTTGTGGTCAGCATTTTGAAATGTAGCCCAGTCTGCCTGTATTGTGGTGAAAAAAAGACCTCAACCACAGAGTACAATGCAGTCAAGAACTCAATTATACAACAACAACAATAAAGGAGCCAGATTTCCATTTGTAGTCTGATAATAATCTAACAAAATGAAGTAAATCTTATCAAAACTATCTTTTCCATTATCCTACTTTTCGACATGAAGGGGAGGGGCGTGTTGTACTGAAGTGTGATAAATGGTGACAACAAAAGAGCAGAAAATTTAAAAAAAATGTCCAAGGTTGAAACAATGACCATTGAGGCATTGCTGGTGGAATTGAGATGATCGATACTGTGACAAAGCTGGAAGTCAGGCCAACAGGCTAGACTGAAATACGTTCAAAAGAGTGTTGTCATGGGCTTCTGTCGAACCAATCACACAGGAGAAGCCTGTACTCCAGCCCCTAAGATCTATTTCCAACAACAGTCATATGAGAATAGAGACTCTGTGACAAACAGTCAGCATTCATCTTAGCATGCCTGGATGCTACCTTCATTCACTTAACTAGCTGGACTGGAGTAGTAACTGACAATGTTTCATAGGTTTCCTTTCAGACTGTCAATGCACTGGCTTCAAAGCAGCCTCATAAGGGAACCTTTCTTTTTTTTTTTAGTGCAGTTGGCTTGAACAGATGGATTGCAAGGTAAGAAGAGAAAAGGGTCAGAGACTGTTTGCAAGTTAATCTGATATAGTGATTAACAACAAAATATATGTACGATAAAGGCTTACTTCAGGGTTGCTAACAAGCTTAAATTCCACTTCAAAGTTTGAGCTTGGTAGCATGGTTTGATCATGATTTCTTTTAGAGACTCTGTACTGGTTGCCTTGCACACTGCTAAATCAAGCGATGGTTTATGTACAGTGTGCCAAACAACAACTATCATAAAACCTTCTTTTTAAAATCTACTAATTGTTTTTTATTCACAACTAGGGCTTATATGTAGACTTATATTACCTTTCACAGTTGCTGATGCAGACTTTCATCCACACCTCTGCTAACCTTGAAACCACACGTGAGGTGCAAAATGATTAAAATGATATATTTCTCCTTTGGTGCCTTTACAACACTTGTTGTCAGAGGCCACAGACGCACCAAGCTCAGGGGACACCGTAGACAGGCAGAAAGAGAAAGAGACCAGTACGAAGAGAAAGTGAGGAAGAGAGAGAGGAGAGAGGCGATGGGGCAGAGCCAAGATTCATCCTGCCTTTGCAGCCGCCAGATGAGCACCCACCTGATCACCACTCCTGGGGGGGGGGGGGTCACCGAGCAACTCGTAACAGCTGGCACTGCCACGTTTATTACCTATACATTAATCCTAGGCAACAGGAATTATCATCCATCCACTGACAGGTGGTAGAATACTGTAACACTGTTACAGTAAGGAACAGGGTGGAAGAAAAACAGAAAACTATGCCAATGGAGGAAAGAGGACCTGTCACACTTAGTAAAGAACCACTGAAGGTATGCCGCCATCTTGAGTCAGTGTAAGTGCCATGGCTTGCTATGAGTCACGTTTATATTTAGATTGGGGAGGAAGAGGAGCAACCAGGCGAATAATGCACATCACCTTCCCCGGTGGAAGCATTTGGCTGTGTGGGAGCGAGAAAGGGAATATTTGTCTGTGTGAGTGTGCGCATGCGATCCACTGTCTGACCTAGAAAAGCAATTGCACCAATCAGAAGATTCATGGCAGTTGGGCAACACATTCCACAGTATAAATAACTTGCCGTGTGCCAGTTGCATGCATAATTACAAAGCAGCGGAGCAGAAGCAAGCAGCCTAAAAATATTAAGCCATGGTGCGCTCTCTCTCTCTCTCTCTCTCCTGCCTCTCGCTCGTTATCTTAAACATTGCTTGGACATTGTATGCTCCTGTACAGCAGGGGGGGCTACAGTATCTTTGTCATCATTTAACACATATTGAGCTACAATTATGGGTGAAGATTAAGGACTCTAATTAACTGCATAGGCAAGGATGGTAGATATGGTGTTTTTCTCCAAAAACTCAAGGGGAGTTTGCAACCATCAGTACCAAAACAGCCTATCTGCACTGCAAAATCTGCTGATGTGTGTCATCAGCATCAGCTACAGTTATCTTATTAGATGTATGTGATTATATTTTTTACAGTTCATTCTATTTAGGGATAATAAAAGCATCAACAAATTTGATGATTCTGAATTTTTTAAAGCAAACAGACGTTCTCCTTAACTAAATAACAATTCTAGGTCTAAATAACTGACCCACTGGATTTTCACAACATACAGTAGATATGAGCATCACATTGAGATAGAGCCTAAAGAGAACAGGGTGAGTGCTAATGAAAACAGGGCACTGTAAGACAATCACGTCAGAGGAAATTCATCTGTTTTCTGTGGTCCTATAATAGTGTATATTCACCCAGAGGGATGTAGTAGCTGTTTCAAACAGAAAACTAATAAATGAAGCCTGGGTGTCCCATATAATTCTAAGGTAGTGATCAATCCATAGATATATTTAAAATATACGTTTAATTTGAATAAGTTCTGCTGAGTTCAGGAGGTAGAGAGAGAACGTGACTGGATGTCAATGGGGATTTTTTGGGAGAAGATAAACAGGTAATATGTCAGGCAGCATAGGTTTCTTTGACCTTTTACTGCTTGTTTCTGGAGCCAAAAGAGGGGCAGGGGGCTGGGTGGAGGAAGCTCTTGCCTGTAGTGAACTGGAAACACTTCAGAGCTGTGTCATCTCCACCCCCTGTGCCAAACATCCCCTCTTTCTCACAGGAGTCATACAGACGTCACAGAACACTGTAAGGGTTATAAGATGCTGACAGGTCTGGACAGCCAACGTGACAATTACTAGTGACTACTCAACCGTCCCCATTACGAAAGTCCCTGTGCTGGGACCCGGCATAGCCTTTAGTTTAGCATTTTGGCATCGACATTTTGGGTTTTTTGCAACCAGACAATAAGACCGTTTTGACAAGAGGTGGAAGATACTAAGGAATCAATATTAGGGTGTAATGAGTGCATCTCACAGACACAGATACTGATAAGTATCAATTAACAAGTAAAAATGGAATAAAATTGTAGAACTTCACTCACTAAAACTGGAGCGCATCGTCTTGGGCGGCATCAGCACTGATGCAGACACTGGTCTGTTGTGGTGCAAAGAGAGCTCGGTGTGAAAAGTGAAACTGTCAATCTACCCTTCGATCTATGTTCCTACCCTCACCTATGGTCGTGAGCTTTGGGTAGTGAGCAAAAGAATAAGATCACAGATACAAGCGGCGGAAATTAGTTTGCTACGAAGGGTGGCTGGGCTCAGCTTTAGAGATAGAGTGAGGACATCAGCCAACACGGAGGGGCTCAGAGAGGAGCTGCTACTCCCCTCCACATTGAAATATCTCAGTTGAGGTGGTGTGGGCACCAGACCAGAGCTCCTGGCCATCTGCTAAGTGAACTACTAGGTGATGCATGTCCCACCAAGAGGAATCCCGGGATACACTGAAGAGAGAATGTCTCTTGCTGGCCTGGGAACAACTTGGTGTACCCCTGCAAGTGCTAGAGGCAAATGATCGATAGATAACTGTCAAATAACTGTACTACAGTGGTCCCTCGCTATAACGCGGTTCACTTTTCGCGACCTCGCTGTTTCGCGGATTTCTTTGTGTGCAATTTTACATGTGGGTTTTTTTGGTTTTTTTGGTTTTGTTTTACAGCACATTGTGTTCTGCGTCCTGATCGGCTGTAGACCACCGTCAATCAATCTCCTCCACGCTGTGTCTCCTGTAAAGTACAGAATTCAGCTGAAGCTGAACGCAGGCTAGCAGTGTGACTCTGAAGTGTTGTCGTAAGTAAGTAAAATTTTATTTGTATAGCACCTTTCAAGATAAAAAAAATCACAACACGCTTCACAGAAAAGCTAAAACAGAAAAACAGAAATCAACCAAAAGCAAGTTTAAAAAGATGAGTTTTTAGCTGTTTTTTAAATGAAACCACTGAGTCCACAGATCTCAGGGTCAAAGGAAGGGAGTTCCACAGTCTGGGGGCTACAGTTACAAACGCTCTTTCAATTTCAGCCTCGTATGATAGACAACCAAGAAGCCCTGATCACATGACCTCGGGGACCTGCTGGGGATGTAAGGATGTAAAAGATCTCTGATATAGGTTGGTGCTTGTCCATGCAGAGCCCTGAATGTCAAAGTCAAAATCTATTCTGAATTTTATGGGGAGCCAGTGCAACTGCATCAGCAGAGGAGTAACGTGAGAGGATTAAGACGACTTGGTCAGAAGCTTTGCAGCAGCATTTTGAACAACTTGCAGATGATCCACAGAGGCAAATGAACAAAGAATTACAATAATCCAAACGAGATGAGACAAATGCATAGATGACCATTTCTGAGCATGATACAATGGGACTCAGCAATATTTTTTAAATGATAAAAACAGGAGCCAACCAGTGATTTAACATGAGCGTCCAAAGTCAGAGCTGAGTCAAAAGTTACACCAAGGTTCCTAAAAGAAGATTTGGCAAATGTAGCGAGAGGGCCTACGTTTTCCATAACCACAGGTACCATTTTTTTAGGAGCACAAATGAGGACTTCAGTTTTCTCCTCATTTAGTTGAAAGTTATCAGCCATCCAACCTCTAATGGAATCCATGCACCTTTGTAAAATGTGTAGTTTGGAAACATCTTGGGACTTAAAAGAGATATGTAACTGAATATCATCTGTGCTGAAGAGGGAGTACTGTATGTTTGTAAGTTTTCTCCCCAACAAACACAACAATGTCGACGAAACGTTATGCGGCATTCTTCTTGCTTCCTCCACTTCCGTGCCATTGAGTCATTAATGTTGAATTCTCTCGCAGCTGCTCTATTCCCACGTTCTGGACCTGAAAACAGGGTTTGATCTTTGGTTTCATTCTGTAATACCGGACTTATTTTTCTACAAAGGTTTGAACTTTGAGAATGTTTAAACAAGAGAGAAAAGTGTGAAAATGTTCATCCAAAGTGTGTAGTGAGGGGCTTTACAGCCTTAAAATATCTATAATAATTGTAAAAAATAAAGTTGGCTACTTCGCAGATTTCACCTATCGTGGGTTATTTTTAGAACGTAACTCCTGCGATAAACGAGGGACTGCTGTACTTCTTACTTTTCGTTTTCGATTTAATCATTCGAGCTCTGCCCGACTTTCAGATTGGCTTGTTGTGTTCATTGCGATTCAAATATGTGTTGCCAACAGGGGATCTAGAGGTAACAAACACTCACATTATAGTTGAAGAAGGGTGTTTCTCATGTCTCTTACTTTTTAAATTTTAATTTATCAGCAAATATCCAATATAGTTGCCACTGAAGACTAGACTGTATCAGTCATGGTACATTCACATAAATAGCTGTCTAGTATAAGCAAAATGTATTTAACATTTATTGTGCTTCACTGCCATTCCATTAAACTGGGAGGACATCCAGTTGATCAATTTTAGAATCGGTTAAGTAATACAACTAGCAAAATGTCATTGTTATACAGCTATAACTTACTCTGTGTTTACAGTTTTGACTTCCCAGAAGTTAATAACAGTCATATCTGCTGGCAACTTTCAGACACTGAGATTTGTTGTACTCAAAGTATCTCCTTTGGGGCCCAGCACAGAAGTTTTCAGATGTCACTGACTAAATGTTGACATGACTTTTTCTGTTCCTCACAAAACATGTCAAATTTCTTTCTATGTCCCATCTGTTTATTAATTATTATAATGCATCTAAGCCTGCCCTCATATTTGCATTGACACCTGTGCCCTTTTCAATTATTAATAGTCTGGATATCCATGAGTTTGTCAGCGGTATGCCGTCTGGTGAATATTATATTATGTGTCAAGGGGTCTAGTTATAACACAATAAACAAACCATGACTGCAGCTTTTGCCAGTTAGATATGAAAATGGGTTGTGTTAAATATCTAATCCCACCACTTAGGAATTGCAGCATTTTAAGTGTTTATGTTCTATTAAAGTCTAAAACCTCACATATTTTCTAGTATTCTGCTATAAAAACTACGGCTGCAAACTCAAAGAGGGTTACAAAGATGAAAGCATGACTGTCTTTGGTGCTCATTAAGGTTTTTGAAACACTCAAATAGACTTGAACACTGGAAGAATTATGTTTTCATCTTTTCTGCTAAAAGCCCGAGTTAAGCGACTGCATAGTTTTCTTGTCCAAGGACTGTCTGAGTAAAATTGGGAATACATTTAGACAAATTAGCTAGGTAGTGAAGTCTGCGCTGAAGCCTTTTAATAGAATTTTACACCAATAATAAAGCACAAATTTCTGAATTTTGTGAAGCTTTCAACATAATGAAAGCCTTTGAACAGTGAAGGCATCTTGTCATAAGGAGGCTGGAAGCCAAAAAGCAATCCATTATATAGCAAAGTTATGAAGAGTACATTACGAACTATGAGGTATTTTAAAACTAGCAGACACACATCTAAACATTATTTGCATACCTTATAAATACAAGGAAGCATCAGGTACTGCTATAAAAGAGTTTCAGGACAGTTTCTGTGGAGCTGTTGGTAGGCTAGCAAATGCTCTAGCTGTATGTGGTCAGTGTGCACTGACTCGTACAATCATACATGCTCTGGTTGCAAAGTTTAATGAGGCAGATAAGCCCAAATCTGATGTTTTATCCAGTTCAATAGCAGACTTTTGAGTTGGCAGCATTACTGCTTTGCACATCCATTAGACAGGCTGATAGGTGACTTTCAGCACCAGAACCTAATCTGTGATGAAACTACAGGCGTTATCAGGATGAGTAAAAGCCACAATAGAAGAAAAAACCCCATAAATGATTGTTGGGATGAGCCCATATTGATGCGAGTCTGTCACTGTTTCACTAAATGTTAAGCTTTGCTTAAAGGCCACAGACAATGGAGTGGATAGTAATGTAGCTGCCAGTTTAGTTGGAGTAAACACTTGAATGTAGTTTAAAAGCTCCCTGCAATGATCGCTGTTCAAAAAACATTGCCTGTTTGGCCGGAGAGGTTCTTGAAATTACGATTATGGCCCCCGTTTTTTTAAAACAGACGCACATTAACAGATTCATGTCTTGCAAATATCCTGATCTCTTTCAATCTGCCGTTGACTTGCTTTAAATGTCTGTTGTTATTAAAATAATAGGAGGTTAATGCTCCCTTCACATATGTGTCTGGGCTTCAAGCTTTGTAAATAGTATCAATCCATATCCATTTTAGCAGCATATAAGCCCTCTGGTTTCCCATCCCATATATTGATGAGAGGAGATGAGGTCTGCACATTGACTTTCATCAAGGCCGATTAGCCCAACAGTTTCAGACACTCTGGATGTACTGGTTCCCATTCTAGGAATACTAAGCTATATTAGGCATGGTTATTTAGCCCTGGCTTCTGTTTGCGAGCACGCCTGCTTGTTGCTCAATACAGGGTATTAGCTCTAAGTGAAGGAAATGGATGCTGACAGACTGCACACACACAGGGTGGAGTGTTGTTCTGCCATATTGATACATTTCCAAAACCACACTGTTTCGCTGTCCTTTGTGATTTCAGCTCTTTAGAGTAACACAAACAAGAAGCAAAACACACAAATAGTTGGTTATCACCTACAGCAAAAGCAAGCAAACCCCTTTACTGCACAGTTCAGTGTGATTGTAAATACACTGAACAGACCAAACTAAAGTTGACTTCACTTTTGTTAGATGTTGAGAGTTGTAAGTTTGCAAAATATGACAAATCTTATAAAAACTCTGAGATTGTGAACATAATCACCATGTATAAAACAGTAATTAGGGGGTTAGACATGTTTTTGACTGAATCGGCATTTCAGTGAATTTTCGTTTACAAAAAAAGTATTTTAAGCTGAAAATGCACTGAAACTGTCTCAAGAGGATTTTTCTGGTAAGTTAACAAAGTCATGTTTATGTTGAAGTTTCTTTAAAAGTGAAAGTATTTTTTCAAAGGTCGGTCAGAACGCATCAAGTGCACCTTTGTTTGGAGGTATTAAAAGCACAGCCACAATGTTGGAAACCCTGGAAATATACTCCTTCACTTTTAAGACCTGGAAGCTAATGTGGAAGTGTTTTAAATATGCATTGTTCCTAATTCGGGCACCATGGTTACAAAAAGATCTTTGGATATGAAGAACAGCCAGGAGAAAACAGCCCACAAACTCTTGAACTGTGAACTAAGAAAACAATTTCCTCATGATTTTGTAAATTACGGCCCCAATTACATTCAAAAAGAAGGCTTAAGTGCATTTAATGTATGACTGGCATGAGTGGGCAGTGTCCCTCATTTCTCCTTATTTCCACCACTTTGATCATCACATCTAGCTACACCAGCCAGTGGGAGATATCACAATCTTTTATATGAAATCTGCAAGTTAAAGTCTAAGGATGGATGATGGATGGAAACTATTATTTTTCATGTTTTTTCTTATCACCTTTTAAAAGACCACTGTTTTCAAGTAGTAAGTTATGTGCTTTGGCCAAGTCATGCTCTGTCTAAGACACTAGAGAGTTAAGGCCTTCTATGAGGACAATACAGGAATGATCCATTATTAAGTTTTGAATCCACAGGGACTTCTTTGCAGCAATTCTCTTCCTTAGCTTGTTATTCATGTGCGATTACCTTTCAGCTATTTCTGGCACAGTGTAAATACACAGATCTTCTCCCCTCAATATGCTTCTGTTTCCAGCAACGTATACTCTAACCTGCTTGAAGTCGCCATCTCTTTACATATGAGAGGCTCTTTTTTTCACTTCCTTTAAGGTGACCTTGAACATGTGCAGCGTGGGTTGAGTGCTTCCCTTCATGAACATGAAAGGACTGAATGTAAGAGATTAATGATATCTTATTGTATTTATTTTGGGATTATTATCACATCATGACTCTAAACTCCCAAGAATCTCGCACACTCACTCCAGGTCAGCAAACTGGCTCCAGACTCAACTTTCCACTCAAAGACGATATTCAAAAGGGAGAAATTTCATTTCACCAAAGCAAAATGTACCTGCTGTGATAGCATTTTGTGCCGAGCAGCTACCTTAAAATAACTTCTGATTCAAGGGACAAGTGACGCTACCAGGGAGAGGAGAATGCTGTTAAATTCATGTTGAGACAGTAGCCTTTGCTGCTCATCTTTCTGTGGCACACCACACTCCAGCCAAGTATGCACCATCCAAATAAACAACAGCACGTCAGCTCTCTGCAGCCCATCAGTCTCTGTTCATCCCCGAGAGTCCCGTGAGCAGATAAAAAGCTAATCAAACCCTCCACCATGTAATTTATCACTGGCTGTTCATAAACACTCCATCTTCCATTCCTTCCCTTTGTCCCTTTTGGCAGCACCTCCATTTCTCTGACAAGTGAGGCCTAATGGTGGTGACAGGCCAACAAATCAAGTTTATCTCTAAAAAGTTATTGGCCCCATTAAGATATTGAAATCCATATAGTATTTTAATGTCAAAAGATGTTGGATTTGCAGTTCTTGACTGCCACATGTAGTAAAATTTATAATCAATTAAATAATAGCAATTCCCATTCCTTGTGTTTTCACTATTTTCAACTGAACGCCATCGTTAGGCCCATTTTCAGAGAGCTGCTGTCTCTAAATGAGGAGGAGCTGCACAGAGACACGATAAAAATCACTCACTCCCTCGTGAGCTGCTGTCCCACTTCAGTGAGTCTGTCAACAATCTGCCAAATTTGTCTTTTTCTAATACCTGCTATACATCTTTGCGCACAATCCCTCCACCTTCCCTGGAGAATCCTCGGAGGATTAAAAAAGCCTATAATAAATTCAACTTTGAAATGAAGTTTACATCAGGAGATCTAAAGCATTTGTGGTAACTAAAAGATCGAATAAAGGTTGATTATAAGTCAGTATATGGATGTCCAGATGTAATGATGAATGCCTCAATCTGTTTTATGATTCCTTTATATTGTTTTGACCATCCAAGAAAAGAACTTGAAAGTTATTTTGAAAGATCAGTTGGTGCTAACCAGTCCCCGCAAATTAATCCAAGAAATTCAAGACCTTTTCAAAGCTCTGTATCACACAACAATCAATTATTATTATTTTTAAGTTGTTATCTTTTAATTTAGCTCAAGTTATTTAGAGGTATTTTAACCTATGTATGAACTATGTATGAAAAACCAAACGTGTACTGCTGATTTCATCTAACCAAGAGCAAACCCCCTGCTGATGATTATATTCCTGTTTATCAACTAACTGATTAAACTATTAATTATGGCAGAGATGTTTGAGAAACCCAACCCCATCTAAAGGTGTTAAATACTACCACTCTTTCACATATCTTCTAATTTTTCAAAAACTGTCCTTTGATGCACTCACCATGGCAATATTGTACACCTAGCACTACTGGTCCCGTTTTCAGGAGCTTTGAACGCCATGTTGGTAGACGGGAGAGTTCACAGAGTAAATCAGAAGTCCGTCAAGCTAGAAGACCGCCATAGAAATTCTGTTTGAAAACTGTGCTTTGAACCTTTAGTTTCTTTGTTTTCACTTACCTTTTGCTTGACAATATTAACCCTGCATGTTGGCAAATGATGCCTACCCAGTTAGGTTAAATGTGATTGTAAGAAGGAACTGAAGGCCTGTCTTAGTATTTTTTGCAGCTTTGACTAAATGACAGTGTTTCATGTCCTGTCAATGAGAATGGGTTGGTTTTAAGTTAGATGATATCTATAAAACCTTTTTTATTATGGAATTGTGACAGAATTCAGAAATGCCTTTAAGTAACATTTGCTAAGCCAAAGTTTGCCAAACCCCTGCTGTTCTGTCAGATGCTACTAGTTTCTACAAACTAATCTGGACCCATATACCTTGGATCCATGCACTCAATTCATCCTTAGACTGCTCTTGTTCTCGTATGTACCAGGTGGACTGTACAATCTCACTGTCTGGATGCATGCAACACATAAAGCCTTGCTAATACTGAGAAATATGTTAGAGGCAAGAATTCCAAAGAACAAGGCGCAACACTATTTTTACATTTTGATGAAAAAGAAATCATTACTATTGATGTAAGTGCAGCGCATGCTGAGGATAAAAGGGTCCAGTCCATTATTGCAGTTGCCTTTATTGAAGGTTGCCACTACAAGAGTGGCGAGAGCCCATTACTGCAACTGAATGAATTACGAATATGCCACGCATTCAAATTGATAGGGCAAAAGGTGGCTGATGCCAGTGAGTCACTCTGATTTTGTATTTACGCCTAATGAATATTTGCGGAACCATGGCTGCTAACCCATGAGTAGACTCAATAAAGGGGGGGAGGAAAATCATTTTATGGCGAATTAAAGGAAGACGGGACACTTTATGTTTTGGCCATAGCAGAGTGCTTGCCTGATGCGATGGCATTTCATGGTGTGTTGTCTTTGCTCAATTTTCAAATCCTCCGACGCCCTCCAAAAGAACTCATCACTGCAGCGGAAGCTTTTGATCTTTTGTCAGGACCATCTCTTGGATTTTCAAACTTTTATCTGCAGGCCTGTTATAGAAATACAATTACTTTATGGAACAAAGAGGTTTTTAACTAAGCAGCGCTTTCTTTGGTCTCTACACTGTATTCTGTGTTGGAAATTTAATTAATTTTCAAACAGCAGTGTCATTTCATTGAAAGGTGTAATTCGTCCTTTGTGGTTAGATCAAGTCACACTAATCTACATATACTGGCTGCCTAAATCCCCTCTGTGAGCACAACCTGCTTATTTGTGGCAAACATGGGGGGCCTCATATCCACAGACTACCATCCAGATGCTAGTCCTGCAAAATTTAGGAGACCTTTTGACATTCATTCATGAATGAAAGCTGAAGATATCTACTTGTGGTGGAACAGTCCAATATGTTTATTGTTTTTGCTTCATCGGCTTCCTTCACTCTGCTGAGATCTTCAATAAGTGAAAAAGGAAGTGAACAGATAGTGACAGGGTTGTCTTTCTCTGGGGGGATACACTTCAAACACATGCCATGAAATTCTGCCAGTGTCTGTCCGTCTGTGTGTGACAACATGGAAATTTTGACATTTCTGAGCCCTCAGAATTCAGCATTAAGCTACGGGGCCTTTGAGACACATCCTCTATGAAGGGGAATTGATCTTTATATTTGCCACCTCTTCAAAGAATTAGAAGAACATTATAAAGATGTTTTTAACAAAATATGACTATATTCTAAAAATGCCAGCTGTAGAATATCCACAGCCACAACTGCTATATTAGTTAGATTTGGATTTATAGGATTTATACTGCTGAGGTTGCTTTAGGTCTAAGGCTTGTTTTAGAGGCTAGTTCTTTGTGTGGATATCAAAAATACTAAGCAAAGGCATAAAAAGTGAATAAATGAAGCAAGTAAAAGATAGAAGGCAAGATACACAAGCTGTGCATGAAATTTGTCAAAAAGCATGTCCTCATGTTCCTCTAGCATAGATAGTGTAGAAAGATTTTTAGGATAATTACTCATTTTCTCCAGAAAAATCAACCGTTTTAAATCACAGGATTGAGGCTTTCTGGTTTAATGCCACTGATAACAGTTTGCTACAGAAACTAATGAAATTAAAAGTCTGGTTTACTGAATTTATTTCTAAGAGTATGGAGGAAAAAAAATCCTAGTTTCAGGTACTCTGGTGTCCATTTTTGTAAGATTTCTGTGAGAAAAGTTTGGGTGGTCTGTAATAACGTTAGCTGAATTTTTAAATAACCTTACCTTATGCATATGTATGAATGAATGAATCATTTTTCATTTTACAATGGGCAACGCCCTGTAGCATCAATCATCCACTTGTCCTTCTTTATTCCTCTGCTGCTGCTATGAGGAGAAATGGTTCTAGAGGTCTCAAAGTCAAAGTCAATAAGAACTACAATTCAACATATATGATGCAGAGATAATTATTAAAGAGTTGGGACTTATTTGTAGCTTGTTCAAAGCTATAATTAGCGAGCAAGTCATACCAGCTCTGGGTGATGAGGCTGCATCAGGTTGATTCTGCTCTGTCAGTGATGATGAGCTGATATTCCATTATTGGATTAGCAACAATAATTGAATTTTCTTCTATACTTCAGTAATATAGCGGTCATCAATGTGCTGGGTCTCGGTATAGAAAAAAAACAATGCTCACGATGATATTTGATAGACAGTAAAATCAATCAACCGAGGAAATAATCTGCATATTATTCAATATTGTTGTAGTCCTAATTAATTATGAAATATGTGGCACATCTGCCTCACCTCTGCCATAAAGATGATAAAGGCTAACAAAACTAGCCCAAAATGGGCCGTGTTGATGGCAGCTTTGGAATATCAACCTTAGTAGCTGTATTATTCTTATCCCTTTTGTTTCCCCACACACTGCAGGCATTACGTCGTATTTTATTACAATAAACCACAAAGTGGGCTTCAATTTCAGATATATCTCACGATGTCCCTCATCTCACAGACCAAGCTGTGTGACTTTTGAATAAACTTTGCATTACACACACAGACCCCAAAACACTCATCAATTTCAAATCATTCTGTTCCGCCATTTAAACAACGCCATGTCTTTGATCTTGGTGCAATTTCCCCCTGGTCTAAAACTTTCTGGTCCTTTCATCTGAGCAGAGCCTGAACGAGGAACGCTGTCTGGAAACAGGTGTTCTGGCTGTTTGATGTTAGCCTGCGGTGGTCCAGCAGGTTTGGAAACATGAAGCAATCATGACCCCATTCTGGAGACCCACAACACAGTCGCCGTCCCCTCCCACCTCCTTTCTGATGAAGCAGCCAGGTGCCAAAAATACACACAGCTGTGCTGAATAAAACATCTGACACACTGACTCCCTGACTGATGGTGGGACAGAAGGAGCTACCCTGGGGACGGAAAGGTCTGGGACTTACCGCACCTACGCACTCAACTCGTTACACAAGTTAACAAGCAAGTTTCTGTGAAGTTGGCTGCTGAGACAAGGAAAAGGCTTAACTGCTACTCCAGCTGAGGGTGGGAGCTGTCCTTTAGGATGTGGTACTGAATCTGGCTGATTCTGCAGGAGAATCAGATATTTATAACACAGCAATGCACACTAGATGAGCAGGAAAGTGTCTTGTTTGCCTAGGGCCAGAAATGTGACACAGGCGCCTAAACATATAAAGTACAATTCTTTAACAGGTAATATTAAAGAATGAGTTTAAGCACAGGTTTGTTGAAAAAAGTTCTTGGAAGCATCTAAATTTCCCCCCCGATGTTCAGTGGATTTCAGTTTTTGGATGGTCCACTTGAGGACAATCAGACACTTGTCCTGAAGGCATCCAGGTAATTGCGCTATAGATTAGGTCATCGCTGTACTGAAGATGACCCGACAGCCCCAGCTTTAGGTCCACTCTACAGATAAGAGTCTTTAAGGTTTTTTTGGCATACTCTAAGCGAGCTGAGACCTATTTAACACAAAAATCATACAAGAATTAATCTGGTCATTCAGTGTGAATTCAGGCATCTGAGTAATTCCAAGGAAAAAGCAAAGTCTGGTGATATGATAGCAGATACTCCTGTACAGTAACCAGGCTGTGGCCGAGATGGACATTGCCTTCTCATATTACTTTTTCAGCATTGTGCAGATACCCGACTAGAATTCATAATTCTCTCAGATTTCTATTCAGAATTCCTTTGTTTCCCATGTCTACTCATATAACGTCCGTGGTGTAGAACTCGACATTTGCCTCTTACACTAGTGTGGCTTCCATCCAGTCACTATCATAAAAGTGTGCTGAGTGCTTCTGAAGTGGTCGTTCTTCTGGAAAAGTCTATTTCTGTAGAAAATTTTGTTACTGTAACAACAACTCAGACAATCACTGCAGTCACAGAAGACAGCTCCACACTCCCTTCAATTCAAAATGACTCAAAATGTGTTAATGGGAGAACTTGAAGTGTAAGGTTATTTTTCAACCATGCCCCAATACAAACCTTTGCACAGTTTTAATGTGAAGGCCTGCAATTTCACTTCATTGCTTGCAGTTCATCTTGACACGCACAGATGTGCACCTTTCTTTACTATGTCTAACCAATTCAATTTGCCACAGGTGGCCTCCAATCAAGCTCTGGATACATCTCGTTGATAATTAAAGCAGACAGGATGCACCTGAGCACAATCTGGAGACTCAAGGCAAAGGGTGTGAGAGACTGTAGCAAGTGATTTCTTTAGAGATTTCTAAAACTTCTAAAGCATTTTATCATCACCTTCCTCTTTCACTCACAGATGATAAATGAATGCTGGGAGGTGGGAGCTCAATCATGTAATTTTGAAGCATGGCTCTATATCGCCGATAGCATCATCCCACCATGTCATTAACGAGCAGCAAACCACATACTTGTGACACGCACTTCCTCTTAGTGACAGATACAATTTCTGGACTTGCGGAGGTCAGCCTCGTAGGAGGTGAGAAACCGGCGTGTTTCCTAAAAGGCTCAAACGGAACAACAAACAACTACACACAGATGCCCTAAGCATCCAGATATTTTTATCAACAGTCAAGCAGCCATTTTGATCCACATGCTGGCACAGCACCAAAGACCAAGAGTGTTTAGCTACGTATCGACTGAACATTTAAAAGACTAGTTTACTGGCTGTATCAGATTACGAGAGCCGCTGCCCCTTTAAGCCTCTGAACAGCAACAAATCCTTTTTTTTTTAAAAATACCATCACAAGAGAAGTGTGAAGGATTTGAAACAAGCGTTGGAAAAGCATTATCGGGATTCAAATCTCATGCGTAATCAGGCAGAACCAGAGTTGATCCAACTTCTTTAGTTTCCGTCATTAAAGAAAGTCTTCGGTGCTCGTTAGGCATGGCATCAAGCTCGCAAACTATTAAATGAAGGGGAAATGATTGTTGATTAAAGCAGGTCAGTGCAGAGAACAGTTCAGCCTCTATGGAAGAATTTTAAAATGATGTTAAATGAATAAACGCATGCTTTGGGGGAAGATGATCCAAAAAACCTCTTTGTGTACGCCTCTAGAGAAAGGATTACACAGAGAGAGAGACTGATGGGCAGAGGAAGAGGTAACACGGAGACGATAGGAAGATAGGAGGTGAACAGAGGGTAAACAGTGAGGCAGTCAGTGTGTAGTGACCCTAAAGCTTGAGATGGAGTCGTGAGTCAGACTGTTTACCGTACACAAAGAGAGACAATGAGACAACACAGTGGGACAGCATTATTTACTGGCACACTTGGGAGACGGAGTCCATCAGAAGCTGCTGATTTCCAGTAAGGAGGACAGAAAAAAGAGGATATCTAAAGAGGGACATATTTTTCTGGGAGTACAGCAAACAGCTTTGATCACAGTGCACTGCTGAGAGGACACGATGGTGTGCAGGCAATTAAGCCAATCAGTAACTTAACAGCCAGCTTGACAGGATGCAATTCTTGGATTTTAAGCTTCCTCAAATGTGATCGGTGCCATTTCCAATTAATTTTTAACTGCTTGACTAGCCAGGAGTGATTTGCTAATCAAAGCGCAGTATCTTGATTTTGCTTTTTTTTTTTAAATTAGAACACAATTTGTGTTAGCGAAATTGAAATCCAAGCGCACCAGTGTGGAACTGAGTCCAATTAAGAGATATTATGAGGTCTTTAGAGATAAATGCACCAACTGCAGTGCAGGTTTTACTTGTGAGATAGTTAATCAATGCTTAAACTTTCAGTAATAGGACAGTGAGGGAGGTCAGGGTTCATGAGCATGTTTCAGAATTTTCTCACTTGTTGTTTATCTGGTTCTTGGGGATTTACAGATGAACAGATGAAAGCATTGTTGTGAGACTGTTATGCAACACTGACTTGGCGCTCGGTGGTCACTCAACATCATGTCTGATTCTCCAGAGGGACGGCCAGATTTCAGGTTACAGCAGTATCTAGTGGCTGTGACGCCTCATTGCACTTGTTACTCCCAAATCTGAATAGCAAACAGTCGGTTGATCACAATGGCCTTAGCAGCTCCAGCTTACTCAGGCAGTAGTGTTTATGGTTCCATGAAACTAAGTTTTCTATTGATTGAAAGCGAGCACACATGGAAACAACAGGCACACTGCCTGTGCAGGAAAATATGCCCGTTCTTGTCTGGTGCTCAAGCCCCACAGGGGCTCTTAGAAGGGCTGGTCAGGCAGAGGAGGAGGATGGGCTCCGGTGTTATTGATTGAAGCTTCTCATAATCTGTGAACAGGTCCAGAGTTTCTGCAGCGCTGAGCTCGGCAAGGATGTCAGTGATGCTCCGAGTCTGACATTGAATTTGCCCTTCCTGCTGCCACCGAGTGGGTTTGGCACCTTTTCAGAGAAACCATTACATTACTAAAACAGCTCATAATGGTTCAAAAAAGAATCATTTGTGCAAGTATTCCAAAAGTAGTAACGTATGTCTTAAAAATAGTCCACAGTATTGACCAGCGTTGCTGAAAACAGCACTACAAGTAAAAACACTTGATCTTTCTACAGATAGAAATGGAGCTAAATTGTTGTTGTTTTTTACAAATTCCACATTAATTCTCAAGCTTTTCCTTTTCCAGTTCAGTCTTTTTGCTACTCAGTGCTTGTATGTTATCAGATCTTCTCAAAGAAAGTCAGCATGCTGAGCTTGTTAAAAGACCATTGCGCTATTTTTTTCTTTCAGCCAAAATTCTTACTACTATCCTGCAACTGATGCCTTTGCTCTAATGGTGCTTTTGATTTTCTTGGGTTACAGCAGGCGTCTCTTTAATCTTTTGCATTCCTACTGGCATCAAGTATACAGTCCAGTCCATAACACCGTGTCCACACAGAGCGGGCAGCGTGTTTGCAGAGCCTCAGTTGCTCCAGCACTCCATCTGTGTCTACACAGGATGTGTTCAGACACAGTATTACACTGTAGGTCGCCCACACTGTAAAAGCGCATAGAGTTTAGCACACAGTCACTATTATGCACGAATCGCTCAAAAACAGTAGACATGCCAAACCCATAAGAACCCCATGACAGATGAGCTGGTATGCTTTGGGTCATAAGTTTTCCTTTTTTTCAGTCTTCTCTAAAGATGATGTCCAATATTGAATATATAGAAGAAAATGTAAACATAATTATAGGAAATATCCCCTAGGCCTGTTGTACGTACTTGATTTACGTTTTTCAGTCTGGATATTCTTGCCTTATTTTCAGCTTTATCACTTGAATGCTCACCTCTTTAACCATCATATCAACTGACAACACCATGTCAGTCTGAAAGCCATCTCACAATTCTCTCAAGTCTGAGCCACATGTCAGCTGAACCATCACTGAAAAAAAATCCTTAACTTTTTCTGATTCAACGCAATGAAGGTGAAACAAATGACATTTTTGCTGTTTAATGCAAACGATTAATTAGCATGTTTTCAATAATATGATTTAAAACCTCAATACATCTATTATTTTTATTTTTACTGATCTATTTTTTGTAATTAAGCAACATTTAGGCTGAAAATATTAAGCTGGGGCACATGTCCATGATCTATCCCACATCCGCCTTGAGAAAAATGCCTCCACTGATTGGGCTTCTAACTAGAATACTTGTTGTTAATGGTGGCAGTCTTGCACAGTTTGTTTTGCAATGCACAATGCATGCATAATCCACATTTGGAAGTGGCTGCCTCTTCATTAACAACGTTTAAGAAATGAATGTGAGGAAATCCATCATTATCGCAACTCGCAATCACCAAACCCTACAGCGGGTGCAAACTCATAATCTCAGGCAATTTGCATATGCAATTAGCGTAAGCTTCAAGGAAAGGATGTGATTGACAGCACGGCAATGTTTTGCCTAGTTGATCTGATTGAACCCAATTTCAAGAGTAACCATGGTCCCCTGTTTTGCACCGTTGTGTCTCCCTGGCCATTTTAAGATACTACAGCAGATGAAAGGTTACAGTGGAGTTTGAAAGCATTACAACTTGGACCTTTTTGCAACAACGGTGTCCAAGAGACAGAGTACATTCACTATTTTACCTTAAGTTGTGCTTCAGTTGTATGCCTGTTTTTAGGACAGCTTTGAAGGTTTAATGCAATGCTAAAAAACAAAATAAAATCCTTCTGCCAGCTTGATAGAATTTTAAGTGGAGGCGTAGACAGACAGAAAGAGGAAGCCTTCTGTTTTCCCTCTCCCTTTTTTACCACCCTCCTCAACATTATTAATCTGGCTCCAGGGTCAAAATCAGTGGCAAGAATATAACTGAAAGGTAAAGGTTTGCGCTGAATCTCTCACTATGCATATGGAACATGATGGGACAGCCATGTTTCATTATAAATTCAAGGCCAATCTGTTCCTAGGGAGGGAAAGCAGGATGTCAAGGTAATGAGTTAATTTAGGAGATAAGGAACAGCAAATGTAATCTCTGAAATATCACCAGCAGCAAAATAGCTCCTTGGGCCTCAAGTCCATCGTATCAAACAGAGGGTAAAATTTTTTACTAATTATCATGATAGTCTTTGCTCAAGGTACTCTACGGAACTGTAAATAAGGATAATCAGCCTAACAGTATATGGTGAAGTTACCCTGAGGACTCACTGTGAAGATCCCATTTAACACTGATCTGAATAATGGAGTAGGTTTTCTTTCAAAGTAGCATCTCACAATGGCTTGTCACCATGCTCTCCGCTCCCCAGATGCTGTTTTCATTGAATGCAATCACTGAAGACTTCACTTTTATTTAGTTTCTAACAGCAACAGACCTGTAGCTGTTAGGACATCTATGCTCTAAACCTCTACATGAACAAACAGGTGAGGTTAACATATGCGACTAAGGAATTAGGGCAAACAACGACAAAAGCAGCTTTTAGGCTGATTCCTATCAATTGTTGTGTTGTAATACATTGGGTTATGAACAATACAGAAAGCTAAATGTTACCAATTAGTCTTTGACGTCCTAATCTAACAAACTGCAAGCGAAAGCATAAAGGTAGGTATTTGATCCCCAAGAAAAGCAAGACAGTTAAATGTTTCTTGTAGTTGGTCACCAGGTTTTGCACGTTTCTCCTGAGGCCCATTTTGGCCCATTCCTCTATGGAAATTCTTTAAATCCTTCAAGTTTCTTAGTTGCTGCTTGGCAACTTGATGCCAAGTCCTGTACTGTACCGCCCCAAAGCACAATGTGTCCACCTCCATGCTTGATGGTGGCATTCAGCATTTCTCTTCCTCCAAACACCGCGGGTCAAATTGTCAAAGGTTGAGTTTGGTTTCATCTGACCACAGAACTTTCTCCTAAGCCTTCTTTGAATCCTTTAGATGTTCACTAGCAAACACAAGACACGCATGTACATGTGCAGGGGGCCCTGGTGGGTGCTGCGAGCTCAATTTGCCCCCTTTCTTATTATCATTCGCGTCGCATTAGGCAAGATCTTAATTGGAGCTCAATACCAAGGGTGACTGGCTTGAAAATTAAAAACTGTCATCAGACACCCAGGATACAAGCGACGCTGTAAGCATAAAAACAGCCTTATGTCTCTCAATGATATGCAAATCTATTTATAACTTTTATGTATGTGTTTTTTTCTGGATTATTGGTTGATATTTTGTGTCTCTCTACAAAAATGAACCCTAAAATTTTTAGACTGTTCATTTATTTGTAAGTAAGCAAACTTACAAACTGAATGAAAACACACTGAGCAACAACGTATAATATACTACAACGAAAGTGCACATGTTGAATGCTTTGCTGGTTAAATATTCATGAATTCTCAAGTAGGCAGCCCATTAAATTAGCAAAATAAACAACCAGCAATGGACTCTGCCAATCACTGATAGCTGATATATTAACCCAATCAGCCATCCCTATTTTTAAATGCCTCCATTTAAGCAGCAAAGTACGGGAGTCAAACAGCTTAAGAGAGAATACAATCTTTTCAGCTACTATCACAGACCCCAGACTACCCAGTACAACAACATTATATCAGATTTAACTAGATGCCTAGTTATTATCCCCAAGTGGGCCGGACTGGCCCCATGGTGCTGTGTTAATGAGTGTTTTTTCGTCTGACTGGGTGGACATGTTTGGAAGAAAGGCCTTCGTCTCGCCCCGAGACACTTGGCTCCGACAGTGAACTCTGCACAGAACGGACCTATAGGCCTCTACAGTGCCTCATCCTTCATGGGATCTCCAAACATGCTAGACTGCTCCATTTTTCAAGGATGAGGGGATTGGTAGCTGGTAGGGTAAACAAGGGGGGGGTTTGAAATTGAAACCATTTACTGTTATATCTCTCAATCTTTTGCACTAGTCTTTTGCTGGTGGTGTTATTATTCTGCCAGCTGACTCTAGCTGTGCCTGTTTGTGGCAAACTCAAGCAAAACCATTCCTGTAGTTGAGGGTTAAATTGTATGCGATATGATTTTTGAAGAGTTGCTAAAAAGGGGGCCACTTCACCCTGGAGCAGGGGCAGCGGTGCAGACGAGAGCAGCTTATGACGATAAGACGGATCGCAGAACAATGTACGACTCTCGCACATGTCAGCTACAGTACGGTGCTAATCGAAGAGGAAGAGCACGGGGGAGGCGGCTGGCATGACAATCTACAGCGGGCAGGAGACTTGGTTGCCATGGTGACAAACAAGGATGTTTGCATCAGAGGCAAATCTCAGCAGTCAGCAGCGGAGGGCACACATACCATTCGACTAACAGTAATGGAGAATCATCGGGGCCAGGGATGAGAAAAGGTGGGGTGAAAGGGAGGACTGCCTTTTCCTTATCACTTGGTGTTCCCTCGCAATTTCTTTTCCACAGCAGGTCTGATCCACACACACATGCACATCCACACTGCAGGAGGGGGGTCCCACTCTAACGGAGAACCAGGGAGTCACCGGTTCAACAGCTAATGACATCCACTGCATTGCTGTGTTAGAGAGACGAATGAAATCATCTTCACAGCTGGGTCACTTGACAAAATTATGGCTGTAATGTTGATTATGTGCCTGTGCATTTATTCGGTTTAATCCATCCACGGTGAATTTAATGAGCATGCAATGACCTTGATTGGTAGCAAAACAATACAGCAATGTGACTCACTCCAGCGGGCTGCTCTGGAGTGCAAATATACACTCAGCTCACAGAGCGATGGAAGAGGTAATAAGTTGAATATGAGTGACAACTACGCATACTTCCCAACAGATGTTGAAATTATTGTGACACATTTTAAACCCACCAAGGTCATTTGTGTCACAGGCAAGGCGGTGCGGGGTGACACTGATTTTAATTGCTTGCTTGCTTTATCCCATCACGCCACTGTGTTTTACACACACTGTTGGGTGTCGTATTGCTTTATGACTAATGCATCCTCCAAGGGCGCCCAGAAGCAGCGAGTTAACTGTAGCAGAGGCAGGAGGCAACTTACTGGGATATAATTTGATCTGCTTCCCCTCGTCTATCTGACATATTCCGAGGACACCGACAGAGGCTGGAGAATTGCGAGCTTGTACAAGCTGTAAAAACACAATTAACCTTTTCTGCCTTATACAAGACTCAGTTTGTGTTGATGCCTGATTTGTAAATGTGTCATTTTGCTCAAATTGATGCATTTGCCTTTGTAATACTCAGTTCACGTTACTTAATTTCCCTCCCTGAAAAAAGCAGCTGTTTTACTGCTGTAAACTCATGAATGGAAGATGGACTGAAGAATGGACACTGGTAATTTGAATTCTAGGCTCGTCTCTCCGTTGATGGGTAACTCTTGATAGAGAGTGGCTAAATCATCCCAAGAGATAACTGGAACACCTCAGCTGGTTTGGTTATTGCTGACATAAACCTTGAGGTGGGGTAGCACTTCCTTCTTTAGGGTTTGGTGTGAATGTGCATGTAAGCACAGGACAGATTGGTTTTTAAAAGAATGCCTTATTACATTTATGCAACATTCAACATGTGCTCCAGGGCCTCTTTTTATGCCGCGTGCCCTTCAGTAATAATTCAAATATGCTTTCACCGGGCACAGGGGATGTTTCGTCTACTATGTACAGGGGCTCAGGACTGACATGGAGCACACAGGGCAAGGCTCGTGTCCCTCAGCAGTCCCACACACCCACATGGTATTAATCTCTAATAACTTCCCCACACAGCGCCTTCGGGTAGTGGCAGAAATGCTACGGGAAGATGATGCGTTTCACCAGCGCTAAGTATGAATCAGGATATTAAAAAGTTGTAGGAGGGCAAAAGCAATTTCCTCCTAAAGGGGATTTTAAAATTACAGCGCTGAGACTGGAGGTAAGTCCTACCACCAAATCATTCTCTTTTTCTTGCCCCTCCCCTCCATCACCATCGCCACACATGTGCACCAAAGATAACGTCTGTCAATGAATAGCTTTCTAACAGACAGTCATGACAAAGCCATGAAATACAGCCTTCATAAATGCACGGTTGTTAATTCAAGGGCACGACTGGCTGTGATGTACATGAGCATTATGGGCAGTGACGTCACCATGCCCCATCGGATGAGTTACTGACATAAAGTCATGAATTTTGCTAATGATTGAGATAAAAGTCAGTAACACACAAGCTCAAGCTAATGATTTGGCTAACAGCATCTTTAGCAATAGAAGTGACTTTTTACGCTCCATGGTAGAATTTTAGATTCTAGTGGATTTCTACGTTTGGGTTTCTGTCTAAGCTCGCTTTGCATTTTTGGATGTTTGCTTATTTTCAGAAGGTAACGCCATTGTGTTGTGGTTAATACTTTCCCTTAAAATCTGAAAACGACACACAAATCTCCGGAAAGGTTACATCTGGTGTAAATGTGTTACACCTGCCAAATGTGGTGACCACTTGTGAATCAGAGAGCAACCCAAAGAAGCTTTATTCTTGCTTATTTTTCAGGTGCTCTGTTAGCCACGATGACTGCTTGCTTATTCCATATGTTTTAATTTGCTAATTTTCCAGAGCCTCCTGGTTGTGATTTAATTTTAATTAATAGCTATAATATTAAAATCCCTTTAGTCGCCTCAGTGTATCCCCCTTTACCCAGTTCCCTGCCCTTGTTCTTATGTGTAAAAAGTGTTGTCTTCTTTGTAACATTTGTCAGATCTTCTATTGTTTCTCCCAATGTTCACCTTGCTAGTTTGTGAAACTTTGCTCCAGCTTTTTTGATATCTGGCTCAGAACTTGATTTTTTAGAGACTGGCATTTATCCTGATGTTTCTTAAGTGGATGGACATGCAAGTCAAACCATATACTGACTTACAGCTGAAAAGCGGTCTTTCATGAACTTATGCAGCTGTAGTTTTAAAACATGAGCTCAGTGAAATATTGCAAAAAGAAATTTTAAGTGTCCTTGAATTTGTTATATTATCTTCAAGGGTAATGTAACGGCTTATTGAGACTATATATGGAACTGCTTCTTGCGGTACCATCTTTAATGTCAATTAAATAGGCTTCCTATAGTGTATCTCAGTTTATAACCTTTGTTTTATAGCAAATACAACTGTGAATATATGTGAAAGTCTCTGTTATAAAAACAGAAATGTGAAACAATCCAAATCATAGTCAAAGACCCTGGTGCAGTGAGCCTCGTCACACTCTGGCGCAAACAAACCTGACAGAGATCCTGTAATTTTTTAAAATGAGTTTAATTTATTGTATTTACCCAAGGTTTTCCTTGGTGAAACAAAACTGAATGAAGTCATTGTGACAGTGCATTTCAGCTTCCCCCGAAGTCATTCACTTAGTGTATTTAATTAAGCGCATTCTGCAAACTGAGGCAGTAATATCCAAAACAGACCTTTTTTTCAAACTGGCTTCATTAGACACTATTCAGGCTGTGGTGTTCATCCTTTCTGATTTACTGCAATTCAGTTCCAATTGTCTTGACTGTGTTGCAGTTGATTATTATAAATTTAAATACCCAATACAGCTGGATAGAAGATTGGAGGCATTGCTCTAGATTACGCACAAGTGAGAAGAGCTTTACTAGCTTTCTTTTGGGAGGAAAGTAGGTATTCATTTATGGTAGGTAATTTAGCAGCTTTACACCATGTGACATACACTATCAAATCAGCAACAAGTTATAAAAAAATCTACTTTATGACAGAGAGAAGAAGATCTCTTGTGATTCTTGTTTAAGTGTGTCATTGTACCACAAAACAAAGTTCCAGTATTTAGGAAGCACCTAGCTGTGAGGGTTCACATGGACAGCAGACACATAAATTAGAGCTGGTGGCTGATGGTCATGATGACGCAGGGCTTAAAATTGTGATGGCTAAAATTGGCACAACTCAAAAGAGCCAAAAGATTCTCATATAGTACAGCTTGAAACATCATGTAGTTAAGTCTGTGTGTGCTTTTTAAATACAATGTTGATGCTACGGATTGTAACTGGATTGTGTTTTTAAGCATACATATGAGTCTGTTTAGCTCTGTCAATAAAATGTGTATGAGTATGTGTGTGTTTGTGAGACCGTGTGTGGATTGATCCTGTAATCTGAGTCTTATCTCGGTGGGTCCACTGAGATCAAGCAGTCCTGAGTCCTCTACACTCTGTCAAACACAGAGCTTCAAATGAGGACTTAAGACCAAGCTAATTAGCCTATTAGTGTCAGGTCTTTACAGCGATGCTGATACCAGTTAGGCAAGCAAGAGAAACTATGACAATGACCTTTCGTCTCTCATTACTTTACACACAACACAATTCAGGGTTGTATTCGAAAAACATCTTGTAAAGTGACAAACTCAGGGAGCTGATGTTGATGAACTTACAGGATAACTCAAGCGTCTAACACTTAGATGTGACGTCCTGATTTGTCTCCATCAGGTTCACTCAAACTAAAACACTGCTTTACCGCTTTGATTTAAATCCGACTTGTTTTGGCTTGAACGCCTGCAGGGAAATATTGGTGCTGAAAAATGCAGCAAAAAAGAAAACCATTGAAAAGCATTGCTTTGGCATGAACTGCTAAATGTGCAATAAATTATCATTTTAACAGACTTTTACACCAGCAGGTACCTAAAATTATCAGCAGATTGTGGTGAAATAGCAGCAAACACCTATGTATAGTGTTGCAAGGTCACAATACTTCAATCTACACACCGTTTTGTAAAGTCACTTTGTCGCTGAGACGAAAGCAGTCTAAGTCTGCCTCAGTCCATCTTGTGGAGGTGATGCTGCACTGCTCACACATTGTGGTTTTGTGGGCACTTGACCTCTAACCAGGTGGATTTAACTTCTACGCCATTTGGGATATCTGACAAACCAGGATCAAATAAATGAGCAAGCACTCCACAGTCACACAGGATAGTGGTTACAACAGATTGATGGCAGTCGCTGTAAAGTTGATCAACTGCACAGTCACACAGGTCTAGAGACTGGTCTGTGACCCCCTGGCAACCACAGGCCGCTAGAGAAAAATGTGTTTTCACTGATTGGTTGGCAGAAACATCCATGATAGCTTTGGTCACTAGCAGATTGTTGCATAGTTTGAAAAGAACATACCAATTCGTCTGCAAATTCCTATTGCTAGTGAAACTGAAAAGTAGGAAACAAAAATGGACACAAAGACCTGTTGCCTTCAAAGTAAAAGTTGCACTTAAAAACATGTTGGTTGCAATGCTGTGGCACATCTTTGACTTTAACTTTGAGATAAGTCGGCACCTTCCATTCAAACTACAGACGACTGCGCCAATCTGCTATAGCAACCAAAACAAGGAAGAAGGAAGGTTTTGGTCTAGCATCCTCTCTGCAACCAAATTCAGAAACCTCCAGGAAACATTCCTCAACTATTCAGGAAATACATGTTTTTCCCTCACAATTAGTGGTTGCATCACGTCCAATATAGTGGAAAACACTCGAGACTTCCTTTGTGCATGATGGCACAAAGGAAGTCTCTTAGCAGGTGTGATGGATTCAGTTCTGCTCAGTGTTTATCATCTTATTGTTGTGGCCATCCACAACAGTCCCAGTTTCTCAATTTAACTGCTCACCGCTGCTCTATACCATAAAGTCCTATCTCTTGTCTACAGCACAAAAATCAAATAACAACCAACCTGCCTGACAATCTGTTGAAGAAACAGGCTTCCATAAATTTGAAGCAGGAAGTTACCATTAATATGCATGAACTGAAAACATGGTTAATTTGCAAAGCAACAGAGAAAAAAAATATTTTGAACAGTGATGCCACACTGTGATACTAACAGGTGGTGCTTTGCACTTTAGTTTCACGAAGAGAACAAATGCTGCAGAAAACTGTGTGTTTGTTGGGTTTTATACTGATGGCAGAAGTAGGGTGAACTTTGTTAAAATTCGTAGACTGATTTCTCTCAGGCTGAATATGCTAAGAACTGTTGAACGTCATTATCCATCATCTTAAATAAGAACCAATATACAACTGTTTTATCAGTTTTGTAGCAGGGGCACTGTAAAGGAGATGGGACTAGATTGCGATGAATAGTCAATCAATAATCAGCTCCAAAGAATGTAAAAAAAGTTACATTACCAGACTTTTTCCCCCTAAGATATCTGGTATCAGTGATGGTGATGAATGTGATCAAAGGATGATTATAGGGATGTCCTTGGAGAGTGGGAACACTACTTATGAGGCATCCACCAGCATGACTCAGTCTCTGTAGTGACACTGTTACTGTTCTGTGCACATCCCAGTTCATAGGCACCCAAACCAAATGGCCACACAAGGTCAAATCCTAAGTGATATTTTCCATTTTGTGTTGTTCCAAACATAAACAAACAAATAGCTTCACCGTACTGTCCTCGTGGCTCTACTTCCTTTCCATACAACTTCTAATAACCTTATGAGTGAGAGCCACTGTCCACGTGCAAAGTAATGCTGGCAGATGCCCTTCCATCCTGACAGTTTCTGGCTTTTGAAAAGTTCACTCCAGATAACTCAGCCAAGACAAAAGGTTAGAGCTGCTTGGACATCAGGCTTGGGACTTTGGGTCTGTACTTCTCATTAATAGCCCCTTAACAAGCCTGATAAAACATGACAACGCCTCAGGCAACAGATAACTGGCCACTTGATTAGATTCTGAGTCAATATCCACCCCTGCCCTCTCTTTCTTGCTGTATATGTGATTGGAAGACAGACAAAGTATTTAAAGCCAAAAGGAGAAGAATTCATGACTATACCCTGGTTGTGATTCATATGGCAGCGCTTCCAAAATGTTTTGGCTCCAGATTCTTAAAGGCCAAGGTTTTGCAAAAAAGCTACCCTGAGCTATCAGTCCACACAGCATCCATTAGTGCATGGCTTCAGCCTGTCTGATTCAGTTAGTAATTATGAAATGGAGCATCTGCAGAAGCTCCCTGAGAGTATGTAAACATAGGCTCTGCCTTGGGGAATTAGATCAGAGGTCATTTAGATTTAGGTGAGAAAAGCAAAGAGTGCTGTTTCACTCGCGCATTTCCCGTCACCTGGTAACAGTTTGACACACGGGAGCTACCTAGTGTATATGTCCAAACCAGTACAGCTAAACAGCAACAGCTGAGCAACCCCTCTTCTCTCTCCCTCTTCTTCCTCTCCCATGCCTCTGGCTGATTATGCCCCCTGAGATATTAGGTAATCTGGGAGCAGGCAAGAGGTGACAGGCCACTTCTTTTTTAATGACTTGTCAGCGAAGGCGCGCTAACAATCACCATGGATATGGTTGACATGTTTGCTGAGCGACAGCAGCCATCCATTACATGTGCACTGTGCGGTAGCCAATCGGCACTCTATCAGTAAACCCGTGGGAGGTGATAAGCCTTCTTTACAGCAACGGGGGTTCCCACTAATAATGATACCAGATAAGGACAATATCGACGAGGAACTGGAACGACATTTTCAAATTGTATCTGTTCACTAAATAGACTCTTAAGCTAAAAAGACTGCAACTTTAAACAGCTATTTATTGCCACAAGTTTATAGGATAAATTATCAGCAGGAAGTGTAGTCAGGACCAAATCGAAGTATTCGAAAAGTCAAGTTGAAGCGCTTGTCTTGTTCCATATTCAAATGGCATTACAGCTCATTTCTGAATCAATACCCTGCCTGTCTTTATTTCTGCTCAAAATAAATCTATCATGACTCAAAGATGGAGAATTGTGAAGTAAAAAAAATTAATGATAGGGCACCAGGGCTGCAGCCTGCCTATTTTATCTGATGGAGCGAGGTGAACAAACGGAGGGATTAGCTTCCATGGGATGAAAGCAGCTGCTCGTCTTCCGTCTCCATTCCCCTCCCCTCCTTTCCTCTCCTCTCCATCTGCCCACACATCCACGCTGTGGTCTCCCCTCGCAACAAAAGACGTGTTCTATATGTTGCTATCACTAGCTGCACTCCACCCTGCACCTACAGCAGTTTCCGAGCAAGCACAAAAAGCCTCTCAGTGCACATGGCAACGAAAGACGCGCCAAAAACGATGTTAATAAGAAGGCTTGGGAGTGAAGTGTACTTCCCCTGTGACACCCTTAAAACACCCACCCTTCCTGATTATGTCACCTAGAAACAGATACATCACACACATCCACCCCACTATGAGAAGACACTACAAAACAAACAAGAGACGCCCCGATTCTTTGCAACTTCTGAGGTAGCCCAAAGCAGAAACGTGCTCTCTTACCTGGCAACAACAACACACCTTCAGCTCCAAATCTGCTCGCCCTGTCGAGGAGGCGCTCATCTGTAGTAGGAGTAGGAGGTCTTGAAGAAAAAGTGTGTGTGCTGTGTGTGTGTTTGTGTGAGTGTGATGCTGGAAGAGAGGAAGAGGGAGAGAGGGAAAGTGAGAGGTGGAGCCTAGCTGAGAGGAGAGAAAGAGGGCTGGATGATGACTCCGTCTGCCGTCTACATAGCCAGTCTTGTGGGAGCAGTGTGGATGGCGCTAGAATGTCTTCTGTTCAAACACAACAGGCAGATGCACTTAATTCACGGCTTGGAGAAAAAGCCTGGGGCAGAGAGCGGAGGGTGGGAGGAGGTGTGAGAAGACAGGAGAGACTCTGGGCTGTTTAAGCCAGCATCATCACACGGTGGTTCCTAGGAATCCCTCCAGTAAGAAGGACACTGCATCACTGAGTCCTTGACTGTGATTGGTTGGGTGTTGGGAAGACGTCAAGTATGGTGGGCAATGCTGCGTAACCTTAGCTGACCCTTTCAACACATATTAACATGTCTTGTCTGTGTTTTTCACCATTCGGGGCATATGTCACCTCCAAGGTCACTTAAAAAAAGAAAGAAAAGAAAAGAAAAAGACTCCCCTAGGATCTTGGGAATGTTGGGAGACTATGTGTATGCGTGTGTTTGTCAGTACACAGTAAGTCATGACCTGCCCTTGCACATGAGCAAACGCACACACAAATACACACATCCAACAAGAACTTGAAAGGAGGATGATTTCCCCAGAGGAAGGCTGAGCCTTTCAGGAGAAGAGCCACACAAACACCTGCAAGGACAATCTTTCATTAGAGTGATTGAACATGTTGTCAATCCAACCTCAAAAGCAATGAAGAGGTAAGATTAGACCGATCTTTTAACCTGACAACAAGTTACATCATGATGTATTTTTTTCTCATTGGTAATTACAGGTAATTAAACTTTGTGTTGTTTACCAATAATAAATTTAATATATTATTAATGTGATGTATAAATTGTCTATTTTCAAAATTGTAAATGTAAACGTGCATCAGATTGTTTTTAAACTTCAAAAATAAATGCTAATCTACAACAATTATTTGGATGGCTATTATAAAGCAGGTTAGACAGGTTTCTAAGCGACTTCGATCTGCCAATTCAACAACAAAACGACAGTATGGTGGATTCAGTCTGCTATCAGTGTCCTAATGGTTGGTGATTCAATATGGGGAAAACTGGCAATTATATGCAATATTGTTGTGATAATATAGCGATTAACTGTGATAAATTTGTCAGATTCACAAATCAGTTCCATATATACTCTACATACACAGAAATTCACATTAACTATTCAGTTCAACTCAGTTGTATTTATATAGCACCAAACCACAACAACAGCTGCCTCAAGGTGCTTTATAGTGTAAGGTAAAGATAATACAGGAAAAAACAACAACAATCAAACAACCCCCTATGAGCAAGCAGTTGGCAACAGTGGGAAGGGAAAACTCCCTTTTAACATCAAGCAACCTCCAGAAGAACCAGGCTGAGTGAGAGGCAGCCATTTATTGCAACTGGAGGTCAAAGAAGGAAGACGGAACAAAGGAGATAACTTATTACCTTCTAATACTTATTTATTATAAGGGAACTGCGATTGTTTGGATGGGGTTGCCTTCCATGAGGCAAACTTTGCAATCGTCTTGCGATGGAAAAGTGGTCAACCACAGAGTGTTGCATGCTCAACCTCTTGATGACTAGATAATCACTAAACCTACTTGCAATCAGTCACGCATAGAAAAAAAAATTCACCAGCCAGCAACCAATTTCTTACTAGTCACAAAGAGGCTGCTGACCTACTTTTACTGTGACTGAACCATAATGGAACATCAGTTTCAAAATCACAATCCATTATGTGGATTATTAACAAACACATAATTACAAATTTTATGTGTACCAGTATAGTCAAAATATCATGTAAGTATGTATCTGCATAATACATTTTATAAAATTCATTAAATGTGTGCAATTTTTAATAGATGGACTATTGACAAACAGAAATTTAACAGTCAATCGAAAAATAACTATTTACCTATGTTTAATTAAGTATTAATTTACCATTTTTCAATAACTGTTGTTTTTTTTTAAGTGTTACCAAATTTAAATTAGAAATCTTGCAACTATTAATATTAAAATAAACAGTCATTCAACACTAAGCGCTTCATAAAAGCTTCAAATTCAAAAGGGAAAATGCATGTGTCGTGACATACTAGCAAAATAAATCATGACTATGGAAAGGGGCCGATAACAACATTTTTGGCTGCCTCAGGCAGAAAATGAGGTTTTCCATCAGATGCAAGCCTTGAATAAAAGCAGTGTCCACCTGCACTCAAAGGTTAGACAGAAACTGATGCTGCAGAATGAATAGAGCTCTCTGTCTTATGGTTTCCAGTAAAAATATAAAACCAGTCCAAAGGTGGTGCTTAGGTAGAGCTATAAGTGCTCTTATGTACATAGCATATTGTAAAAACATCTCAGACGTGAATTAAGCTGTCATCAGCTGGGACCTTTGTGATATACTCTGATTGCACAGGTTCAATTTCCTGGAAATTGTTTTTATATGTGTGAGTGTTTAAGTTGTTCAGGTGGCTGCATGATTCTTCAAGTATTAAACGCAAGTTCATCTGAAGTCCTCGTACCGAAGGCGCAACGATGACTGAAACAGATTGTCAGCTCCTCACAGGGCTTTACATAGCAGGTGACCTGACCCAGATTATTCCACACCCTCGCCTGATATCAGCTTAGATAGACTACAAAGGATAAGTCAATACAGATAAAGGATGCATGGATGGATGGAAGAGAAAATGATTTTCTAAAAATAGAATTTAAAATGAGCAATATGTCAGTCCAGCAGTGGAAAAAAACAAATTACAAAGCATGAGTTCACTCAGTTTAACTACTTAATCTGTGTATTTGAAACTGCTATGACAGTCCGGTCATATATGATTATGATCATATTAACACATAGCAAATTAACGCTAAATCTACGATCGATTTTCATCTGATGTAACTGTTCTCAAAGACATAAAATTATGCAAAAGACAAATGCAAAGCACGACCACTTTGTTAGATGACTACTTCAAGCTCATAAGAAGGTGACAGCGGCAGTGGTTATTTTATGTTTTTCTTTGACATGCTTGACAATCAAATTAATAATTTTGGATATATATCAGTCAAACAGCATTAATTCTGTGTCTGAATGTAACATGATCACAAAGTTGTTCTGTGCTCCAAAATTATGGCCAAAAGGTTGTTTGTTTCTTTAGCAGGGCACTATGATCTCACAGTGCTCACAGACTGATAATTCAATGTTATCACTCAAACATTTTATCTTGCTAAATGTTTTAGTGAAAGTTTGTCAGACTTGGTAGAGTCTTTTTTGTTCCAATTTTTTTATTTTATTTGTATCTTTATCTTTATCTATTATTACTAATACTACTAAAATTGTCTGGTGAATGATTTCTCCAGGGGAACAAATTCATGTTATGAGCAATTAAGAGCTTTTTAGTGATAGGAATATGTGGTTCTTTAGTCTTACACCCCCATCCCCACCCCAACCGGTAAAGTCTCCTGTCCTTGTATTTTCCTAGACAAGGCTCTGGCCGTGAGATGTGCTGTGATTACTGGTTTTAATGGCAGTTTGTCTTGAAATGAAGGAGCTTGTTGGTTCTGGGGGGGCTCTACTGGCACACTTACATTGTCAAGAGCAGGAACACCAGCTGCATCCTCCCTGGTCCTGTTCAGAAATAGCCTGGCCCCAGTTGTAGCCCTGGCCTTGTACCAGCCAACAGCCCCCACCAGACAGGCGGCAGGCCCCGCTCCAGCAGTGTGGTTCAGAGTCTTCCTATTCTAGAGGACAGAGGTGTCTCTGAGGCCCGGAAACAAGAGGGCAGCAAACATTTCCGACTCTTTGCTCTACAAGCAGTGTCCTCTGTCACAAAGCGTTTCATCTAATGGGCTCAGAGCAAAATCAAAGTGACAATATTAATCATGTGATGCGGAAAATAATTAGAGGGGCTATAAAGGACTGAGTTAGTCCTTTCCCCCATGTCCCAACATACAGCAGATAAGTCATTAACGCTTGGCTCAGTGAGTGTTGAAGGGGGTACAGGATGCATTTTGTAATGTGGTCATTAGGAGCTAATTACTTTACAGAAATCTGACATTTATCAACAATTACAACACAGGTGTCTCGAAACACATCCTTAGCCTTACTTTATCTTCTCTCTAACTTGTAGAAACTGTTAACACACTTCAAAAGGGGTTATTTAATTAACATTTTTAAGTGTCAGTGCTCCTCAGTAAAATACTAAAAAAAATGTCTGGAGATACCCATGCTTATTATTAAGTGCCAAAAAACACTGAAGCAGAAAAAGTCCTGTTGTCAGTTTCTCCCAGTCCATCTTATTCCCTTATTAAAAAAATGTGACAACGCTAGTGATTGTTTTCATTCTCCCGACACGGCCGGTTGTTGATATGCAGTAGTCTTCAGAGGCATTAGTCATCCACACCTGGCTGTGTTGATCAAAACCCTGCTATGGTCAAATCAGCTCTCTATCAGTGTGTGATTCATATAGGAGAGGCTTGCCCTGCCCCGTCTGTCTGCATGCTAGCATGGCGCCCCAGGAAGCCTGGTGTTTCTCTTGTTTACAGATCGACAGCATCTCTGGGAGAAGCCGGACGACAGCCTGTGACAGACTGATGGATGAGGAGACACTCATGCGCCACTGTGTCATCCCTGCACTCTCCACCCACTCTCCACTCACACTCGCCTACCAGAGGCGAGGATAGAGGAGTGCATTTGTTAATGCATGCAGATCGAGATTAAAGTTGCACCTTTTCCACCAAACCATGCAGAGAGGGGCATGATGGGTAAATAGTGGGCGGCTGTCAGGTTGCCTGATTGTTAACAGCCACATGACAGGGATAGATCCACTGCAAATGACAATGCTTGGGAATAGAGAGGCCAGATGAAATGGGTGACAAGCAGAGGTGACAGGACACAAGGGCACCCAATGAATCTGCATAGAAATGAGAAAGCTCCTCCAGAAATTACATCTCAAAATCTCCTTCCAAAAAAAAAAAAAAAGAAAGAAAAAAAGAAAGGTTGAGTTGCTATTCAGAGACAAGAAAGCTGATTTTCAAGTGTGGCATTGCAGGTACTAGGGCTGTTCGATATAACGATATATATCGGATGACGATATAAAAACATCTATTGTTTCTTTTTACGCTATCGTTTGTTTCGTGGTGTCGCAAAATAAACTGTTTACGGCAATATTTTTTTCATCGTTTTGATGGTCACTGTAGTGGCTATATTCATTTCTTAAAGTTCTTTCTCTTATATTTAATATAACCACACTATGGACAGACAAGCGCCTGTTTTTATGCGTTGTGGTTAGCAACAACGACGGTAACACCATTGCGTGTCCGCTTGTTTATTTTCCACATAAACCTTTCACAATAAAGTTTAAGATCCTGTTGAGACTTTTCAAAATAAACTGAATCACGTGAAAAATTATGCAGAGTATTTATGGATGAGAAGCAAAAAAGAGCCGTCAGATGCTAAAAAATAAACCTTAGACTCAAACATTAGAACAGGCTTTTTCCCGCAGCACGCTGTGTAATAAATACTTACAAAGAAAACGGCGACCGTTACAACTTATGTCTAAAAACATATCATTTCATGCATCGGTTAAAACACTCGACTCCAGGTACACGGCGCCCAGCTGGAAAAACTTCAGCTACCCGAGATTCACAGAATTTACAGAAAATGTTAAATTTTTGTGATTTCTATTGTTATCGGGATGATAGATGTTTTATATCGGGATATGAAATTTTGGTCATATCGCACAGCCCTAGCAGATACTGTACATATTTTAACCGATTCCTTTAGATCTAGCCCTCATGATGTGGGAAATTCCTGCACGCAATTACAGCAATCTAATCATATTCATCCCAAGTTTCAGCAGCCCAGAATGATGGGCTATAAGCATTTCCAACATCATCCGACCTAAAGAAAACCCTTGCTATGTTCTCTCTTCGTCTTTTTTGCAAGGCTTCATAAAGTCTTGGTTGCATGCACAGAGAAGTTCAAACAAAGCCCCCAACAATCAGACAAACGACTATGAGCAAGCAACAGTGGCAATAGTGGGAAGGAAAGAACTCCTTTGTAACAGGAAGAAGCCTCGTGCGGAACTAGGATCAGGGATGGACAGCCATGGGAGCAATTACTAACAATTACTAACGATTAAATGCAAAAGTGGTGTATAAACACACTAACAGTTAAAAAAAAAAAAAAAAGAGGTGAGTGAAGAAGAAAAGTGCATCACGGGAGGATCCCCAGCAGCCTGAGTCTATTGCAGCTTAACTTAGGGATGTTTCAGGGTCAGCTGATCCAATCTGGGAGCTGGTCCCATAGGAGAGGAACCTGATAGCCAAAAGCTCCCTAGACTGGCAAAGCAATAGTCCAAAACACAGGCTCAGAATATACAGCATTGTTGGGCTCAAACTTACAGTGCAGTTTGTAAAATACAGAATCCTGATGTCGATGTGAAAACAGTCAGGAAAAGAGCAAAGTGGAAAGGAAAAGAAGTGAAAGCAATGGCACTAAAAGAAGAAGAGCAGAAATGACAGCAATTTTGCATTTGTGGGAGAATGACAGTTCATTTCAGTTAGTAGCAGTACATCGTAGGCTGTGAAATCTGAAATCCAAGCCCTGGCGAATAATGGTCATCGACTCACCAATTGCTGAAGCATAATAAGCCACTAAATACCAAGATGATTGCAGGATAATCTTTGCCTAAAAAAATAAAGAGACCACTGAGAACACTTGAATAAACAAACTAATTAAGATGTTTCTTAACAGTGTTATGTTCAATATTTAATTAGAATTTTACTTGCTATTGAATCATTTGGACTTAACTGGACTTAATATACTTTCGGAGAAGACAGGCAGCGTAATAAGCCTGTTGAAATTCAAATAAATTAAACTCTCAGACACGACTGCCAATTTCTCAGATCTGTAAAGCAAATAAACAGCTTTAAGTGATGTTTTGTATGCTGTTGGTTGAACTAATCCTGTCTATATTTTTATCTACCCTTCCATCACTTAAAACCTCAAACCTTATATTGAGAGAAACTGTGGCAATTAGAGCACCATTTACTCATGTTCAATACGGGAAAACACCATTATTTTCAAAGTAAGGCTTTCAATCACGCCTTCAATGATTCTCAATCACTGCCACAGTTTTCTCCATGGTGTGGAACCAGCTATACTGACGTTTACTTTCAGAATTTTGCATTTCGGAGACACACATGAAAGGATGCTGGAGTTTTGATTTGTTATTTGAGGAATGGTAAATGGCCTGTATTTATATAGCGCTTTTCTAGTCCCTAAGGACCCCAAAGCGCTTTACATTTCCAGTCATCCACCCATTCACACACTGGTGATGGAAAGTTACAAGCTGGCCTGGGGCGCACTGACAGAGGCGAGGCTGCCGAACACTGGCGCCACCGGGCCCTCTGACCACCACCAGTAGGCAACGGGTGAAGTGTCTCGCCCAAGGACACAACGACCGAGACTGTCCAAGCCGGGGCTCGAACCGGCAACCTTGCAATTACAAGGCGAACTCCCAACTCTTGAGCCACGATCGCCCCAGGAAACATAAAACCAACAGGTGCTGTTAAAGTCATGTAGAAGTTGTCGCCGGGGCATGATTCACATCAAGTATTTCTTAGCTGAGTAGACTTTACTAATAATTAAAGACACTTGCATTCACTAGATGTAATGAGCATGATGTGGATTTGACTGTGAAACCAAAGAATATTACAGAATACATTGAGCACACCAGGTTTATCCACATGTTTAATCTGACCGAAACAAAAAGTTTACAAAACTGACATCAAGTTTTATTCAATGACACTACAAAGTAGCTGCTGAGACTATAATCTCATCAGGGAAGTCTTTGGTGAGTGTTGTGGATCAAGGGTCTTTTTGTCCTGCTGATAGCTAAGACTACTGAGAAAAAAATCTTAAGCTATCAAGAGGAAAATGGGAAATAGATGCTGTGATTTATTTAAACATCTGCAAAAATACATGGAAATACAGAATATAAAGCAAAATAGAGTTTGTAAAATTCTACTGAGTTTGAAAGTCAATATTTAATATGGCTTCTTGAAGGACATTCAAAGCTCTTCTTTGGATGTTGGCTGCCTTTGTTTGATTCTCTGTTAAGATGATCTCACACTGCGTGAGTAATGTTGAGATCTAAGTAAATCCAATCTCAGAGTGATTGTTTTCCATTGTGTTTTCTTCTATCCAGGCATGCTTTTACTGCACTGTGCAGTGTGTTTGGGATCACTGTCACTGAAACTGCAAGGTGGCTCAAAATGTGATGGTAATTTTCTGCATTTTGACAAGATCTCCAACACCACTGGCTGAAACGCAAACCATGACTAAGCCTCCACCGTGTTTTACAGATGGCTGTAGACACTGACTGTTGTGCCTCTACCCTGACCTTCCCCACATATGTTGATAACAATTTGAACCAAAAATTTCTAATTTTGATTTGTTCCTCAACAACCGTTCTCTTTTAGTTACGCTATGCTGTTTGGCATACCTCAATTCATTATGACAGGCTTCTTGACAACCACTCAGGTTGTCAAGAAGCCTGTCAGGAATTTGTTTAGGCTTGCCACCACTCCCTTCGGCAACAAGCTGTGTAGACACAACACTGGTCTGCCTGTTTTATATTTGAATGATTCATGGGTCAGTGCTAAGTGGCTTAAGAAAACATTCCTCTGAAAACTGACTACAATGACTGCCAAAGCAGCTAATGTCTAAAGAAAAAAGACTTTAAAAGACATTCAGAAAGTTTAATGAGCTGTTAGTCGAGTTCACTTGTCTCCTTGGAAATCAAACATAAAGAAACGAGGGGTGGTTCTAGACATGTATAGTACTATACACTATATGAGTAACGAAGATATCCTTTGTTGTCTTACAACTACAACAGCACTTTTGTTACTCAATAATCAACAAACAATCCTACAGTGTTTCCCACCTCTGAATCTCCTATCGCTTTCTATTGTTGTGGTAAAATTGAGTTCTGTTCGACAAGCTTGAAGCGGAGACATGGTGAGGCAATTCTCCAAATACAATGAGCACATCAGTGACTAAATGGAAAGCAGTGATAGGATCTAGGCTGTCACGTAAACACAGAGCAGCAAATATCCTTACAAGACACTATATTCTATGGCACAGCCGTGCATACGCTCTGTCACAAGCATATTCTAACTAGTTTTAAAAGATAGTCTTCCAAGTTTTAAATATAAAATGTTTATCGGTGAAATCAGTTAATTGTATACAGCTATTTCATTTCATCCTTCACTGCAGCAACTTTGATCGTCTCTGGAGTTAGGTGAGCTTCCTCCTTTTATCAGTGCACCCAGGCCTCCAACCAGTGTTATCACCCAACTTGCCCTAAAGATGCTTAAGCCAGTCATGCATCAACAACTCCACGGCAACATATGATAACACCTGTGATTGCACGATCATACATCAAGCAGTCTGTCAGCTCGGTCATTTTAAGGTGTTTGATAAATGATACATGCCTGCCTGAGAGCACGGAGTCTTCTTGTAGCAACCGAGATGGCTGCGTGCCTACCTCCTTGTGAGAGGGCAGCCAGCCATATGGCGCCTAAAGGTAATGTATAAAATGACTGTTACACTGCAATGCTGTGCTGTGCTAAGGTTCAGTCCCATGTGAAGTGACTCTTCATGCATCTTTGCACACCCAAGAGCTGCATGTTACGCATGTTGCATAGCTAACACTGTTCAAACTACAGCAATTTGTGGTATATCTGTGATACACAAGGTGATCAAGATCTACACTGCACATGATCCTTTGGTAAAGCATGAAAGGAAGTTGATAGATCAATCTTAGATATTGCTCAGTGTAAAAACAGATGCAGAGTCTAGACAATAAAACATATTTTTATGTAATAATCTATTTTGCTTTACTTATTGTTAATTGAGGAGTGTTGTTAGAACTGTAATAACAAAAAGGTTAAAATTACCTTCATGAACTTAGAATTAAATACCGCCCTCAGTCCAGTTCTATCTGATTACACTTAATCGTCAGTTTCCATGAAATTCAAGCTTTTCTTTCCCATTTTTTCCCCACTGAGAATGCATAACTAACTCCTAAGCATACGCAACTTAAAAAACAAAAAAATATATTTTTGCAGAAAACAAAATTTGGAATCACAAAGGGTCAGTGCATATTTCTGCAAATTTCAGAAGACACACTGCCCACCAGCTGTGCCCACAAATTTACTACCAATGCCTATATTATCCAAGCAAAGGACTGGGAAAGCAAAAATACTGCAAAATACAGAATACAGACAAGCACCACTGTGCCAGTCCCAGATCCCTTATTACTGCAGAGATTTCATGTTTATTTGCTCAACCTCAGGCCACATTACACCGTCGCTTCTCCACATAATGCAATATTCAGGTGACCAACTCTTGAACCTCCCTTCATTCTTCCAGGTCAGTGCACCACACTGTCCTGGTGAATTCACAACATGGTTGCATGCATCCAACTCTACAAAGAGACAAACAGCTCTTTACCTCCAGGTCAAGGTCCTGCTCTTATCCGAGCATCTGTCTCCCTCCTGCTACCCTATCAAAAAATATCTTAAATGTACTCTGCTCGACTCGACTTCATCTAGCTGCAGAGTGAACCAGGCTCCCCTACACCTCTGAATCCTCAAATCTACGAGCAATCCTTTCTAAAGCCAGTTGATTAGGTGAGCTACAGGCAGTCTGCTTCGGGATCAGATTTTGTAGAAATTTTTTTTTTTTTTTAGTTTTTTTCAGTTTTTAAGTTCTCAAAACAGTTATTATAAATATTTGCATTTCCAACACCTGCTTGCTTAAACTGCTAAAAAAGAAATAAATCTGTCATTACTTTTTCATGCAGATATCTTTTAACTTAAACATGTTTTTGTTCGTCAAATGGTCGGTTAAGTCGTTTTTTGGGGGGTTTTTTAGCCAATGAAAGCAGGACTTAAAAGTCTGTTTACTGCTTTTGTCTTCTATCTGTCCTTTCCCAAGTCAATTAGCAGAGAAGTCTGCCAGTAGGAGCGGATGCAGAGCCATGCATACCTGACAGATACCAAGCAGTGGCTGTGCTGAGCAAATTATACTGTCAGGAGCTTCACTGATATTGCGTAGTTTCAAGGCCAAGTTATTAAATCCTCCTCTCTGTTGCACTGCAGCTATTGCTTCACTGGTGATTTACTATCATGTCGTTTCTCTCCAGTAGGCCTATTCTTAGTCTGGGTATCATCCACATCACGCGTGGAGAGAGGGTTATTTTTAGCAAGGCAGTCACATGATGTGAGTGCAAGTGGAGTCTCACAGCTGTAGGCTACTGGTACAACATGCTATGCATCCACAGATCCCTGCTTGGAACAAATGAATCCCATCCTGTGGATCTCAAGAAGTTTTAATATTAATGTTAACTTTAATGTTGCTCTGAACAAAAAACAAAGAGGCTGTATAGTCATGACTTCAGCGGGGGGAAAAAACAGTTTTTTAAAATGCATTCAAACAATGCCTGAGTTTTACATTTGATATTATTTATTTTCCAGATAACCTGAATGCCAAAATATTAGACACAGTTTAACCTTGTGCTTATTGTAAGCAAATATCATATACATAATAACAAGTAGATGTAATGTACCCTCTCTTATGTGTCAGAATTTGTCAAAAATAAAATGAAAGCATGTATCCAGCCTGCCTTGAAACAACACTTTAGTGTGCTGGTGTTATTGGAGTACGGGATATATTCTTAGCATTTGAGCATCATTTAAACAACACCGCCTTCCTGAGTATTGTTGCTAACCATTACATCGCTTTATGATCAAGGTGTACTCATCTTCCGATCACTGTTCCCAGCAGGATAATGATAAAGTTCAAATCATTTTAAAGTGGTCCCTTGAACATGGTATCATTTCAAAGGGCTGCTATAGTCATCTGCAACTACGTGACGATATCGTGTAAATATCGTCCAAAATCTCTGAAGAATGTTTCCAGCATTTTGTTGAATCTATGGCACAAAGAATGGGCAGTATGCTTATGTTATGTTATGTTGTAGATTATATTGAAAAAAGAAAACCCACAGTAGTCAGTCACAATATTATGCAGCCATACAGTCCACAGACCTCGCTGTGCTCAGTAACTGTAATTGTGGAACAACCCACACGCTTGCTTGAGAGTCATTGTGAAATAACCGCAAAGAAAAAAAGGTTAATGTAATTACAGATTCTTCAAAAGTAAGAGGAAACCTTCTGGTTCAGAACTATAAGCCCTTCTGTAAATTATGAATTAGCACAGTCTGTAAGCTTGTAGATCACTTGAAGGTGGTTGAATAATTCATTCATTCATACTGCCATTTAAGCTCCAAATGTATGCAATAGTAGAGTAGCAGGTGAAAAGTGCACTGAAACAAAATACTTTGGCCTGATCAACAATTATCCTGAGTATACTTCATTTTACTGAGAAACTTTAAAAAAGAGTAGCTGTTTGTTGTCATGTTATTATGAAGTATCAGTCTACATGTAATGTCATAGTTCACATAAAGATTAGAGAGCTTTATTACAAAGCAGCTCCATCCACACCAGTAGGGGTCAGAGTTGATCTCGAGCCCAGAACAATTAATCACAGGATGGGAAAGAAGAAATGACAGGAGAGACTGACACCCTGTGATTTTCTAGAACCGTATTATCTATAATTTAGCTCATTACATAACAAAGAGACTTCTATCATCACTGAGACGTACTCATTTAGCCACATTTTCTGCCACTTTCTGAAGTAAAGGAAGGTTTGTCATGCATTCACACTTGATACAGCTGGTGCTTCTGCACTGTAATTTTCTTCTCTGATCGTCAACAGTTATCAGTCTTGGTCAACAGAGATCGCTCATCCTAACTCCCACACCTCAGAGAAAATAGTCTGGCTCAATATTTCAGAGAGCTGCAGTGAATGAAAAGAGGTAGACACGCAAACACGGGCTAGGCTTAGAGAAAGAGTCATCATCCAGCTGAAAGGCTGTAATCGAAAACTTTTAGAAAAAGTTTTCTGGCAAAATACAACAACAGCAGCCAGGTGCAAACAAATAGGAGGTCTGGTGTTGTGAGAATCAAACTTTAATAAATGCTGTAGTCGATGTACTCAGATGTTTATGCAAATATTTCTTAAAAGCCCGTTCTCCCCTTCATAGCCAGAGTAAATGTCAGTAAATGGAAATGGTGCACAGCTACGAGTGGTCAACTACTGCAAGGGTATACTGATTGGCACTGACTTCTTTATTACAAAAAATTATATAGCAAATGCTTGTTTTATATGATTTACTCATAAAAGTCACAGCCTTTGCATTTTTCTCACACAACATAATTGTAAGAATTTAACTCAACAAGCAAACATGGTGTGAAACACAAGTCTTTTGTAACGTATTTTTTTGGCCTATTTCTTTTATATATGGTCACTTATGACTGGATGCTCACCGATATAAGACACTTAAGACTGATATCGATGCAAATATTTGGCAGATATATCTACCCCACCAATTTCAGACAGCTGCACGCTCCTTTTGTCATTTTTATAGCTCTGTTTTCTGCAGTCTTACCCAATTATTGGCATTAATTCAACCACAACAGAAGCTACAGTACCTGACTTTCTTAGAAACTTCAGCACAAATTGCAGGCTGCCATCATGACAAAATTAGCTGTGACAGACTGGCTGGTTCAACTGCAGGTCTGAAGACTCTGAGGTTAGTGTAAGGGAAGTTGGTGAGATTGCTCTGGGAGTTCTGGTAGTGTTGTAGTATTTCTGATGTCTCCTGGCAGCAGGGGTGCCTCAAGAAGGTTTCATAGGGATGGCCAAACGGGGGCCACTAAAAATAGGTAAATATTAAAACCTAATGAGATACTGAAATCCATAATAATCAGTTTTAATTGATTAATTGACTGAGTGGAAGTCTCAGCTATCACTGGTTCTTCCTCTCTCTTGTGCTCACGTTTACTAAAGTTATTACCAAAATAGGACCGTCTTGCCAGGGCGGTGGCAAAGAAACTGTGAAGGAGTGAAAAACATAAACAGAGAAACACAATGAAAAACATTATATAATGTATTAGTAGAAGCAGAATGCGTTCATCAAGTTTAATGACACATTGTTTCTAGTATATTAACTGACGACTCAAAGCGTCCACGAGAGTTTGCCAGATGTGCAGGTACTAGAATAATTTTCTGCTACACTAAACACAAATACATGAGTGAACAGCTTAACATCATAAACAGTGCATAAGATATCGATGTCACTGTGATATGTGGATATTTACAATGTGCATATTTACAACTTTATATACGTGGTACACGCAGAGAGAATTGTAGCCGCTGTTATAAAAGTGTACAAATACCCGTCTTATAATGCAGAGTCAAAGCATGAGACAAACAGGAGAGACATTATCCTCAAATCCAGAACTGGAGCAATAAACTCACCACACAGCAGAATAGTTGACTGTGAGCTCAGAATATGCTCAACATATTTCCATTACTTTTGCAATTTTCAATAAGGGTCTTGCTTTAAAACTATAGCTGCACAAAACTGACTCTTGACCAGTTATGCTGATTACCACGCCTGCTGCAGAACTAAACTACTGGGAACAGAAACTAAGCTTGCACTCCAATAACAACAAACAATGTAGATGTTTACATCAAATTATATGAATTTGTGTAACTTATAGCTGAAGTATATCAGTAGAATTCAGCTGAGGGGGCACACTGACTTTGTTGGGTTTGCCTGGACCCCCGAAGCTCGTCAATAACATCGACACTGTTACATAATTTGCATCCTTAATTCAGTTTAAGCAGGTGACTTATATAAAACTTCACCATAGCATAGCTCTGAGGGGGGAAATTAACTATACAAACCAAAACCATTTGCAGGGGTAGCTGTGGCTCAGGAGGCAGAGCAGGTCACCTACCAATCGACAGGTTGGTGGTTTGATTGCCGTCTGCTCCAGTGGCAAGATACAACTTGTGTTTTGGGTTTTTTGTTTGGTTTTGTTTTGCTTTACACCCACTATGGCCTAGAGACTGCTGGGCAACCATCGGGGGAAAAAATGTATAGGAAATTTTTTATTCCTTGAGCAGTTACAAGTGGCTGTCACTGTCAGTGAAACAGGCCTAAATATCAGCCAATGACTCCCTGGCAATAGACGGTCACTGGGGAAAAGTGTGTATTCCAGGATTTGAGTCTGCCAGGGGGTCACTCACAGGTCTTTAGGGCTGTGTGTAAAATCTATTGTAAAATGCATTTGTCACTTTGTCTTCTTTACAACACATAAGTCTAATGTGGTGCATAGGATAGTGCTCTATTCTTAAAACCCATGACATGCAAAAGCCTACATTAACAACATGCATGATTAAACTCAGTTTTCTATTAGGAAACAATCCTCATGCTTTAGATGGGAAGGGACATTACCAGACCTTTTTCATTTCGGACATTATGTGTTAGGCTTTTTGGAGAACAGGCTCAGCTCTCCAACTCATTTACTACTGAAATAAAACACATCGCATTTTTGTCAATTTTCAATGGATAGACCCTGAACCATTACTTTCAAAAATTACAGTCATACAAAAAGGAAATTAGAGTTTAGCAAAGCCACAAGGTGAATGGGAAATTGCTGTAAAATGAACTCTGAAGCTCTCAGGTTACGAAATGTCTTTACTTAAGGAAACAAGGATGTGTTATTTAGACAACCATTTAAAAAGGTGGAAATTACAGCCTTCAAGTGGTGCCGAGCATGCATGTTTAATTCTTATTCGCACAAAGAAGACAAAACCATCTGGGGGCCACCCTTAAACATTACGTTAGATTTAAATTAAACTATTAAATCCGTTGGTGAACAATCATTAAATGGAGAGGCTAGGAGAAAGACATCATGTGTCACTGCCTTACATTGCTAACAGCAACAGCTAATGTTGGTGTCCTTACTTCATTTAAACTGAAGCTTTTTATTAAATTTATGCATATTTTTCAATTTTTCTTACTTATATCTAGCTATAAGCATTTTTTTCCCACACAGGTAGGAGCAGTGGCATGTGGGAAGTTTTGACAGTCCCGCCCCATTCTTATTCCCCTGCACCACACCTGGTGGCCAAGGTGTTGTATGTATCAGTTGAATGCAATAATTAGTGCCTATTTATTTCTAAAGATAGAACAATTAGAAATTCATGGGAATTTGTGTTTATATCCTTAATAAATAAATGACACGTTGTTTTTAGAGACTGATTCTTGTAGTTGTGTGATTCATTTCCTGTTTATTTGGCTGAGAACTGTGCAAACCAATAAGTCTAAGACTCCTGGTTCTCTTCCTCAGTTGTTGGTCAAATGATAACAAAACGGGTGGTTTTGGCCATTCAAAGTTTATGTATTATAAAAGTTGCGGAATTACGGTTTTAAGGTGCCTCTAAGTTCAAATAAAGCAAGTGGTTTTACTTTTATTATAATAACTGCATGCATCCTCGCATTATGTAAACAAGCAAATTCTAACTGACTCCTATTAAGACATTTTTACAGCTTTGAGGTTGAAACTATTATAATGGTTTACATCAAATGTCAGGAACAAGTGTGCAACAATTCTCTGTGCTTTTCACCTAAATACATTCACATAGACAGTTGCCAACAAAATCCAAACAAGTGTTTTAAAACCAAGAGAAAAATTGACATTCTCAGTTTTAGCTTTAAGTAGCCTAGTCTGACTATTCCTCCGACATAAATCACCAATCATTGCCACAGTATGGCCCAGTCGGAGTAGGAGGGCTGATTGCAGCTCATCAGCCTGTCAGCTGGAAGCGCAGCCTGAACAGAGCAAATGGTCGAGTGGCTTTCCCCGCTGCCACATTTTCCTCACTTGACTGCAAATCAAACGGCTGTTGTTTTAGCCTTGAGATCAGTTAAGTTGTAGAATAGATGAGAAAAGGTGGATTGTTCAGCACATCTCCCTCTGTTTATATCCTCCATTCAGATGTGGGGAGAGAAGCTAAGAGAGGCTTCTCATTTAAACAGCAGCTGAGGCAAATGTGATCTGTGAGGACCCACTGTGGCGCATCACATCCCCTTCTATCCTGCTATCCTGGAGATGAGCTTATCATACAGATTTCATGTCTGAGAACACTACAGATGCATCTTTCAGCATCCTCTACAATCCTCTGACTGCTCAAAGTAGTCTCTCAATTAAATCTACAGTAAAAAAAGGCGCTCTACTCCAGGTAAATACTTTTTCTCTGAGTACTGAGTTAAATGAATATCCTGTTTGTGACTAGACTAGCTGTAAAGGTGGGAATAAATTCAGAGAACTGACATTTATTAGTAACATGAAAAAGCTTTCAAAGAACGCTATTCTATTTACATTTTAAAGATGATAAGCGTCGTTAGACCCGACGTGGGTTTAAAATTTCACAAGCTTTGTTCCACATTCACACACCCCCACCCCCCACGCCAGTTCTTAACCAGCAGTTAACCAAGAGCTGGAATATAATTTCCACACATCAATTACTCCAGATGCAAATAAAGCGCCATGTTACTAGCAAATATCACATTATGTCTCTCAATTACGAGCGTTTTAATTAGGGGACAGTAAATTTGTTTTGAGAAGGCACAGATGCACATCAGTTCCAAATGTTTCCTAGTTCTTTTCATTGCTTGCCTTGCTGGCTAAATAAAAACCAGCTCAAGCAGACTGCCTCCCACGCGAGTCTGTATCATTTTAAAGGCACTTCTGAAGCAGCGATTTTGAAAATGACAGTGTTTGCGAGTCTGGTGAGAAGCAATTGGTGAGACGTACTTTGGGGAATGTTAAACCTAAACTGAGAGAGAAAATAGAAGGAAAGAAAGCGAAAGCACACAGATGATATGAGGTCATCTGTGTTTGTGTGCATTATTTTTATTTTTTTTTAAAAAGCTATTGAAAGAAAGTTAAGAAAGAAAAAGCGAAAAGCGAAGCACAGTTAGATTGTTACAATTCACACCCAGAAGGTTATAGACTGGCAAACAACAGAGACACGGATTATTTAAAGCAAAACTAGAAAATCCATTCTTTTTCTGGCTATTTCAGGTTGTGGAAGGACTGGAGTTCCTCACAGCGCTAACACACAGAGACACGTACTCACATTTCTACCTATGGTCAATTTAGAATCACCACTTAACCTTAAAAATAAGCATGTCCTTATGTTGTGGGAGGAAACCCAGGCAAGAATAGGGAGAACACAGAATCACACATACATTTACAGAAAAGCCTTAGCCTACCAGGAGGCTTCAGCAAGGCTCACTCATGCTTTGAGTATATGTAGATGTATATGCAGAAATGACACCAGGCAAACACCAAGCTCTGAGCAACACTGATGTGACAATAAACAGAACTCCTGGGGTAGAGTAGGGGCGCACAGAATACTACAGGGAGTGCAGAATTATTAGGCAAGTTGTATTTTTGAGGAATAATTTTATTATTGAACAACAACCATGTTCTCAATGAACCCAAAAAACTCATTAATATCAAAGCTGAATGTTTTTGGAAGTAGTTTTTAGTTTGTTTTTAGTTTTAGCTATTTTAGGGGGATATCTGTGTGTGCAGGTGACTATTACTGTGCATAATTATTAGGCAACTTAACAAAAAACAAATATATACCCATTTCAATTATTTATTTTTACCAGTGAAACCAATATAACATCTCCACATTCACAAATATACATTTCTGACATTCAAAAACAAAAACAAAACAAATCAGCGACCAATATAGCCACCTTTCTTTGCAAGGACACTCAAAAGCCTGCCATCCATGGATTCTGTCAGTGTTTTGATCTGTTCACCATCAACATTGCGTGCAGCAGCAACCACAGCCTCCCAGACACTGTTCAGAGAGGTGTACTGTTTTCCCTCCTTGTAAATCTCACATTGGATGATGGACCACAGGTTTTCAATGGGGTTCAGATCAGGTGAACAAGGAGGCCATGTCATTAGTTTTTCTTCTTTTATACCCTTTCTTGCCAGCCACGCTGTGGAGTACTTGGACGCGTGTGATGGAGCATTGTCCTGCATGAAAATCATGTTTTTCTTGAAGGATGCAGACTTCTTCCTGTACCACTGCTTGAAGGTGTCTTCCAGAAACTGGCAGTAGGACTGGGAGTTGAGCTTGACTCCATCCTCAACCCGAAAAGGCCCCACAAGCTCATCTTTGATGATACCAGCCCAAACCAGTACTCCACCTCCACCTTGCTGGTGTCTGAGTCGGACTGGAGCTCTCTGCCCTTTACCAATCCAGCCACGGGCCCATCCATCTGGCCCATCAAGACTCACTCTCATTTCATCAGTCCATAAAACCTTAGAAAAACCAGTCTTGAGATATTTCTTGGCCCAGTCTTGACGTTTCAGCTTGTGTGTCTTGTTCAGTGGTGGTCGTCTTTCAGCCTTTCTTACCTTGGCCATGTCTCTGAGTATTGCACACCTTGTGCTTTTGGGCACTCCAGTGATGTTGCAGCTCTGAAATATGGCCAAACTGGTGGCAAGTGGCATCTTGGCAGCTGCACGCTTGACTTTTCTCAGTTCATGGGCAGTTATTTTGCGCCTTGGTTTTTCCACACGCTTCTTGCGACCCTGTTGACTATTTTGAATGAAACGCTTGATTGTTCGATGATCACGCTTCAGAAGCTTTGCAATTTTGAGACTGCTGCATCCCTCTGCAAGATATCTCACTATTTTTGACTTTTCTGAGCCTGTCAAGTCCTTCTTTTGACCCATTTTGCCAAAGGAAAGGACGTTGCCTAATAATTATGCACATCTGATATAGGGTGTTGATGTCATTAGACCACACCCCTTCTCATTACAGAGATGCACATCACCTAATATGCTTAATTGGTAGTAGGCTTTCAAGCCTATACAGCTTGGAGTAAGACAACATGCATGAAGAGGATGATGTGGACAAAATACTCATTTGCCTAATAATTCTGCACTCCCTGTATATGAAAAGCTAGAACTGAGCAGGCATCAGCATCAACTATGTACTCATAGCATTACAAATGTATGTTTCATCTGCTCTGAGGATGAGAGGAGTACCTGTGAATGTGTAGTGGGTCTAATGCATTGTGTAACAGGAAAGGCGCTTACTGAGAGCACTTTTGCCTCTTGGTTTTTTTTTCCCATCACCAATACATGCCAATTTTGGTTCGCTGTTTGAAAGTGACTAAAAGCTACCACCAAAAAGCTAGCACCAGCACTGATCTTTTTCTGTTGATTTTTATGGCACTGCTGAAAATACTGACGCTAGTGGCTATGGGTTGGCTTATGGTGAAAAATATGATAATTTAAGGTCTCCAAAAAAAAAAAAAAAAACAGTTTGAAAATACATAAAAAGATTCTGAGAAGTGCTCAGAATTTAGCAACTTGATGAAAATTCATCTCATAAATTATGGCACGCTACTCTTTGATGAAAAGTATTGATATTGAGACTGGCAATACTGGTCCTGTATTTACTTGGCATTGTATTGCAAATATTGCAGTGTTGCACACCATTAGTTAATGCAGACAGACAGCCTTTTCAGCGAGCAACAAAGTCTGCATTTGTAGGCTGGAGATGTTCTCTGTGCAATAAGTTAGAATTTCATCACTCACCAAAGGAGCATAAAGAAGCATCAACCAGAAAAAAAATGTTATGTTACTGTATTTAATTAATGACCAATAAAAACAGCTAGGTAAGTTAGGTAACCTCATAGCTTTTAAATATCGACCAAGCCCAGAATGTCAGATTTAAATAAACTCATTGTATGCAAATTAATAGAATGAGCAAAAGCAGCAAATTCTTACCTCAGTGGGGAGAAGCAGCAAATCTTTTACCAGCTCCGGGCCTGAATTCCCGAGCTAACTTATTAGCTTGTTAGGTAATTAGCATATTGTTTTGTTATCTTAGTTTCTGATTTTAGCTGCAGCAGAAAACTTTCAGTAATAAAATCATACCTCCACTAGCTAGTCCTTAGGTTAAGCTAATCTTGTTAAGCTAGTCCTTAGCAGCAACAAAAAAAAAACAGCAAATACATTCTTATTTTTAATGAAGCCACGTCAAAGTAACATTCATAGGCAAACATGCTAGCTAAATGCCGCATACAGTTAATAATACCTAGTAGGCTGAGTAGTGCCAGAATGGGAAAGAGAGGTTATTTAAGTGACTAAGTTGCATGGTTATTGCTGGGATTTTCCTGCACAACCCACTCTAGAATTCACAAAGAAAAAAGAAAGAGAGAAAAGAAAATGTCCAATGAGCAGCAGTTTTCTGGGTGGGAATGGGTGAGAATCTTTGAGCTGATAGGAAAGTAACAGTAATTCCAAAAACCCAAACAAAAAAGAGCACTCACTTACAAACAAGATATGCACAACAGCATCTCTTAACACGCAAAGTATCAACTTTTGAAGTAGACCAACTTCCTCAACAGAAGACCTCACTAGATGTCACTTCTGTAGACTAAGACACTACAGTTAGTGCAGGACACCAAAACAAGATAACAGAAGACTGAAATCTTTCCTATTCAGCTGAGTCTTGATTTCTCTTGCAACATATGGATGGTATATTCTGAATTTGCTATAAACAACATGAAACCATCAATTCATCCTGCCTTGAATCAATAGTTCAGGCTGCTAGTGATGGCAAAAGGGTGTAATGGATATTTTCTTGAAAAAGTTGGGGCCTTTATTATCAACTGAGCATTGCTTAAAGACCAGAGCCTTCCTGAGTATGGTTGCTGATCACATCAATCCCTTTATGACAACAGAGTACCCAAGTTTTGTTGCCTGCCTCTAGCAGGATATGTGCCGAAGCTCAGATTATCTCAGACTGGTTTCTTGAACACAACAATAATTTCCACTGTATTCAACTAGCCTCCACAGTCGCCAGTTCTCAGTCCAATAGGGCACCTTCGGGATGGAGTGGAATGAGAGATTCACATCATCCATGTGTAGCCAACAAATCTGCAGCAACTTTGCGATGCTGCCATGCCAATATAGACAAAATCTCTGAGAAATGTTTCCTGCACCTTGCTGACTCTCTGCCACAAATAATTAAGGCAAAACGGGGTCCGTTCCTAGCCAAGTGTTTACAAGGTATTTGCAGTGATTTTTAACAAAAGAAAAAAAAACAGGTGTAGTTCATTATTTGGCAGATCTCCACCAACAAAAATATATATATTTTCCAATTACTGCAACTGACAGTGCAATAAGTTCTTTAATTGACACAACTGATATAAAAGACAATGAAATCATGCTTAAGTTTGTTACGGCTTGCCAGAGACATTTTCTCTTTCTCAAATTATTATTATCTCTGTGATGAACGCCTTGTTAAATCTTATATCTGCTCCTATACTTTAATTTTATCTAAAAGGGTCGGCATTGGATTTTGACTAATTATATGAGACCAGAGGCACGTCTAAAGCTCTGATTAGCAATTTTCTGGTCAGTCAGATCTGGAAATGCTACAAGTCCCTGAACTGAGCTCAGACCTCACACCATCCCAGCACGTATTATTCAACTTCACATTTCTTACCAATAACCACTGATCAAAGCCAACAGGTGCAATGCAGGTGGTGAAGTGGTTGAGTGGTGATGTAGTGCGTGTTACAACAAAATAATGTCCACAACAAAGGCCTTGTGGGGCTCTCGCTGTCTTTTATCTGGCAGAGGCGAGATATAAAGAGAGAGAACATGCGGGAGAGCATCATTACAAGTCCATCTACACTCTTTATCTAATCACTAATGGCTTTGGAGAGGAGTTTCAAAACCATCAGCACTGCTGTTTCACAATGTGTCCCACAGTATCTCCCTTACTGCCGGCCATTATGTAAATTAAAACACAAAATATGCTATTCCCGTCCATTCTTGCGCCGTCTCTGAGCCTTACTTTCCATATGTCACAGTTGCCACAGTCAAGATGACCTTTTTTTCTGGTGATGGATGCCAACGTTACAGTCATCTCTTGTGGACTGGCAGAGATATTAACATCTGATGTGACAGCCAGATTTCCAGGTTATTCAGAAAACATCAAGAGTCTGTCAAGGTGACACCCCAATATCTGAAAAAAAAACCCTCAATGTTAATGCCCAAACCGTCACACAATAAAACAGGCAGCAGCGAGATGATAACACTGGCAAAATTACTGAGCGGACTGTCGTGTTTCTTTGTGAATTAAAGGTCAATACTTCAGGCTTTCCTGAGGGTCACTTCCCACCAGCCAGTTACAGCCTTTCCCGCATTTATACCATCGTGCTCCAAGTGGATGATTCCTGCCATTGTACCATCATGGGTAACTCCACGTGGAGAATGACCTTTTCAGCCATGTGTCACCTGCCCGTGATGCTTTCGGTGGCCCTCTCAGCATAGCGTGCCTGAATGTCAGTGTCGTAATGCTCCGTTGAAGCAACTAGAGCTCAGAAAATGCAGGAAAAATGGAATAGGGATCATAGCAAAACATCAGACTCATGCACTCACGCACACAGTCTGAGATACACGTTTGAATATTTTGTTCGTTGGACGTTGGCAGGTGGTTAAAGAAGGCATTTAAACAGTTGGCATTGAAGCTGTGTAAGGAAAGAGTTGGCAGCACTGAATGGAAGCAAGAGTTGTGAAAAGCTTCAGCAGCCGTAACACATGACATCAACAAGCTGCACAGTGTTTGTTTATCAAATGATAGAGCATTTTTGAGCTTATATTAATATCACTTTGAGTCATGGAAGAAGCATCATTTCTCAGTTATGTGAGGGTGGAATCAAAATAATAAATTTTGTATTTCTTTATATACATTTCCATAAATACAAGGGACAGTTTACCTCAAAATCAAACGTACATTTGATTACTATATTTTCCGCACTATATGGTGCACTTAAAATCCTTCCATTTTCTCAAAAATTGACAGTGCGCCTTATGTATGAATTCTGGTTGTGTTTACTGACCTGATCTTATGTGGTACACGGCGCTCAAAAATCTCTCAAAAAACATTTTAGTACGACTTTGGTAAGCTACGAAGCCACACCGCTCATGGATTGTCAGAGCATTACGGCTACCGTAGTCAGGAGCCTCGGGAGTAATCTGGGTCCAAAACTCCGTCCCATTTAGGTCCCAAAGTCAAACGAACACTGCGGCATCAATGAGGGTTAAAAATATCTAAATTCTTTCATCTTTAATAAAATGATCAGCTTTGCTGCTTTACCAGGTGTAACAATTAAGTTTACAGAATTTATTAAATTTAACGGAGGTAGAAGTTAGCAGGAAGTTAGCTCGCTAGTTGCCACCTAAACATGATATACCATGTTCTGACTGAGAGATTTCTAAAAAAATTTTTAAAACATACAGCTCTGCTGTCACTTCCAACATAAATGAAGACAGAAAGCTAAACAGCAGTGACTTTTGTAGGGTTACTGAAGTTGGGCTACCTGGTATAGGGTTGCCAACCGTCCCTTAAAAAACGGAATCGTCCCGTATTTAGAAACAAAAGT
>NW_005187505.1:1959879-2002868 GCF_000239375.1 Pundamilia nyererei | reverse complement strand
ACAAAATTCACCACACTGGGAAGGGTGAACTGGGTTGCCCGGCCCTGGCCACGAGGTGTCCCTTATTTATTTTTCAGGGAGTTGGCAACCCTACTGGTATATGATGTTGTGCTACGTGATTGCTAGCGACACAGCTATGGTTAGCATAACATAAACACAGTGGAGGATGAACGCTAACTTTTTACCACTCGATGAAAGTTAATGGAAGGGTTCGCGATGGTTAGGGACAAGGTTGCTGTAAACGGATCATACTTAGGTCAGGAGAACAACTGAGATAATCCATCCACAATACGAGGTTAGTCATTAATATACTGCAACAACACAGGAATAGAGCAGCTGCAAAAGAATTCAACATTAATGAATCAATGGTACAGAAGTGGAGGAAGCAAGAAGAATGAGTTGAGTAAAGTTTGACTTATCTGACTGTTTTGTTTCTCCTAATGCGCCTTATAATGTGGTGCGTCTTATGGTCTGAAAAATACGGTACATTTTGTAATGCTACTGTATATCTATCCATGTAGATTGGTGCACAGTGTAATATGTCCTGTTATAGACTGCATTCAAGATAATTTTAGAACCTAATAACAATCAAATGACTTTTATGGTTTTTAATGTCCTGATACAGAAAACCTTCAAATTGAAAAGCAGTCATGTTTGGTTTGGGGTAGTTGGACTAAAAGAAACGTGTTCGAAATGAAGACAAATCTTTGAGCAACAAGTCATCTGGGAATGTTTGTAGGCACAGAAGGTTTAAACGCTCCAGCACAGAGTGCCTTTTGCTAGAGACAAATGAAACCTAACTTAGATAATTGCCTTGTTAAGGCTTCCTGTGAAGTCGCCTCCCTAGTGAGCTGCCATGGGAATGGTCATGCATACTGTATGAACCTTGCACTCCTCCTACTCAGAGATACACCACCTGTGAGCTGTCTGTCTCTGCACGTATTCCATATATATATATATATATATATCAAGCTGTGGGCAGTGATAGCTTATGGGTGAATGGAAGGACAAACAGGATGGCTACATTTTAATGGTTGAGAGTAAGTGTAGATGACAGATGGGTGATTAGTGTATGTGTCTGTCTAATCCATCTGCACAGAGTCAATTCATTCTCTGTTTACATATTGCAAGATGGCACGGAGGTGAAACTCCGGTTACTTTGGCTTCTACGCAGTGATTGGAAAGATTCTTTTTGATTCTCAGACAACTCAGTTAATGACACTCGTGTGCGTGTTTGTGTGTCTTTCCCTGGGGAGAGCTCAGAAAGAGACTCTGCTCAGGGCTGAACATGCACCTCTGCCTCTCCCCTGCTGACTTGGTAGTGCTGATTATGAGGGGGGAGAGGGGAGACGAGGGGACGAGCATGTTTGTGCGTGCACTGTTGTTTTTGCACGCATCCCAAGGCGGGTCCCCCTCCCCTTAAATCACGCAACCAACACGAGCAGAACTTCTCAGAGGGAGGCCAGTGCTGTCATGGTAACAGCGTAGAGTGACCTTCAGAGGCTGTTGATGCTCCCCAGAGCCGCCTCCTATTCTGCTTGGCACGGACTTTGTGAGTCATCAGCAACATTCAAATTCACATGCTCTGCGTCTCTCTGGAGGTTTGGGCTTATTAAAATGGATGAGCAAATGGGGGGAAATGATGGAAATGGCAACAACTAAACTAATGGCAGTTTAAAGTTGTGCTACCCGATGACCAAAAACAAGTCTACCAAAACAAAGATCTGTCAAAAATGAGATGGTAGCACATTTGAGATTAAAGGATGTTAAGCTCTGCCAGTTATCCAGCAGTATTTACATACATTATCAGGCTGCTGTGTAACTTCAATTACATTTCTGTTATTATTTATTAGGAAGGAACTCATAGTCTCAAAGGTGGAGACTGAAATTACACTTTTCCACCTTAAGGGTTCGGTGCAGGATTCCCACACTAACCTCTTCCAAGCCAATATATTCAAAAGGTGTTCCACCAGAAGGGCCAGTCACCAAGGATCACTGAGCACATAAGCCTTTAGAAAAGCACACAAGACAGCCATGATAGGCTGCCTTCCTATATCACACACTGGCTGGGAACACTGCCACCCACTGGAGGAGAACAAGAAGTGAGGCATGATGGAAGACTATCTTCTGGATGGCTGATTTGGCTTCAGGAGGTTGTTTTTTTTTATTGTGTAGTTCATATAAAAGATGCATTCAAATAATAAAGCGTTGATAATGGTTCTAGGAACCATTAAGGAGCGTGTGGGTGGCAAATGTAGAGCAGCACTTAATATAGTAATTTATCTGGAAGTTACTACATTGGCATTTTGTGCTCAGTGTGATGGTTTATGTTATTTCTATGTGGATGTTAGTTTTCAGGTCCAGGAGGTGTGCTTGTGGGTCAAAGAGAGACAGAGATCTTCACAGGATTTCTTTAAGAAGGTTGTGACAACCACAAAAAAAGGAAATGGAAAAGAAAGAAAAAAAACTTGAATAGGCAATACACATGTCATATCCCGTTGCTATGGCAACCCCCGTGGCCAGGAAGATATCCCTGAAGCCGATGACTTAATTCCCAAAGGAGAAATAAGCCACTCAAGTCATTCTCAGCCTCTGCTCAGAGCGGTCTCGTCACTTCACGTGTTGGTAAGTGTTTATGCATCTGCTTGGAAGGTGCCCGTGCTAATCAGCTTGATATCTGGGAAACTAAATTTTGTCTCTTTTTTCTTTTTTCTCTGCCTCTATGTGCTGAAGGCTCAAGGTGATAATGTGATTTATTTCCCCTCGGACCAAGGAAAAAAGAATTTGGTGTTCTTTATGTAAATTGTTCACTCTTTTACTTCTGATTGCAGCACACATGGATGGGAACTGTTTAGCCTGTGGAAATGTTCCATCGTTTAAAAGCCAGTACAATTACCAACAGCTTTTAGTTCAGCAGGTCACATAATTTGGAAAGTTCAAATATGTAAAACGCAATAACATCACTCTCTTTATGCTGACACACATGAAAAGAAACTTTCAATGTGACAACTGGAGACCATGTGTCAACGAAATGTGGCAGCTTGCAATAGTCACAGGAGCTGACAAAGCAGACTTTAGTTAAACCAGAGACTTTATGAGACAAAGATATGGGACTGAAGGAATTCTTAACTGGCATCTATGAAAGAATTCAGCAACAGTCAAATTAGTAGTAGAAGTATATCCCGGCTTTATAAAAACCTGATTCTGGGGCAAAGTCAGTTAACTTTTTTAGCATTTTTCCATAAGACTTGGCAGATAACTCCATACATGACGTTTTTAAGTCACCAATTAATTAGTATTGCTTTGGACATGGGCTTCAAAATAAGTGCCCAGATAAATTACCAAGAGAGCTGCCAAGTAGTGAGGCTTGCTTTCAAATGGACTTTAAACTAATTTCAACCTTAAGGTTTCATTTCAGCCTCTGTCTCCATCTCAGCCTATACCTAGCATCCCCTTCTGTCAGACTAATCATCTGCATGTTCCCCTTCGCTACATCAATATATCCACTATCCATCCTCCTCACATGTGTAAACCCCTGTTAAATTACCTTTCTATCTCTAGGAAACATAGAAGACGGTTGCTTCACAACCAGAGCAACTAGCTGTCTGCTACTAACAGATGGACAATGAATGAAATGCCTCATATATGGATGGGGAAAATTTCTCCTGAGGTTCACCCATGCTTACTTTAAAGTATTGGCTACAAAACAGGCTGCCTGGGTGCAAGTTTATCTCACTGGTTGACCAGGCAACTATATGCCAAAATGCCAGTCTGATCTGTGGTTGTTTGCTGTGTGTCTTCCCCTCTTTCCTTCCTACCCTTCACTGCTTCACTCAACTACCAAATAACGTCAAAACGTCTAAAATGAATCTTACATAAGTTATGTATCATGACTATCCACACAACATCAGTGACCAGAAGTATGTACTATAAGAAATATACATATAAATTACTACTCTGTTAATCAGAACTTACATTTAATCGCTTGGGGCTTTGCTAATGTATCCATGGTTAGTAGCTGTGGACTAAAAGAAAGATGGATGATACATACACCAATCATCGTGGCAGGTCAACTGATATCAGATATTCGATAACAAGTAAGTTGTAGTTAACTATATTCAGATTACTTTGTTCCGTAAAGACAGTAGTTCAGGAAGAAATACCAACGTTAAAGCCAACTGAACAGCGCTGCACTGATGTATAAGGAGAGAAGTGTAGGACAGAAGAGGAGACAAAATTATAGAAGGCAAACCAACTGAAATGTAAGCTGAGAGAGCAAAGGACAGGGCAGAATATGGGTTTGTAGTGCCATCTCAAAAAGACATCTGTTTTTAGGATAATGGGCTTCGAGGGGTAGACAGAAGTCATTTTGGTAAGAGACTGATTTAGATGACGGCTGCAGTGATAAAATAGGCCGCACGGATTGGCTTTATAGCAGCTGATAATGTAATTGGTGCCAGAAAAAGTAAAAATAATTTGTCAAAATTTAATACAACGACCTGAATATAGAATATAGCTATTCAATAGTAATATAGCTGATAATATATTGCATTATCATAATAGTGTTATATAATTATTTCACGCTAATAACATAATCATTTTCTTAATTTCTGATTACTCTAATTGCCCCACATTATTCAGCTGGGCCCACTCTATTGGTTGATAAAAATCTATTATGGTGACTCATCGACAGAAAAAAAAAATCTAATTTGTCCTCTACTAGGACAACATTTCCTCAGATAATTAAAGACTAAAATAAAACATCCAAAGTAATGTAATTTTTCAAGGCCTGATGAGCTAAATTATGCCATTTGGTAAATGTCATGCCTTTGGACTGTCATTAGTTGATTTCTTTGCATTTGTGAACTGTGTTTGTATCTCATTGACTTTTTACAGGGGATTTCAACAAAGGGCATCTCCACATGCACTCCAGGTATTAGGAGACGTGCATGCGAGGCGTCTGAATTTTAGTTCTTGCAGTTTTCCTGCTATTTGCCGTGCCGCGTGACTTCAAAGACGCGCTTTCACAGAGGCGTGATGGTGAAACCGGCTTGAAAGGGGCAGTGAGAGACTGTGCCTTCAGCTGGAAGTGCAGACTGACGTTAGATTTGGACGGACAGTCTGGATGCAATAATTTCAACAAGGACACTTCAATTTGAATACTGGCTTTAAGGTGTCACATCAGACATCACTTAGTTTGGAGATAATGAGGTGTAAAAGGTGCATGGGTAGGCACAAGTCACTTTCAGGCTGCTGGTTGAGAAAATGGGCTGCTGTGATAAAGCGGACTAGGAGGAATAGCAAGAGGAAATTGCAAAAATATGTCCTGTATCATTTTATCTGTCCGTTCTCACTTTTTTCTGGCATCCTGACCCCTGCCATCCTCTGTGCGGATGAGTGCTTCCTTACACTGTGGACCCTGGAGATTGAGGAGATTGGCCAGAGAACCCAGAGCATGAAACCAACTGATAATGAAATATGGCTGGGTTTCTTCAAGAACAAGATAAGGCCTGCTTCTCATCTCTGTTCCCGCTATCAGCCTCTCAAGATCTAATGCGATCCGTGGAAGAGGATGTGCCTATTTAAAGCCGTACGTACAATACAAGCACATGAACGTATGATTATTAACATGATACATGGAAAGTTGCATCTAAAGTTGTGAATCTAAAAACATACACAATTCAAGCCAGCTATCATTTCAATAATGTGAATCAATGTGAATCATTGTCTTTTGGTTGATTAACCTGTAACTTATGTCAGTGCTACCATTCCAACGACCTGAAAAAGACTTTATGCATCTTTAAAATAAAAGTGGTACCTTTTGTGGCCAGTGTTGCAGCAGATACATTTTGCTTAACAGTGTGAGTCATGCAGCATCTGACCAAATGGCAGTATACAGTGGGGCAAAAAAGTATTTAGTCAGCCACCGATTGTGCAAGTTCCCCCACTTAAAATGATGACAGAGGTCAGTAATTTGCACCAGAGGTACACTTCAACTGTGAGAGACAGAATGTGAAAAAAAAATCCATGAATTCACATGGTAGGATTTGTAAAGAATTTATTCGTAAATTAGGGTGGAAAATAAGTATTTGGTCACCTCAAACAAGGAAAATCTCTGGCTCTCACAGACCTGTAATGTCTTCTGTAAGAAGCTTTTCTGTCCCCCACTCGTTACCTGTATGAATGGCACCTGTTTGAACTCATCATCTGTATCAAAGACACCTGTCCACAGCCTCAAACAGTCAGACTCCAAACTCCGCCATGGCCAAGACCAAAGAGCTTTCGAAGGACACCAGGAAAAGTATTGTAGACCTGCACCAGACTGGGAAGAGTGAATCTACAATAGGCAAGCAGCTTGGTGTGAAAAAATCAACTGTGGGAGCAATCATCAGAAAATGGAAGACATACAAGACCACTGATAATCTCCCTCGATCTGGGGCTCCACGCAAGATCTCATCCCGTGGGGTCAAAATGATTGTTAGCATGGTTGGTAATGTTCCAAGAACCACACGGGGGGACCAGGTGAATGACCTGCAGAGAGCTGGGACCAAAGTAACAAAGGTCACCAACAGTAACACACTACAACGGCAGGGAATCAAATCCCGCAGTGCCAGACGCGTTCCGCTGCGGAAGCCAGTGCATGTCCAGGCCCGTCTGAAGTTTGCCAGAGAGCACATGGATGATACAGCAGAGGATTGGGAGAATGTCATGTGGTCAGATGAAACCCAAGTAGAACTTTTTGGTATAAACTCAACTCGTCGTGTTTGGAGGAAGAAGAATACTGAGTTGCATCCCAAGAACACCATACCTACTGTGAAGCATGGGGGTGGGAACATCATGCTATGGGGCTGTTTTTCTCCCAAGGGGACAGGACGACTGATCCGTGTTAAGGACAGAATGAATGGGGCCATGTATCGTGAGATTTTGAGCCAAAACCCCCTTCCATCAGTGAGAACTTTGAAGATGAAACGAGGCTGGGTCTTCCAACATGACAATGATCCAAAACACACCGCCCGGGCAACAAAGGAGTGGCTCCGTAAGAAGCATTTGAAAGTCCTGGAGTGGCCTAGCCAGTCTCCAGACCTCAACCCCATAGAAAATCTGTGGCGGGAGTTGAAAGTCCGTGTTGCTCGGCGACAGCCCCAAAACATCACTGCTCTCGAGAAGATCTGCATGGAGGAATGGGCCAAAATACCAGCTACTGTGTGTGCAAACCTGGTAAAGACCTATAGTAAACGTTTGACCTCTGTTATTACCAACAAAGGTTATGTTACAAAGTATTGAGTTGTATTTTTGTTATTGACCAAATACTTATTTTCCACCCTGATTTACGAATAAATTCTTTACAAATCCTACCATGTGAATTCATGGATTTTTTTTTCACATTCTGTCTCTCACAGTTGAAGTGTACCTCTGGTGCAAATTACTGACCTCTGTCATCATTTTAAGTGGGGGAACTTGCACAATCGGTGGCTGACTAAATACTTTTTTGCCCCACTGTATACTGCACTGGAATGAAGAACATGTTCCATTACCAATAGAGCTGGGGTTCCCATAGTTTCTATGACCATGGGTGGATTTAGAAAGCTGGCAATGGTCATTTCTGGACATTAGAGTCAAAACTGATAATGCGTTTCTCTATTTGAATGATATAAACTCTTTATATCTTCTTCATCTTTCCTTGTCATGCTTGTAGGTTGTATGAAATGCTACACCCTGGCCACAGAACAAGAACTTATGTGGAATCACATAAAGAAGTAGCGCAGGCCATCATACTTTTAAAAACTGCACCAACCAGAGGAGAAAACTGAGGGCTGAAACACTAACGCTATTCGTTTTGAGCATGGCTTCTATGTCAGAGAACGCCATGTTTAGCTAGCTTGATTGTTAGCTATGCGTTAGCAAGCTACTGTAGTGAGGTAAGGCATTTAAAACAATACAGCGTTGACATATAGCCAATATCAACACAATATTTTTTGGTGTCTGTTTTAGCTAACTTCCATATTCAAATATCAGTTATAGGCTAGACCATTTTTTTAAAATGGTGACCAAAAGTGCAGTAATAGCATCCTGCAGATGCTATACTAGCTCATGCATTATTGTCTGTATCCACTTTTGTTCTTAAAGACTCAGTTCAGCAGGTTGCAGAAGTGTACTACAGAGTTTTTGCTATGCTCAACTTATTCCCCGTGTTATAGAAAAGGAGACACCTGGATAGGATTCAATGCAATTAAAAAGCAGTGTTTCCCTTAAAATGTGCACTGTATTTTTTCAGTAGGCTGAAGTGAGCTGTTGCTCTAACATCACTGATTTTCTCATACCTCAGGCACTATTAAGTGATGAAGGCAAAAGCTGGAGCACATTTTGATAAGTCTTTAAATGTTGTTTTGAATATACTGTTATTTACCTTCTTTAATGCCAGGAAAGCAATATGGCCACAATTTAACACCTAGAGTTACCTGGTTACTACAGTAGATTTGTATAATGGCAACATCCCAGGCATTTATTCATTTTTAGCCATTCTACAAGATAGCCACATTGCCTTTCTCCAAATGTTGCTGACGTAACATTTCCTTGCAAAACTCCAAAACAAAAAACAAGATCTATACAAAGACCTGCTGACAAGCCACCCCCACACAGTGTAATTTACTGAGTGACAATAAGACAGAAAGGATTCTGATGCTGTCTGAACTCTAGTGGAGGTCTGACAGTACTGCTGAGAGCAGACTAAAAGCTTATTGTGACAAACCAAAGGCAGTTATGAATTGTCTGTGCCCTCTGTGACTATTCCAAACGACAAACCCTAAAAGTTTCCATAAAAATGCTAATATGGATTATAAAGAGAGCCTCCAGTACTTTCCGTCAGCTGAAAGAGGCTATCATCTGGAAATTTAGTTGACATTAGTCCTAATATGGTTCCTGTATAGATTTTTTTTCCCTCTTAAACTGTCAGTAGGTGAGGGAATTTCAACGGTAACAGCGTTTCAACAGTATAATAAGTTGTGTGTGGTTGATGGCGGTTTTCGTGTTCCAGCCACATCTAGGTTGATGATTGGCATGTTGAATCATCATCAGCCCTGTGTCTGTGTGTGTGTGTGTGTGTGTGTGCGTGCGCGCGCTAAAAGCAGAGGAACTGAACTCCCCGCCACCGTCACATTGCATTACCGACTCAGTGGCACGGTATCATCACATCAAATTAGTCTTAATGAACACAAGCGAGTCGACTGAGGAGAGAGATAATCAAACTTTTATTAAATGACTTAATCTTCTGTACATGCATAATGCAGTGGAAAGAGAGATGGGTCTGTGGTGTCTGTCTACGTGGGGATGATCTTTACCCCAAAACATGTGAATGTATGTGGAAGCAGTGAGCCTAAAGATCATTTGCCACAGCGCATGAGATCACCGTGCACCTCCTCGCTGGGAGAGGAGCGGCTAAATAAAATAAGAAAGTAAAATTATGCTACCATCAAAGCCTGTTCCCTTGAGTAAACAAAAGAGATGCATTTCAAACAGTATGCTCCTTCAGTTCATTTGGTTATCATACAAAAAGAAAATGCACTATAACTCACTCCATGCATTCTAGAAGGCAGAAGAACAGAAGTAAAATATGGAGTTACTTCTGTGTTATTAAACAGCAGGGTTTACAATAAAGAAACTGTAAATATTAGACCTAAAATAGTTTAGGTGCAAGTAAAATTTATCATTTAAAATATTATTCCAAATGTACTGTTTACAAAAGCAGAAGCTTTGCTTACCGTTGACCTGAATCTCACGGGTCTGAGCTACAAAGAAATATGTAAGACACTTTCAAAGTAAAAGTTGTGCCTTATTGCCGAAATCGACATGTTTCACAAGGCTTAACTTTTATTCTAAGGCAAACGGTCTCCATTTCCAGTTTGTTTCACAACCGCTCTGCGAGTAGCTAGCAAATATTTGCAGATAACTCCTCTTCCAAGCAAACTACAGGGAACTACAGAATTCTGCTAGTGACTGAAGCAATTGCAAGGTTGTTTTTTTTTAGTGCAGCAACATAATTCCTTGTGACAAATTTCACAAGACCTAACAGGCAACCTCCCACAACCACTTGCCAACCAGTCAGGAAATACCAATTTTTCTCTAGTTACTAGCCGTTCATCGACTGGTCTCTAGGCCTGTGTGACTGGGGCCTAAATAATGCTGGCCTACTAAGTGGCAACCAAAATATATGAGAGCCTATTTTTTCCACATTTTATTAATGTACAGTGCCAGCCAATCGTTGCGTCTAAAAAGGTTACACACCCGGTCAGCATTCACATATAGCAGCAACCCTCTTCGTCTCTATGACAGGAAGTTGTGAAGAGTAAGGTGGAAAATAAGATCTCGATCTCACTGCATTAATCACGCAGTACTTGGACCTAGAAAATTAATGGTTTTACATCCACTCTATCAGATGAAAGTGACACATAGCCAGAACATTACATGGCTATATTCATTTAGACAGGTTTGTGGACTTTAAAGGAGAAACGATTGCTGGTGCTAGCTTTAGCCACACTCAGCTAACTGATCTAATATGTTGAAGTCAAGCCAGAAAGTGTTACATTTAGCACATTTTTAAAATATAGTCAGATTGCTGGAGAATATAAAGATTTTCAAATGCATCTTCAAATACTTTATTATTCTGATTTTTCCCCCCTCATATTTAAGTGACAAGTAAAATTAGATGCCGGGAACACCCCTGGTAAAGAGCACTGATACTCTGTTTTCCAAAAAAATTGAAAATCAGTGAACATTTGTATAGTCTCAACTTCAGTACTTCAATCTTAGCATTCAATATCAATTGCTGCCAATTCATACAGCTCATTATAAAACAGCAGTCTACATGGAACAGGTCAGATGTAGCATCTTTGCTATGAAACTTTTGAATAAGCAAAACTTTTGAATTCATAAACAACTTTTAGATTTCCAAAAACGTTGGATTTACAAAGACGTTTTTCTTGCAAGAAAACATTTTGATCACAGTGTCTTCAGTTTTGCTCTCACAATTTTCAAAACTGCCAATTAATTCTGTTTAAACCGCATATTAAAGGCCCAGAACACTCGGTACTAAACATCTATTAAATATCACAAAGGCTGAACTTGTAAACAAGAGCAAAATATTTTTTAAGAAAATGAATCCACATATATGATAGAGAAGGATTTTACCCAAAGACGTTTCATAAGTGTCAGCTATAATACTCAAGATGTCGACACTGAAATGAGTAAAGCATTTTATTGATATTATTTTTAAACTGATTGTTTAAATGGGATATATTCAAAATGCAATTTTTTTGCAGATTAGCACTTGTGGGATTAAGATGTACCAAAAAGTTATTGGAAGAAAGTAAATCTGGCACCAGTGTCCATTAATAAAGCACCAGGCTTTAACCATTTAAAAAAAAAAAATCTCACATGCATTGCAAGGCACTATGCCCACTTTGGCTGCTGATACTGTAGCACTAATTATATTGGATTTGGTCCTAAACAGCAGCACTGCACTGGCTTCAGACACAATTCAAACATTGCAACAATGGAAATCTTCTTCAGTTTACCTGTGTGAGTATTGGGTGTAGTTTGTGGAGATGTTTGAAAAGACTTTGTGTGCGCTTGTTTTTGTAGCACATACATTCAATGTATTTTAGCATCTTTTTTTTTTTAATGTCCTTATCAGAAATGAAAAAAAATTAACAATCTAAATGGCCTATATACAATACATTTACATATAATATGTATAGGATAACCGAAAATCCCCACCACTCAGTTCAGCTTTCACAACAATTGGAATAATCCTCCTCAGATAGGAGGGATGCATTTTAAGGCTGTGCGCCTCAGATGACAGCTGATTTACAGTCTCACTCTAACAGACAAAAAACACAGATTCAAACACATAAAAGGTGACCCTGCTGGACTTGACCCAGAGCAGGAGGCTGGTTTGGAGAGGGGAGACGACAGAGTTGCTGGGCTGTTGTGCCGGATCTGGTTCTACCTCGTCAGCTGGCCTACCACTTTCAGCAGAGTCTTGTTCTCTTGTTTGAGTTGCTCGTTCTCATCTTCGATGTCATCCAGGTCCTGTGAAAAGGGCACAACACACACATATCTCTCTGTTTAGTTCCATCAGGACCCATTTAACCACATAAATATTCAAGACCCTGCCTCTATACCGCTGAGAGGCCTGATCAGGTTGTGGAGTGTTCGTCTGAGAGTTAAAATGAGCATTGCTTGCTGCCAGGTCCCCCCCTCCCCCCCCCTTCCATTTGGGCTGCCTTGATAGCAACAAATTAGACATTAACAGCTTCAATTAGTTGCAAATGAGAGAAGCTCTAAGTTGCCACAGCGCTGTCTCATCAAAGTGACACTCCTCATTTTCGGTTTCTTCCATCACCGGCCATGATTGCATGACTGTTGGGAATGAGCTGAACAACACTTGGAGGGACTTAAAAAGTCAAATTAAGCAGGTCACAGGTTTACAACACAGCTTGCTGTCTCTGCGGCAAAAAAGGGACGTAAAGACTAACGTAAGGTGAGACACTAACAAGAGAGAGGTGGGGTTTGGTTCCTTCTTTTGCACCAAGATGCAGATAACTTGATCTGCCGCTCACAAACGGGGTGGGAGGGGTGACTGTTGTTGTGAATTGGCGTCACATAGATACAGTTGATTTCAATTTTATTAGCAAATTTAAGACATTTGAAGACTTTAAAGACTCAAAAACATGATAGCTGTCACCTGTCTGTCAGATGCCTGTAACACATAGCTGCTTCCAGAGAAAAATCTTCAAAAGTTTAATGTAGACACTACAATCACCTAAAGAATCTAGTGCTGCATTAAGTAACAACTCTATACTGAGTAATAGTGATAAGCAAGTAAAAAGCTGTTTGCTAAGAATATTGTATCAACTTAGAAAAAGAAAAAAAGGACAATTATTGCAGATTTAACCTTTAGGAAATATAAAAGCTCTTTTTCTTTCTCATTAGATGAGCCCATCAGTATTTACTGTGTAAGCTTTCACCGAACACTCTGCAAGACTCTCTTTTCAAACCATATCAGTGGGGAGAAAGACGTCCAGCAGTTGAGCTTTATCTTTTCTTTCTCTCCCAAATAAACTTCTACAGTGACTGAGGGTTCAATTTTACTCTGCAGAGACGCCGACTGGATCAACTCTTATCTCCTGCTATAACATCAGGCCCTGCAGGAGCCTCTCTCAGGGACGTTTCTGATGGCTCGCTGCCTGCATTAACCATCCTTGGATAAATCACTTCTCTTATGGCCAACCTCTCCTATATGTGATGCTATCAGTATGATGCTTCCTGTATATTGTGCTCTTTTTGGGGTTTGCAGTGTGTTTGATAATGACAAAAGCATTTAGATAATAAGCAAGCAAGAAAAATGTACACCATTTTCCACCCACCAGACTCGTGATCCAGAAAACACAGTAAAAAGCTGCAAGTACAGAAGGTTTGGAGAGGTTTCACTACGGCTATAAAGCCATCAGCCAACATGTTTCTCACCCTGCGTGCAGCATGAGGTGAAAGAAGGGGGAGAGAAAAAAAAAAAAAAAAAAAACCACACTCCAACCCATCAAGCCAAATGTGAAAGCACACCTGACCCCTGCTATTGGGTTCACTTTAGTGTGAAATGATCAGACTGTTATAGTTATGAGATCTGTCAAAAGCTCTTCTCACGATAATTGCAGCAGCAGCACTTATTATCGCTCGTCTTGCCATTCTCATGTCTTAACTGATCTTCCTGAGGGAGAACTGTTTAGTTCCTTTTTTCAGTGAGAAATGGGTGTTTTTTGTCTTTGTAAACACTCAATATTATCACCTCATCTACAAATGTGTTTTAACCCGATTTGAATCTCCTCTTAATAACCGTTCAGCCTATATAAGAGTTCATATTTTATTGACTTTGATTATTTTTGCCATGAAGATTTTACCAAAAACAGCATGCATCTCTTCATTGTTATTTCGAAATGGGCCTTAGTTTATGAAGTTACAATGAAATTCTTTTAACTAAACCCATTCTCATTCATAGTCATTCAAATACTACCACTTTGTCAATGCTACTGGGATTTCTGATGTAACCATAATGCATCTTGGCAATGACACCATGACACACACATGTACGCTACAGCAATATTAGTCTCCGTAAGCAAATATTCTGACAAAACATAAGACCATTTCAGAGTTTGTTAACATGTGACATCAAAATGCTCCATGAAGGAAGACCAAGCTTCCAAATCTGAAAAGTTGGGAGTGAAAGTAGTAGTCATTATTATTTCTTCTGCTTTGCTCGTCACACAGTGTTGCAGCTAAAGAAGAGTGATTCCAGAGTGTACATTGGATATAGTAAGATCACCCACTGGGTCTTATTCTTATGAACTCTCAAAGTTAATAGACAGTCACTGCTATGCTGTTTATTTTTTTAGAGCCAGATGTTACCTTAATGAGATGAGAAGCTGTGGATTGCCTAAGGTTACTAAAGTTAGTGAGCTTAGTTAGCAAGCTACCTTTGTAAACTGCCTAGATGCAATACACAGACATACATCTACTAATAAGGTCAAAGTAAGAGTGAAATAAAATACTAGAAGTGTATTTGGAAAGATTGTTCCAAACAACTAAACAGCATGCCATAATATTAATTATATTATCAACCAATGGACTGTTATCCAAACATAATTAAGCCTTATACATTCCTGTGTGGTGTCTATGTAGTAGACTGGTTATCAAGCAACATGAAAAGCAACTCAATAATTAAGATAAATCTGTAATCAACAAAGTTAACCCAGAGGTGTAAGGTGAACTTCAATTTCATTTTTGAATGTGGAGCCCAACTGTGAAAGTCACTTTATAATAAATGGTTGCTGATTGTAATACCACAGTGATTGGCTGAAATTGGCTAGGTTGTAATTTACTGTTCATCTAGTTTGGCCCATGGCTGCATTTTACTGTTTTGATTTGACTGTTAAATGACACAGTAAAAAAAATCACTTAGGAAGTTTCAATTCAAAGGGGTTTGAACTGCAATGGCCCAGTTCAGACTCGTTCTCCAGAAAGGTCCAAAAAAAACCCCATGATGCAGATAAAGAGCGTGAACACAGCTGTTAAAAGTAATTTTCAGTGGACTTCATCATTTCTTTCTTTTTTGCTGTATTCAACAAAAACTACTTGCATAAACCGAATGAAAGAAGCCAAAGAGGACTGCTTATCCTTCACTGTTCATCCAAGACTACTCAAATTTAGGCTGACAAAAAAACAGCTCAGTGGTGACACCATGATTGACGAATCAGTTACATATGAACCTACCTGCCACACGGAGCAACGCATTTTAATACTTTCAACTACTTGTGTTTCAGAGTGTTTAAATTGCAAATTACAGTAAGTTCCCCCCATTGTGTTTCAAGTTATATAAATTCAAAACTAAAAAAGTATGTTTATGTCCAGCTTCTGATAGACTGCAAGAATAATCAGTGTAGAAAAACACATAGCTATTACACACAAGGCCAGTAAAATGCCAGATGATGATTACAGCCCCCACAAGACGCCCACGCATGCAAACACAAAGGAACACTCAAAATATCAGACATCAGAGCAGAAAATTATGTAGGCTGTGCTCACTTGGTTCAGCAAGTCGATTTCCTCCTTCAGCTTCCCAATGAGATCATCTTTGTCCTGGTAGGCTTTCAGCAACCTGGCGTTCTCCTGACGCTCTCTGGCCAGCTCCTGAAAATGCACACAGATTGCACACATAGTTACATGAAAGGCAAATATTTTCACAAAGAAACAGTGCGTGGAATCTGCATCAAGGTGTACCAGGAAATCTGCCCTGTAATTAGTTTAGCTACACAAGATTTGGAATTTCATACATCGAAACAGTTGCCCTGGAGCATTGCTGTCTGAAGGGGAAAACAAAATGAAGTTAATCAAGATAAATACAACCCGAATCCAGTAAATTGGGAAAGATTGCAATGATGCAAATCTCTAAACTCATATTTATTCACAGTAGAACATAGAAAACATATCAAGTGATTAAAAACGAGACATTTTAGTGTTTCCAGAAATATATTAGTTCATTTTGATGATGAAAATGATCTTTAAAAAAAAAAAAAAGTTAGGACAGGGGCAACAAAAGGCTGGAAAACTAAGGGTTGCTAAAATGAAACTGCTTTCTTTTGGTGCAGTGGGGACCTAGGTTCACTAACATAGGTTTTCATAGGTGATTCTGAGCCCATGCAGCGATTTTGCATGGCTATTTTTAAAGCAGCAGCACCTGCGGACTCACAGTTTATGGCCAATGCATACAGAGATTACTCTGGATTCTTAGACTCAGACTTTAATGATATTATGAAACTCTCTTAGCACCCTTTGCATGTTCTCCCTGCGCCTGGGTGAGTTCTCTCTGGGTATTCAAGCTTACCCTCACACTCCAAAGGTATACTTGTTAGGTTAATTAGTGATTCTAAATTGGGTGTCGGGAGCGAATGAGAGTACGAATGATTGTCTCTCTGTCAGCTCTGGCTACCAGCCAGATTGCACCATGCCTCTTGCCCTGTCATACAGCTTGGATCGGGCTCCAGCACACCTGCAATCCTGAACTGCACGGGCAAAGAATAAAACAGAGGGGTGGATTTTTTTTAAAGTTGATGAACTATTTCATCAGAGCCACTCATAAAACTGTGAATTCCTTCCACTCATGAAAAACTCCCAGGGATGCTCCTTTTATACCTAATCACATTACTAATTAACTTTATTTGTTGCCAGATGTTGCACAACTCTCAGCTTTTTTTTCCTTGCTTTTTTTAAATTGTATTTTTAAAATCAGTTTCTGAAAAACATGCGACTGCTTTTTATTTGGATCTTACAAAGGCAAAAGTGTAGAGTAAAAGTAAAAGTGAAGCAGCTACATTTAACAGTTATAAAAAAGGAAACGAAACGAGCCTCTGCACTGGTCTACTGAAAGAGATTACTTTATTCAAACCATATTTTTACTAGCAGAAACATTTGGTATTAAAAAGGCGTCAAGAACAGTCAACTGCGTTGACTTTTTGTAAGATGACATTTTTCCAATAATGTATGTAATTTTCTATTTCCCACTTCCACAGACTCTTCAAAAACCCACAATAATAAATCCACGCAGACTGTCAGTGAACAATGCATTAATAGTTTCTTTTATATAGTACTTTTGTGTTATTTTCAAATTGTACTTAAAAGCCAGTGTGTTCTTGTCCGCCTCCTCTAACAGCCACAGTGAAATAATGGATATTGTGCCTTCCTGAGAGAGACAACGATTGTATGCACATCATAAACCGAAAGTTAATGTGCACACATTTTCAAACTGCTGCTATTTTATCATGGAAATGAAGATTAAACCAGGACTTTGTAGTTTCACTTTCTGGCTCTTCCAGATAATCATGAAATTGCTTAAATTAAAAAAAAATGTATTATGCAGCTACAGTAGATGGCAATAGTCAAAGCTGGCATAATATGACTTTTAAAGCTACCATAGATAAGTGCAGCATTGTATCTCCTCTCAAAGACACCTGAACAAACATTTGTCTTATTTCTTTCATAAAATACAACAATACCAGCTGAAATTCCTTTTCTTTTATTCTGAATGTCTGTCATCTGACAATAACAGCGTTTGGGAATACTGTCCATTGTGCAAACATTAAAAAACATAATGCACAAAATACACTGTGCCCCAGAACATTGTAAAGTATGGGTATCAACAAATCTGTAAATATGGGTTGAATATGGAATTTTCATTGTATTTTCACTTCCCCAGGATGTTTCTTGCTTGCTAATATTACATCTGCTCAAAGCATTATGGGGACCAAAAAGGATGATGTTGGTTCTGCTTTCTAAGTTGCTCATTTTTATGTAAGAATCATTCCGTGAATTATTTAAAGTGGACAATGTTTTTTCTATTTTCTAGGACAGCATATATAAATAATTCTAAAATGCTCTGAAAGACGTCAGTGAGATTGATTGTCCTTAATCATCAAAGTTCTAACCCGAACCCTAAGCATCTTAGACCGCAGCTGATTAATACAATCATCTTCGTCAGCTCGGGTTGTGAGTAGAATGATGGGAAAAAGGACTTCCAAAATCTGGAATGACTCCCATGACTTAGCATTCAATACCTTCTCATTGTTTTTAAAGGAGACATGTACATACTTTCAGCTTTTTCTGTGAAAGATATATACAGTCTTTAACAAACATCTCTTATTTTTAAGCAAGGACCTGCGATCTAATGACCAACCCCTTTAGGGCCTGTTTGCAGCCACTGTGGGCAGACCCACATGGCCTACAGTGGGCCTTGCACCAGAGTAAAATGTGGCACATCTGGGCCCCGGACTGTGGGTAGTCCATAGTGTGAGCTGACTGTGGGCTGTCCAGACTAAGCAGAGAGGGGCCCTAAAAGGAGGCCCCTACTTTAGGCCCACTGTATCCGGTTGTTCAGTGATGACGCGACGAATCCTACTTCCGGGTCTAAAGTAGTCTGCGTTTAATATGGCTTTTGTGTTGTTAACATGTTTAATGTTATGTATTTTCTTCTATTTGATCTCAAAAAGCTCCTAAAACAGTCAGTGATCCCTGTTGACCTCCCTCGGCTTTTATTACCACTAATCATTTATTTAAGCTCAGTTTTTAAAACCTTAGGATGTAACTACAGCCCAGCCCATGCAGCAGTATATGAATGATTAACCTCGTATTGTGGATGGATTATCTCAGTTGTTCTCCTGGCTGAAGTTTGGTCCTTTTACAGCATTCTGCCATGCGATTACATTTGTTCCTGACCACCGAGAACACTCACGTTAACTTTTATCGAGTGGAAAAAAAGTTAGCTTGTTTATATTATGCTAACATAGCTGTGTCGCTAGCGGTCACATAGCACATCATTATATACCAGCTAGCCCAACTTCAGTAACCCTACAAACGTCACTGCTGTTTAGTTTTCTGTCTTCATTTATGCTGGAAGTGATAGCAGAGCTGTACGTTTTAATTTGTTTCCAAAACCCCGCAGTCAGGACATGCTATATTGATTTAGATAGAAGCTAGCGAGCTAACTCCCTGCTAACTTCTAACTCCGTTAAATGTCATAAATTCTGTTTTCATGGATGCCTGGATGTTAAACTCAATTGTTACACCTGGTAGAGCAGAACGCTGATCATTTTATTAAAGATGAAAGACTTTAGACAGTTTTTCAACTCTCAGTAATGCCATAGTGATCGTTTGATATATGGACCTGCAGCGGAGTTTAGACCCAGACACAGCTAGTGACGTCAGACTGAACAACCGGATATCAACACTCTAGGCTTTGGCTGCCCTAGTGGTGCCCCATCCAGGGCCCACATGTGCCCCATGGTACATTACTGCCACCAACTGGTAGGAAGCGTTGACCAGAATGTTCTTCAAAAATCAACAAAAACAAAACAAAAAAGAGCTACTTAGACCAAAAAGCTACCACAGCAGGTACACACACTAGTTGCCCAAAGAAAATTTTTATGGTGACCCCAAATGGGCCCCGCATGGGTTTTCAGTGGGCTACCTACTGTGGGTACCCACACTGAATTCCCTCTTGGGAGCCAAAAAGGCAAAATTGCTATGGGCTCCACAATAACAAGCCTAAATAGTGCCCGCACGGGATTTCTGTGAGTAAACCCACTGTGGAATGGTTCATTGAATACTCATTTTGGGCCCTAAAGGGCAAAACAGCTGTAGGCCCTTTGTGGGGTAAGTGTCTGCGTGCCCTGCCCCCACAGCCCCACAGTTCACCCGCAGCTACCCACTGAGAGCTTGAAGTCTCAGTGAAGTCTGAGATTTAGGTGCAGCTGTCTTATATGAGCAGACCTGCATCTGGAATGAAAAGTGAGATAAACAACAATGACAAAAATAATGTGAAATATGATTTCTGGACATTTGACAAAACCACTTCATGCTGAAGTCACAGAAGGTATGACTTTTCATAAGGCCACCCAAGTGACATTTGATTCCAAGTTGAGTTTCTAGAGTGGGAGCAGAGAGAGGGTGAGTGGCTGATAGGAGCTGTGCAGGAAGAAAAGACATATCTGTACTGAGAAAGGTCATCTATTCAACAACACTGAGGAGAATTTCTGTAAGTGCAGAGCCACAGTTTCCAGCCAGAAAATGTAGAACCTGGGCAGCTGCACAAAGGACTCAAAGTGGAATTTCATCTTAACAAAGTGCTACTGATAGAGGCTTTCAAGTTGGCCAAAAGATACAGCCTTGACTCACGGTTCACTGAGACGCTATAGAATTTTGATAGATGTCAATAACTGATATTACCTCAGCAATTTTAGATCTCCATGGTGTTCTGTGGGGATGAACGTAGTTTTAGTAACACCCAGAAAAGTCTAGAAGCTCAGTCCTGTTGTAATGCATCTAACCTGTGCATCAACTTTTGTGTTAGACCAATCCAGCTTTAAACAGCTGCATTTCCAAATATAATTCGGACATCGCACTTAGGCTTCCTGGCCTTGTGGCAGATATGCCATCTTCAGGCTTTGAAACTACTTGGCAACCATCTGGTAAAGCCCTAGCCATGTAAGCCTAAAGATTGGTCAATAACCACCTGGCAACCAACCATGACCACAAGCAAGTTTACTTCCCCCCAAAAGGTTGGGAAAAGTGAATTTGAACTATGAGATCAGATAGAGTCGACAATATCCTGGGATATGGATTCAGGAGACAGACACTATCTCTACTTTTAAGATTAGGCTTAAAACGTTCCTTTTTGCTAAAGCATATAGTTAGGGCTGGACCAGGTGACCCTGAATCCTCCCTTAGTTATGCTGCAATAGATGTAGGCTGCTGGGGGATTCCCATGATGCATTGAGTTTTTCCTTTCCAATCACCTTTCTCACTCACTATGTGTTAATAAACCTCTCTGCATTGAATCATATCTGTTATTAACCTCTGTCTCGTCGCAACAGATTGCCGCGCCCCTCCCTGAGCCTGGTCCTGCCGGAGGTTTCTTCCTGTTAAAAGGGAGTTTTTCCTTCCCACTGTTGCCAAAGTGCCTGCTCATAGGGGGTCATATGATTGTTGGGTTTTTCTCTGTATCTATGAAGCGCCTTCAGGCGACTTTTGTTGTGATTTGGCGCTATATAAATAAAATTTAATTGAATTGAATATCTGAGGATGGCAACTTGCCAATGCTAACCCAATCTCCATTCACCACCACCCTCTGCTCGCATATCTGACAGTTAAACTTCATTAAAATTAAATCTACAAATCTCTGAGGAGATGATATTAACTTCTATATGTTCTATAATATGGAGACAGGAATTAAATCTACAATAAGAAGAAATAAATTGAAGGACTGAAAAAACCAACTAAAACTAATTTTAAAAAAAGTTTTTTTTAAATACTCAAGAATTAGATCAACTCTAGTAATCCACAGCAAAAGAATCAGCAGATTGTCAGTAAATATTAAGCTCATTTGATAGGTAAGGACTGCCAAGAACAACAGGTGTTGACCTTATCACTGCAGGGAAGCTATAAAATCTGCCAACACATGTATTCTGACTCATCTGAATCAGAGCAGACGCTTACATTTACTCACTTTTGTGTCTTTAAGAAATAAAAACATCTAAGTTTTAAAGCAAATGTTAACTTCTTTTTTTTTCCAAAGTCAACTCCAATAAATCAAGAAATGCAACATTTAATTAAATGATAATATTATTTGGGTTATGTTTATGTGGACGAGGTTCGACTAGTAATATGACTTGTTAAAAGGTCAGTCTATTTACCCTCTCCAGGTCTTCTATCCTTTTCTCCAGACTTCCAGGTGCTGAAGCTCCTCCATCTCGGCCGTGGCGGTTGTGTCGCTGTCGGCTGTTACCGCCGGTGTCCTCCTCCAACCCCATTTGTGGAAAGCTGTTAGTAACAAACACAATATTGCTGAGCCTGTAAGTTGAATGCATCGAAATATTTTATACTTCACATTATACACGGCCACATTCAAAAGAAAAGGAAAGTTAGAAAAAGAGTACCATTTGTGCTTGATTTCTACTTTTCAAAGTGTCCAGTAGTGTATTCACACTGAGGCCGTTTGAAGGTATGAATCATACCCACATTGTAAAACTTCAATAGGGATGACACAGCCATCATCAAAAGAGCAGGTGGGGAATATCTTCTGCGTGTTTGCTCTTTCAATTAGGCATGCACTATTAAAGCCCCTCTCCCTTTTTATTCCTTTAATGGAGAAGGCCATCAAGGATGTGCAACTTTGGTATAAAAAGGATTCTGATTAAGAAACAATTTATATATTACAACTTCAAATAGGCTCAGGAATGGCAGTGGCAAGTTGTGCGTCCCTGCTGTTAAGCTGGTGGGGGGGTGTTGAAGTTTTGTATGCAGCTCAAACAGAACATTAAACTTATCTCGTTTTCATTTTTTCAGTGCTTAGAGACAGAGTCTGGGGCGGCTGGGAATGGAATATTCACGTGCAGTCAATTTCCTTACTGACCTTAATCCAATAATTATTGAAGTGGAAACTGGGAATGAAATGCTGGCTCTATACCTCATAACTACAACTACTCCCACTCCCCAGTAGCAAGAGACTATGACAGGTTTATATAATCTCCCTGGAAATAAAAAAAAAAAACTTAGATTGTAGGATTCAGTGTGTTGTCTGAAGGGGCTGGTTGGCAGATTTCTACAGCTGAAACAGACAGGAAAGCTGCTGGCAAGACACAGGACAAATACCTCCTTTGTACCATCTGTACTCTTTAAGACCCGCCAGATATGAAGTCCGCATGATTAGACAACTTTAACAAGTACTTTTAACTCTGAAATCGTAGAAGCAGCAGTGGAAACTGAGTATAAACTGTTAAATTTGTTTATTTTTCTCCAGTGCTCAGTTTCATGGAATGCCAATATTAAAAAAAAAAAAAAAAAAGTAATAGTAACCCGACAAGATCGGCTTTCTTGTTTTTGTTTTTCCTTTTGGCATGTTTAGTACATATCTGAAAGTAATAAGGCTGTAGTCTCAGCGCTCACTGGCTGGCGGGTCTAAAAACAGCAGTCTTGAGTTTTCTGCATAAGGATGTCCTCCCAACTTTTCCTACAATGTTCTTGTTTTTGAGTCTAAACATATCAGAATAATTCCACTATGTTTGGTCCAATTGTTTCATAGGTACCAGTGCATCCAGCAACGTGATATTGCTGGATGATATTGGGAGATTTCTCAGGATATGAGGCTTTTTAGCATTTTCTTTAAATAGTTCTTGTGCTGGGGCCGGGAGTTGATATAGTTCCATCTAAATGAAAAAAATAAAAAGAGGGTGACACAACATCTGCTACAAGGGTAGCAGATGTTTCTGACTGCAAAGCCTTTCTTGCAAGGGCAACTGCTGACCTGCCTCCATTGCTACCAGGCTGCATTTTGCAGACTGGCGTGAAGTGATGTCCAGGGAGCAGTTGAACTGATTTCCTCGGGAGATCTCCAAAGTAGCCACGGTGTAAGCAAAAGAGATATGGACCAAATAAACCAAAGTCTACCCTACATAATCCTCTCCCAGTTCACAAAGAAGTCCTTGAGGGTTTTACTTCCTCTAGATAGATCAAAGATTATTTTGGCATGAACTGGAACTGAATAAAGGTACAACAAAAACAGGTCTCATGACATAAATGGCTTAAAATCCTGCTCATACATATAAATTCTTCTTTCCTCTATTGAAGCAGCAGTGCCATTTCTCATACACACGCACAGGCAGTATTTTTGTGTACCTTGACATTTACAGAACAAGCATCTTATTTTCCTTCATTCTCCCTGAGCCAACATTGCAGCGGCCAGCGCTTTTGATCAAGAGGAGTCCTTGAAATGCTCTTGCTGACGCTCGTCTGCAAGATAAAGGTGACTTCATTTGTCTCTCTCATTGTGGCTCTTCGAGGCAACTTTATCAGCGTGAGTGCACACGAGCACACAGGCGCGTATATTGTGCAATTCGTGCCTTTGCTATGATGTCCCGGAAAAAAGATCCACGAGAGTCACACACAAACATCGCAAATACACGGACTCCCCAAGATGCACAGTGGGTGTTGAATCCAAGCCTAAACATCCAAAGCCTCGTCACTAAATATCACATTGTGGCACTTTAGCACCCCACAGGCTGAGGTCTGGGGGAGTTAGAGAGAGAGGCTAAGCCAATCGCACATTCTTGTGAGCCTCAGCAGGTGGGAAGGAGAAAGCACAGACAAGAGCACCAATAACAGCAACAGTCACAGGTATAATAACATCTCCCCACAAACAAAAGTGTCAATGTGTGGAATGAGTCAAAACTTCACTGGAGGCAACAGCACACTGGATTCAGTCGTCTGTTTAATGCTCTCATTACTTTAAAGCAAGACAGTATGAAGCCAGCTTCCATGCAGAGCTGCTTTGAGCTGCTAGTTTACAGATGCAGTCACTCCTCAGTCATCTCAGTGGCTGCTGGGTTTATAGGCAGCCAGAGGCAGCTTGGTTGTGCTTTGGTTTCTAAATCTTCAATCTTTCAGGTCCCCTGCTTATGTAGTTTCATTCTTTTCCCCCCCTTTGGAAAGACGGCACTTTAGACAGTGAAGATTTGTCGCCACCAGAGTACTGCCCCTCATTCATAACACACAGCACCTGGAGCAGACCTGCCCTGCCAGATAGGATTTTTGTCAGTTTATGAAACACAAGTCAAAAGCATGGTCCCAACTGACCTGAATCATCGTCTTCTGTGGAGATTTTTCCACTGAAAACTCTTAGTGACTGATAGTGTTTTTAGTTTTGCAACTCAAAAAAAGTTACTTAGTTTTTCTCTTTTATGCTTAAATGTAAACACATTTACACACCCAAATAAAATAAAACCCCTGGTGCATTCAGACTCCTCTGTGTTTCTCTCAGACTTCTCAGCAGGTGGGTGCATACCAGAGGGAGGCATTTGTGTCACTGCACAAGTTAATTTTAGCAAACACAGCCTTGACCTGGTGGCTGTTTCTCACATTATTTTCATAGGTGTGTGTCAGCTGCAAAAGGGCTCTGATTCAAATTCGGAAGAAGCATCTGGAAGCTCCAAAAACACTGACGAGGAAAGATAATGCTGGTTTTTGGATTTTAGACAGTAAAAGGTAAAATCATTACATTTAAAATGTAGATGCATGTTAGGTTAGAATGCTCTGACGTGCAATTTTTGTTATATTGTTTATCTTAGTAATTAATATGATAAATGAGATGCAGCTAATTGGATTGCAAATCAGATTTAAATTTAGTGTCATGTTACTATGAGTTTTTAAAAAGAAAAAAACCAAATGGTCTGAGAGGGAAGTAAATCAGAGCGCCACATGTGTTTTTAAATTGTTCATTCAGCCATCTTGTGTTGCCCAGCCCACCTGGTGGGTTATCCGTAGCGGAACAGCTGAGTGTCCAAGTGAGGCTAACCCAGCTGATGAGAGCAGCAGCCATAATTACATGGCCAGATTGAATGTCAGCTGGTGAACCTGACTGTCAGGGTTGGCCACAACCGCTCACTTTAGTTGCAAATAATGAAAAATAAATGCATGGCGGACTCACACTGAGGGACGTCAACTCTAAATGATACAATTTTCTGTGATGTACTTCATTATCATGGAAAATGAAGGGAAAATGCATCGTTTCAAGAGCCCCTCCCTTAAAAGAATACTAATTTTGATGACCTGTTTAGAAAGAACAGCAAAAACCAGTAAGATGAATGAAAACTCAAAGTAGAGCTATTCCCAGGAGGTTTCAGTCCAAACTGAAACTGAAAGAGTTTTTTTAGGCTGTTTGAGAAGGAAAGGTTGAAAGCCATTTATCAAATGCCAAAGCAAACTTGACCAAACAGCACCTCTCATTTTAGAACCAAAACCTTTCAAAGCAAATCGTTTACTCTGAGCACTCCCTGCCAGCCACAGCAGGGAAGTGATGGCCCGGACAAAGTGTCCAGGGTCCAGATGGTGTCCTGTCAACCAGAGTTCAAACGCATCATCTTTCTTGAACCATAATAGCAAGACAGTAGCAGCACTGAAGAGCAGGAAAAACAAACAAACAACAACAGTGACACATGAGGAAAAAGGCCCTCGGACTATTTCGGAGGAAATCTGCTCTCGTAATTAATTACTCAAACTGCTCTTTCTCATCCTGGCCTTTGGTGCTTCCCTTGACATATCACTAGTGATGTTATGGCAGATAAACTCCACTCTCAGTCGGGGTTAGAAAATATGAGCCTCACCTCTTGTAGCGGCCGCTTCCAGATCTTGGAGTCTCCTGAAACAAACAAACAAAGGAAAGATAAATGCTGCTAGTCCAAAAACTATAACTCAAGAGTTGCTTTAAGAAAAGAAGTTGACTTTTCTACAGTAATAATGATTTCAGAGAGAAACGGCAAGACATCTGGGTGATTTTGGTGTCATCATTATGCTTTGTTCATCTGCCTTTGGGTTGTATTGGTTCACCAAAAGAAAAAAAAGGCATCTACAGGATGAGAGAAATTTATCAGGGGCGGCATTTATAGAAAGCCTTTAGGTTGTCTGTGAACCTTTGTGAATTGCAACTGCAGAGCTGATATATAGATAGGCTTTGTTGCATTTAATAGTTCAGGAGGAGCCCCATAGCCCCAAGAGGTGGAAGGCAATCTCATTTTTGGAACATGTAGTTGTATATTTATCTTATTGCTTCAATTATTGTGTGATCTAAAGGTTGTTTAGATCTTTGCAGCAGTGATGCTCCCCATAAAAAACGCTTTTGGTAAAGAAGCGATTCCCTGGAAAAAATGAAGTGTGTGTGAGATGAATACACATCTCCTCTTTCCTAAGGTCCTGTGCAGTGAAGGGTCCCGTATTTGATTGAGGAGCCTTGGCTTTGCTGCAATCTATCAGTCAGAGCTCTGCTTTTGTCTGACTCTCAGCATACAGCAGCCTCTGTGCCTCACTGACAAATCATCCATTACCTGTGGATGAAATCCCTCAACTTATCTCTTCCCTGGATCGATTTACAAAGATAGAAAAGAGTAAGAGGGCAAAATGTAGCAACAATCGGCCTTTAACTAAATAACAGCACATCTTAGCATGAGGCCTGGTTGAAGTGGCACCTGGAATTAAGAGCAAATTAAAATAGGAGGTTGTCTTTTTGTAGGATTGTGTGTAAGCCAACAGCAGCCACAGCTGCTCCTAAAAGGCCAAGTCTACAGTAGCTGTTTGATCTTCCTTCTTCATTAATAGTTGACTCTAAGGCAGACAGATGCTATTCTACTGCTGTACCTTCTAACTATAATACACAAGCCTCAGAAAACAGTGTTATAGAAAGTTTAGTTTAACTTCATTTTTTATACTTCTGTTTGATCTGAATATGGTCAGAAGACAAATTATCCATCAACTCTGGAAAAACCATTTATTTTTCTGTCAGTCTCACACACACACACACACACACACACACACACACACACACACACACACACACCTAAATGTAAATGTGAGTTTACACTCTGACTTCCAAACTCTAGATGTCCACAATATGCAACCCTCCTAGAAACAGTTTGATGGTGTCCAACGAATGTTGATTTTAGTAAAGAACATTTGCTTTTCCATTTTCCTAGAAATTCAGCTCATCCAATCCGGCGATGCGCCACGAGTTTCATACATCAGGTCCGCTGGCGTACAAATAAACTCTACACTGTACCAGGGCACATCTGGGTTAGAGAAAAAGCGAGACCATGTGACATCACTCCTGCAGTTTGTTGAAGAGCAGCAAACACACAGGGTAATGCAGTCTCAGGTGTGGCTTTTCAAAACTCGATGCAGGTGACACCCTCTGTAACTTTGTAGTGATTAATGCAAAGCATGCCAAAGCGACACCTTATTGAATGGCCCGAGTAAAGAAAAAATAAAAGAAATTGTGGCAGCTGCCAATGGTATTGCTCAGACTCCTCAGACACACCTATGGCATCAGTTTCAAAATCCTACGTCACCTTGTTATCGAGTTATCGCACTCACAAAACTTCAGGAAATGTGACCTCTGACCTCAAGGTTAAGGTCAGTGAGAGTCGAACTCGTCCAAATGTTTTTTAGTAGATACGTCTATGGTATCAATTTAAGGCTCCTACGTGGCCTCCTTCTCAAGTTATCCCATTCACAAGTTTAGGTGTGTACAAGAAGATGAACCCAGGAATGACGACACTTTTAGTGAGACCCTGCGAGCCTTATCAGTATGATTATGAGGTTTGAATTTCATTTTTTGCAGAGAGCTATAGGTTATAGATATATTAAACTGTTTTGCTTGTTGCTTTTTTTTCTTTCTTCTTTTTTTTTAATCATTTGCTCTTTTGTCAGAACCTTGCACTGCTTCGCGATCCTGCACCACAGTCTAAGTACTCCAGACAGCTTTAGTCAGTAACACAGAGGGAACAAGTTATTTATTTCTACCAATATTCTTCTTTATGCCTGCTATAGTAGAAAATAAATAAATATCTTCCGTCTTTTTGGTGGATGATCAACAAGTTTGGTAAACATATTCAATTTAAATGTCACCATTAATTATCTGCAAGAATATGAATATTTAATGAGTAATCACAGCAGTGCGGGAGATGATCAGATTAAAATAACAGTACATTACAATAACACGACTCCAGGACCTTTAATACTGTTGGTAAGTTTTACTCTGTGATGTTGGAATAAAGGGTTGCTTTTTAAATTAAACTTTAATCATGTATAGTATTTCTGCACTGATGCAGTATTTGAAACTAATATTGGTGACATCTTGATGCAGAAAGCTGGACTGTATCGATGACAACCGGCCTGTCTGTTCAGTTGAATTCAGGTATTTCTAACAGTTAATGGTCAGCAGTTTAGAGTTATATCACAGCTTTTCTTTGCACTTTTGCAATTGTCTTTGACTTTACCGCAACCACACCGAGCATTGTGAACCACCTGCTTGGGATACGAGTCTGCAAGACAGTGTAAATGTACAACTACTTCACTGCGCACAACACAAGCCTGTGTAATTTTATTTAGAATGTTCAAGCACCAGCGTCAGCTCCTACAACCCACATCGCAACGCTTACCAAGAATACACCGAGACAAACATCTACAGTAGAAATGAGCATTTTATCACTAGAATCGAGCACTCTACTTATTTCTGTGCTTTTGTAACCTGCTCCTTCTCCACAACACTCAACACCAGTTGGAATTTGTGATGAAACGCATTCAAAAGTCTTGGTTTGGACATTTATGAGCTGCTGTGGTCACAGATTTATGTTTTGGCAGCTCATTAAATTCAAAAGAAAAAAGAAAAAAAGAAAATGAGAACATTTCTCAAGGATCAGCATCTCTGCCCATGAAAAGCTGATCTCTGGGATTCCAGCCAGTCGCCAAACAGCGCAGGGCTCAGTCGGTTTCTCTGCACAAAGCTGATAAAAATCACAATTTTACTTGGGGCATTCAATAAATCTGACAGAGAGAGAGAGGGAGAGATATGCTCAAATAAGATGCATGATTGGCATTTTAAGGGATCCTGAGTAAACAGCAGCAAGTACTCAATGTGTTGAGATATTTGCAGGTTCTGGCTGCAATTACAAGCTAACATTTTTTTATCTTACCGCTCTATTGTTATACTCAAGCTGTTTTGCAGTCCTCTCACACATTTTATTAAGATGCTAACCACACCTGGCTGTCTGGGCCTTTGATGCCAGCTGAAGAAATAGATGTCAAAATGCCAACCTGGAACATAAATTGAAGGCTGGAGATGAAAACAAGGCTAACCTATAAGCAGCGCTGTAAACAGTAGCAGAAAGCCATGTTAACCTCTTGTCCTCCCTTTCAGATTCCTAAAAGACCTTTTCTTACCCCCTAAAGTGCCTGAATTAGAAGTTAAATTTAAGGATCTTTCAAATTTAACTCCCCCATAGTTGTTGCTGGGAGCTTGCCTGTCAGAGATAAGCACTGGTGGTTGGCCCATATAGCCATAATCTTGAACATACAAAGGTGTGAATGTTATCAAATACTATTTTAGGCTCTACAGTGAATTGCACTTTGCTGCTAACACAGCTCCTGCTGGAAACGGCATGTGACGGGTTGCGAACACTTCCCTGCTGCTCAGACATGATGCTCTGCATCAGCACTGCTTCTTGGTGTTGAAAGGTGATAATGAAAAATGCAAATGTGGCTCCTTAAAGAGTGCTGGATGGAGATTGCCGGGGATATGCTTTCTCCAGGTAAAAGAGAGAGAGAGAAAGTGAGAGAAAGCTGAACTTGTCTGCCGTGGACCTGGCTCCTTAATAAAAGCAGAGGATCCAGAGGAATGTTCCACGTGGTTCTGGGCTGCTAGATCACTAGAACAGGTTTCCTTGTAGGACCTGCATACCAGAGGGAGGTAAGCCCTGATAACAAGGAGCACTTGCCTGCACTGGGTCTCTCTGATTATCATACTTATCAGATACATGTGCAGGAGAAGAACCGTGTGGGTCTGAGCTCTAATGCACAGACAGTGAACACATCTCAGACTAATTTAAATGCATCATGGGTCCCTTTTATAAACAGAGGCATTGCTGAATTTGAAACATCTGAGCATCTCGAGCAGCAAAGAAATACAGCTTGTTTTGGTTGGAAAATGCTCTGAGACCTGGGAAGGCAGTTAGCAGCAAAACAGCTCTGAACAGAAGGTGAACGGAGCTTCTTTTCAAAACTTTTTGTCCACATATCTTGAAACAAGCTAAGAGGCCTGGCCTGATGTTGTATATCATCATGGAGCTGACACAGAATTTGATCAATGGCGCCCAAGGGGAATGGCACTATTTTTTTTTTTTTTTTAAACATGCTCCATCTTTGCAGATGTCTAACTGACAGCTCTGCTGTAAATCTGCTGATCGAATTGTATCCCTCCTGTTGTTTTTCCTCCAAGTCTGACTTCTTCTGAACAAGCTGGCACCGGAGCCCCATGAGAATAGAAATATCAATTTTAGATGAGTGACAGTGAGACATCTAATGGTTAGTTCCTGCATAGCCACATCTGCTCTGAGTTAGAGCTAATACGGAGATGGTGAGATTAGATTCAGCCCATGCATGATCGGGCATATTCTGCTCCAAATTATAAACCGAGGGTCCTCCCCTCTACAAAAATGGATGCGTGGCAAAGAGCTGATTCTACTGAACTCCCTGCTGTTTGTTTACATGTAGAACACTTTATGTAAACAGTCGAATCCTTTTTATTATTTTTTTTTTTATTGAGGCCACATCTCAGCAGGTGCTGTCACAGTCTTCCTGTTAGTGTGGTTGTTTGTGTACATATTTCATGCACAAGCCTTTGCTTCGCGTAAATAGCCTCAGACAGTTCCAGCCCAAAACAAAATAAGCCTGCTGATGCATAACAGCCAATCCATCTGGAATGCGTCTCCTCGCTACATCCACACGAGCTGTCACACAGCGGCAGAGCCATTAGATATTCCTATTTATTTTTTATTTCGTTCAAAAGCCGATTATCATGTCAGTCAGATGATTTTCGTACAGGATGTCTGAGTCGTCGGTACACAGCTGGATGCTTTCATATCCTCTCTGCACTCGAGGTTATATTGAAAATCAATGCATGTCCATTAGAAGAGAGTTTGAAATTACATACACTGGAATATGAACTACTGTTCTGGTGAAAGACAGAAGTCAAATTACCAATGTGCCATTATTTATTAAGGCTCTGTTTTTACTCGTTCATTTACATCCTCATTGTACAGAACACCTGCTGGACTCAGACAAAGACCAGACGGCCTCTGCAAGAGCTCACTTCTATTAAATAAACACAGATTCACTTGCCAAGATTAAAAGATTCAGTTTGTAGACATCAACAGTGTCAGGTTCACACTCTCAAGAACCAGACGCCTTCTACACAAACCAGATTCTGCAGATTCTGAAATTTGATGAATGTGGCCCTTCACTTTGTTGGCCCGAGCTCCACTATGCTAACGCTAAGCGGTGGCGGGATGTGATGATCCTGTTGCGTTTCCACTCACGTTCAGGACAAAAGCTAATCATTATCAGTTATCTTTTATTTTTATTTAGTCTATAAAATAGCGCTCTACAAGTATTCACAGGCCAAGATAAAGTCTATACACTGCTATTTTTTCCCTGGACACTCAAAGATATTTAATTTTGTGCAAATGGAAAAGTAAAAAGGTGCACGATTAGGAAGGATTCCAGCCATACTAACCAAAAATCTCACAGATTTAACTTGGCCATGTAAGTCATCCTCTTGGTCAGCGCTGTACTACTTCCTGGGTGGTACACTTTTAACCACTTGAACTTCAGTGATGTGTGCTGGATCTGCTCCGGTGTTTCAATCCAACGCCTCTAACTTATTTCAGAGGAAAACAAACCGTCAGGGAGGCACAGCTACTGGGAAGAGCAAGTTTTAAGCAAAGACTGTGGTCTAAACTGTTTGTGCCAGTTCTTCCTTCCTCTAGTGTTGCAGGGTGTTAACAGCAGGACTGTGAGCTCTTCTGCTGAAAATTCATTGATTTTCTGGGAGGCCCAGTTCTCATTACAGTGCTCCCTGACCTGAAAGTCAGGCTGGTTTGACACAGAAGATGTTTGTCTCTCTAAAGTCAAAGTGCAACTGGTCTGAACAGGACTTCCAGAGAAAACAGCAGGAGCACAATAAAGAGGGGACTGATTTCCAAAAAAAAGAACTTTCTGATTACACCTTGCATCTCAATGTTTAAAAAAAAAGAAAAGAAAAAAAGAAAAAAAGAAGTTAATTAGACCACTAAAAAACCCAGACTTATGAGGAACTGTTGCACCAGCTGCTTTGTTTGTTACATTTTGCCTTTAACCTCTTTTTCCATTGATGATGAAACACCATGACACCTTTGTGTTTTGCAGCTTTTTTGCACAAACTAAGCATTCCCCGTGCCTCCCTGAGCTCTGAGTGTCTCCGTTTGGCCGCACTGATGTTACAATATGCAAGATACTCTGCTCAAAGACATAACAAGTGGAAAAAATGCTGGCTGTACTCTGTGGACATCCTGTGCTGAGGCTGATTTGCAAAATAAAAAAACAAAACTCCTTTTTATGTCATGTCACTTCTTACCAGTAAGTAGCCAGTGGCAGGGTCAGCTGTCATCGACTCATTCTGAAACGTGTTGGCCTGAACCAGCTCCTCCTCCTCCCTCCTGTCCTTCTCTCCGCCATCATCATCATCCAGCTCATCCAGGCTCTGTGATAAGGTGATGACAGATGAAATTAGGAAGTGAAGTGGACACAAACTATGTTTACATGCGCCATCTGTGTCAAGGTTGGTAAATTAAAGAAAACTTCATGCACACAGATCTAACATTGGTCCCATTTTACCAAATTTGCATCATATAAACAACTTCCTTGTTGGTTGCATAACCGTATATCGCACGAGGGTTGAGGAATGAGGAATCATTTGTGCATTTGTGTTTTCAACAGGCAGCTTGTCAGCAGCCAAACCTCTTCTCTAAGCAAAGTTATGTTTTTTGTTTTTTGTTTTTTTTACTGTATACAGATGATAAATATATTGTTTTATCTAAGCATCTTAACAGTGAGAGACAAAAACAACAGCTTCAAGTGTTCACCACACTCTAAATATTCACCCAAGAGAGATGCATGTGAGAACAAATCTCCTATAAAGCCAAATCAGGCCTTAACTTGTCCAAAAACAAAATGCTGAGTGACACACCGCAGGACAGCCTCCTGATGTTGGCCTTGTCGACTCACATTATTTGCTGTGTGTCAGCAAATAAAATGGCATTTACAGGTTTACTTGTTTTTTCTGAAGCAAAATTGGGGACAAACATAAGCAGAGAGTCAATTATTGGTGTCAGCATCAACTGTTAGCCACAGGTGTAGGTATCAGACCAGAACTTCACAACTGGTGCATCCCTGGTGCATTCACTAGTAGCAGGTGGGCGTCTTTTGTCCTGCCTCTGCTTGTTGCACAACAGAAGCTCCCTCACATTAATCCAGTAGTTTGAAGTGAACCATTTCCAGCTGTGTGCAGCATGTGCAAACTGAAAAGTTCAGAAAATGACTGACCTAATTATCACAATAATGTCAAGAATTCCTCTGTGAAAAAGGCTTTGGGACAGATTCTGTCTGACTTTTTATTATTTTGTATAAAAATATGCTCAGCTTGTTACTTTTTATACAATCTGCTTCTATGAATTCTTTATTCTCATCTGAAACTTTGTTTACTCTTCAAGATAAGTGTACAATCAAACCAACCCCACCCTCCAGTGCTTAACGGGTTGCTAGAGTCAGTCCCCCAGACAAATCCAACAGTAACTTCCTCATTTTATTGCATTTGAGTGCACTGACAGATGCGTGGTGACAAGCAAGGTCATTCCCACAGTAACAGCAATATTGACCTCTGGCTCAACACAACCAGGGTCTCCTCTTAATCCTCTTCAGACATGGTCACATTCACTTCCAGGAATCCCCCAGGAGCTACAGCTCAAACACTACCCTAATGCCAGATGGACTCTAGTACGGCAACAGGAAAACAGTCTGCACTCGACCTTTCACCTCTTGAGGACAAGTCAGGGGGGATTTTTGACCACTGGAATGTCCCTTGAAAACACAATAAAAGACACAATATAAACATACGGAGTGCAAACATCCCTTTGACAGAGGCTAGCAGCTTTCATAATCAAAGCAGAGAGCTTTCGAATAGTCTCGGAAAACCAACTTTACTTCTGATAATCTTAATTTTTTATTTTTATCTTAAAATATCTGCACAGCCCAAACTTCACACTGAGATGGAGTACGACAGAGTTACTGGGTTCATCTGTCAGGAGCGGCGGAGATGCATTGCACAAACACATCTCAACACTGACGGCCGGATCGTGACACGAGACAGAACGGGGGCCAAACTCCCAGAGGGGACAATGCAAACCAGGCTTTCCTGTTTTACACCGCAGGGTGAACAAAAGATGGCTGCCCAGCAGACCCTTCATCGGTAAAAATAGCCTTACAAGGTTAAAGAGGAATGCAGTCATTTGCAAGGCTTTTCCTGCCAAACTGTTTATCAGTTGTCCTTGGGGGAAATGCCAGTTCCTTTTGAGTCTCACTCAGAGCTTAATGCTAGCACTCTCCTCCACCTCACCGGTGCTCTCATCATCTCCCACACAGACACCTATGGAGGTATCCCACGATGGGGCATAATTAGGAGATTAAGAGCAATGATATATGGAAAATGCCATAAAACAGAGTTCTGTCTGTGTCAACGCAGAGTGGATTGCGCAATGACTAACCACTCTGCTATGCACAAACTTTCCTAAAATGTGGAGTTGGGAATCTCGAAGTTTATTTTGGAAAGAGATGGAGCCCACTTTGCTCTCTAGTATTCCAAATTGCTGTGTTTCTTTTTATTTCAGCTAAAGGAAAAGGGTATCTGTGCGAGTCCATATAAGGGGTGTTTCTGCTCCTGACATCATCATAGTGTTTATTTTTCTGGCCAGTTTCTTACCTTGGGCCAGCTGGGCAAAGCACTGAAAGTGCTGAAGGATGAGCGTCCAGGGCATTGACTGAATGCCTTGAGCAATGTATTTGCATTTCAACATTACACATAATTTCTTCAGCCCAAATAGTGTCACAGAAGTAATGCAATGTTCTGTAGCACCACTGTAGGGGCCTCGAGAGTCCCCCTCTGAAACGCATCACTCTCCACAAGTTTGTACATACAAGGACACACTTATAGCAGCCACTGTTGGCCTATTCTTTGCATATTTTAAAAACACTTTATATTTCTCTGTATACAAATGATATAATCTGGCGTGCATTTACCATTTTGCAGACAATTTTGTGCACACTTCACTGAGGCTAAAGTTCATTTATAACATAATCTAAATAAGTTAAGAAATTAAGAAGTGAAGAGCAAAGACACGTGTCCTCCCCCAAACAGTTTTGGAGAGTCGAGTGAATGCTGCCCAGCTGGGACCGATTATCTGCGGGAGAAGCACTTTTTACACAATGCTAAACCCTAATTAAGATTAATTAAAAATACACTGAATGTTCTAAGATCATTAAATGTTGAGCCAAAATTTAAATGTACCAAAAGTCAAGGCACATACAGTAAACAGAGGTATCAGTTTGTGTACTGATGATATTAAAAAGATCATTACAAACTTCAGTGTTAGAGGACATCTCTCCAGAATCCTCTCTGCTTCCTGTTTACAACAGGACCAAGTGTCAGGGCGTGTTTACTTAAGAAAAGCACATATCCTGCTCCGCTTCAGCCTCCAGGCCTCTGACCGTCACTCTCCACATGAAGAATAAAAGAAGCTACATCTGGAGCAGAGCTTCACGGTCTACTGGAATGTGTGTTGTGGTTGGAAAGTTTCTCCGCAGGGAGGAAAATGATCACTCATCTATTCTGAAACTCCATCTCTGGCAGCAACAATGCAAAGGCTACAGTCTTTGTCTGCAGCACAGCAGGCTGTGTGCTTTACTTCCCTGCTCTTTAGCTTTTAAATGTTGGTCAAAGGGATGCTGTGTGATGGGAGAGGTGATGGGTTCCCAAACTAAAGTGGCTACTTTCAAATCATCCACATGAAAGACAACAATAAAAAAAAAAACATTTTAACTATAGTATGCTAAAGTCTATAATCATTATTATACACTGAATTTTCACATGCCAAATAGGGTGAACACATCATGATCTTGAGAGTAAGAGAGAGCTTAATCTAACAGAAGTAGCAGAAGCCTGCTTAATCTACTTAAGACATTTTTCTTTATATGTCTTATTTTAAAATGCACAAAAAATAAAGCCTCAGACTGAGATCATTTTAGTTGGTTGAACACATGATTCAAGTTTCAAACCAAGTGTCCACAAAAAGCTGCTCAGCAACAGCTCAGCAGAGGTAGCTACAGCTGCAGTGACTTCCATGGCAAACAATCTGTACAAACTCACAATCTGTATTCAAGGGAGAAATGTGTACAGTGTGTCACTCGTCCCGTCTTCCTCCCCTTAGCCCCCCATGGCTGTTCTTCCCTGACCCTGGTTCTGCTGGAGGTTTCATCCTGTTAAAAGGGAGTTCTCCCTTCCCACTGTCGCAAACTTCATAAAGGGGGTTGTTTGATTGTTGGGGGTTCTCTGTAGCATTGTAGGGTCTTTATTTTACAATAAAAAACACCTTGAGACAAAGATAACCCAAGAAAATAAAAAATAAAAAGCAGTTTTTAAATGATGATTTCATTGATTGAGGAAGAAAAGATAGATATGTGGATTAGTCAAATTCCTGACCTGAATCCAATTGAGATGCTGTGGCATGACCTTAAAAGGGTGGTTAATGCTCGAAAACCTTCCAATGTGGCTGAATTACAACAAGTCTACAAAGATGAGTGAACCACAATTTCTCCACAGTGCCGTAATGAGACTTTTTGCGAGTTATCACAAACACTTGATTGGAGTTGTTGCTGCTAAAAGGGTGGACCAACCAGTTATCAGGTTTGGGTTCAATCACTAGTCCACAAAGGGCAATGTTGGTTTGGACTTTTTCCCCTTTAGTAATAAACACCTTCAATAAGAAACTTCACTTTGTGTTTTTACTTATCTTTGTCTAATATTTAAATTAGTTTGATCTGAAACAAACTGTTCATCCAGACGTAGCACAAAATGCTACGTCCGGATGAACAGAATCAACTTTTGGAGACTGCACCACAAAATGTCTGAGCTACAGGAGGGCCTGGACAGGAGGGTCCCAGGATGACCCCTTTACACGTTTTGGCTTCACTGCATGTTCACCTTTTAACCGTTTTGTTTTGGCACGAGATAGCCTGTCCCTTTTACTTCCACTTTCTCATACTCTGTGCAGATCCAGTCTAAACATACATTCTGTCAAACTGCCAACAGCTCGACCACTTAGTCCTCAGATTTACCTCCAAACAAGCAAAGGGCAGCTCCAACAAAGGCACGCTCGTATACAGCAGACTTAATGACTTCTGTGTATTAATCACCTGCCACTCGCCACAGCACAGTGACTTCATTAAGATGATCTATTAGGGAAGAGGTAAACTGGCACACCGATGCCCACTGTCTTTTAATCAAGACTGCCAGTCAAGCTCAGGTAACGGGCACAGACAGGCACAGCACTGCGCTCAGGTATGGCAGAGATCAAAGAGAGGACATCTGCCCCGGAGCTGCAGGCTGATTAATGTGACACCACCGACTTGCCAAGGTCGCCGTTAGGTGCGGCAGAGGTATGCCAACTCTGAGCAAGAGTGAGACATCATTTGACATCCCCCCCAAAATACGACTGGATCATCGCCAGGAAAAATATTACATTTAATTCTCCAAAGAAAATATTTTCTATTGCTGCCTGTGGCCTCCAACCAAAAAAAAAAAAAAAAAAAATGTTTTCTTTAATCAGCTACTGGTATGTCTGAAAAAAGGCTGAGAAGCAGAAGACACTAGATATCCAATGTGGGGTTTTAGTGTGAAAACAGGGTGAATGTGTGCGTCCAGAACTCAAGCAACTGAAGCTTGAATATGTCCAAGATCAAATGAATCATGATTTTGGTTTCTTAAGTATTTGCTGAGTTGTTATTAGGGTTATGATCTGATATCCTTTTCTTGTTTCTTACGTCTATTGTGTTTACTACTTTCTGCCCATACCAATTGTCTCACTCGTGTCCAAGTAGCCAATCAGCTTCCAGTGTACCACCACAAGTGGCCAGATCACCTTTGCTCTTCCAGAATCTTACCTTTCCATCCATCGCTTATGTTCCTTGATTTTATTTTTTCCTTGTATTTTCTTGTGTATTAAGTCTTGTTTATTTTTCAGATTTTTGCTGCTCTCCTGGTTTCTTTTGGTGGATTGCATTTGGGTGCTCTGCTTCTGTGGTTTGTTATATTTCCACATGCCGACACATAACCAACATTTATACAGAGGAAAGGACATAAAAGGCACATAAAAGCACCACTTCTCAAAACACTAAAGCTGTATATTTTAAAAAAGGTCTACCACCACTTCATTTATGATTTATCACAGTTCACAAACCCAGTCCCGCTATATCTATCCTTTCCAAAATCAGATGCCTTTGCATTTGGTTTAAGTCTCAAAACTGTACAGGGGGGCTTTTTTTTAAAGATAGGGTTGTTTAGGGACAGAGTCGAGTCAAACAGCGAACATGACTTTCCCAAGAATCAAAAGCTTTCATTGGCCTCAAAGCCCCGGGCTGCTTTCTTTAAAATGTTTATCGAGCAAAATCTTTCACTCTTCAGCTTTGAATTCTGAGTCTTGACCCTCATTTTCACTCCAAGTGAGAATATAATATTTTAATCAGCACTTCGCCAGACCTCAAAATGAGTTCCCTCTACACGGGGGGTTCTGGAGAGGAAGACGAAAGAAAGAGAGAGAAAATACTTTCTGCAAACAAACAGGGGCGCGGCTGTTATTACTGAGAGAGAGAGAGCAGCATCAGCTTCCTCGGGATGCGTTAGCCTGGGATGAAGGCCTGAGGGCAGGCCAGTTGGGCTCAGCAGGTCTGGGCAAAGATCTCTGACAGTCTGCAAAAGCTTTAATACATCTGTGGGAAACAACTCTATTCATGCTTTTAAGTTTGCCAAACTTGTTGTTCTCCTGTCTATAACCTCCACAGTAGGTTGGAACAGAGCACCGACTTCGACCGGGCTTGTAAACAGACTGGCCGCGTGTCCGTTTTAAGTATGCGCTGGCAGGGTTGAGAGGATACAGGAATATTTACAGTTTTGGGGAGGAGGGTCACTGTTTAAATGGCACGTTAAACTCCAACACCGCAGACCTCCACCAACAACCACATGGCCCCTGCTCAGCCCTCAGCTCAGTGATGTGGTACTCAGTGAGAAGTCTGAAACCAGAGACAACACGATTGCAGAGATGTCCGTGTCTCCATGCATGTGGTAGACATGCAGAGAGAAGCCACAAAGTCAAATTGGATACATTTGCATAAATATTTAAAATGTTAGTCCCAAAGAATTGTATTGCAGAGTCTGGTTCTAATTTTCATTAATCTTAAGCCCTGATATTATTATTGGCCCTAAAAATAGCATCAGTTAGACTAAAACCAGGTTTATTATGGGGAGTTAAAAGTTTTCATATATAGAGTTCACCTGTTCACATCAGTTCCCCAAAGGAATTGTATTTATTTTCCATCCTTGGTGGGCAACACAAAACCATGGAACTGTACAACTGAGAGAACAAATAATTGGAGTTTATCAAACAGAAGACTACTGCTGTGCAACTGCTGTTACAGAGCGAGTTACAGTGGACCCCGCCGGACTAGAGGCACGTAAAAGAGTGTTAGACAGTCTAATCATGTGCTCGGCCACTAACAGTAACAGCAGCCAAAGAGAGAACTGCTTTTACCAAAGTAAGCAATTACTGGTAATTTACAGCAAAATTAATGAGGAAGCAGTACAATTTTTTACTTCCCTAAAACCTCGCACTCTATTAAAAAAGGAAAAAAGTGAAGCTAAATCCCATCATGACAATAAGTTTGCATCTGAATTTACAATTTTCTGTAGAATCTCTTGGGAAAAAAAACAGATTCCTGGTCCAAATCTATTTGGATTCACATTTTTTCCTTAGTTATGTTCATGACTAGTCCACCAGACAATTAAACATTATCCCATTTGCTATTTGACACCCCAAAATACTAGTTTGTTACACTACTTATTACCATTTGAAACAATAGACAGCGCCAGTTAACTGCTGGTTCTAGGCTGTTACGTCAGCGCTGTAGCCCCGTCACGACAGCTGCACTAACAAGCTCAGTTCTGCAGTACTCTGGTGCACAAAGTAAAAGGTTTAAGGCTTTAAGGTTTATAATCACTCGGCTGGAACGATGTCTAACTGCTTTCTGATGGAAAAGAAGGCTGCTGGTGCTAACGCTGATCATTTCAGCCCCAGTCTGTAAAGTTGATATAGTGTGTGTGCATGTTACGCACAGTGCCACATGTTTTAGTAAGACATTTTTCCCCATTACATTACATAAGTAACAACCTATCGTAATGCACGATGCCTTCAAAGGCAGCTCTTCAACGTGGATTGAGAGAAGCACATGGGAGGTCAAGGGAAGACTACAGATAACTTGTTTTCCCCTGGTTTAAGTAGGCTTACTCGACTCTCACGCTGCATCTCTGACCCTCAGCTGACCATAAAATGTTTGCGACAGTAACCCCTCTGCATGCAAAACTCGGAAGGCTTTAACAGTAGCAGCACAGCAGATTAGCCGGATTTTATCAACATGAGCCTCCTCAGCTGAATATCAGTCCAGCTGACTCACTGCATCAATGAGAAAAAGAGACGTGTTTCACCTGTCAAACTCTGGCACAAAACAGTTATTATCAATTCAGATCCAGCTGTGGATGAGTTCTAAACTGCTCATTCTAAGCATGACATCAAGGTGAAATTAGGAGTTATATGAAGCAAGTGACATTCTGTGTCAATGGAATACAAATTGTATGACAGGCTGTGCAAAACTATTTGGTGTTGCTAATGGCTGACATTAACCAGTCTTGTCAAATGCTATGAAATTGTGTAATTACAGTTGTTCTTTGGATCCATTGATCCAAAGTTGAATTTTGTTTACATTTGATTAGATTTGCTCAATTAGAGAAAATTAACAATTCTCACTCCTGTATCAATCATATTCTAAAGCACCTAATCCACTTCATGCGTCCATGCTACATGCATTTATTATTTTTGTTTGTTTTTATTATTATTCTGAAACCTAACAAGAATAATGTTCTTTGTTTCTTCCCAGGCATAAACATCTCAGGAAACTAGAGCGCAGACAGGCCCTCTGCCTCATTAACAACGCTGACCCGGATCAGAGGGAAGGAGATGCCTCTTAAAGTAAGAGCACCTTCAGCAAATCAGCTCTTTTGGTTTTCTCTAGTATCAAACATATTGATGATCCACATCTCGGCTCAGAAGTTTTAACTAAAAATTATTTTCTTTTTTGTCCAAAATTACTTTGGTCAACAGAGGTCATTTAAAACATGCTATATATAAACTCTGCCCTCTTCTGCACATGATTGAGGTGGATGATCTGCTGTGGTGACCCCTAAAGGAAGGCGCTGAAAGAAGTGCACTTTTTGAGCTTTAATCAAGGTTACAGTCTTTCTGCTAGGTTAACTGCTCTGTGGGAGTGGATGGTGTACAGTGGAAACACCAACCCTGATGAAAAACCTGCAGCAGGCTGAATGCTATACTTTCCACAATCAAATACATGAGGGTCTATTCATTTAGTCAAAGGTGAACACACAAACATGCGGATGTCTGTGCATCTTCCAATACACTCGAACGCCCCACAGTTATGCACGTGGCCTTCAGGCAGACAGACTGTGCTTGAAAATGCTGATATGAAGGACAAACACTGCATGGTATCCAGACTATAATCAGAACCTCTGCTCAGGAGCCAGGTCAGCAGTATGTGTGTGTTCAACTGGTTCTCTTTGCAGTTATTTAGGCCAGCATATGCAGAGATTGTTGCCCCCTTTCCATCAATGTGGTGCCAATGACTAGTTACCCTAACTACACAAAGAACATCACAAAATTGCTAGGTCGAAGTCGGAACCGCAAAGATTTCACCAGTGATTAGAAGATGGAGCCCTCAGCTTTCATCCATCATGACTTTCTTCCACAATATTTCCCAAACATCTGCTATTAATGTTAAGTAATGATCAGTACTCAAACCTGATTAAATGTCAGCTGGTTTTCAAAAGCAGACCTTTCTCAGGACCAGCACCACATTAGAGGAAAAGTATAAAGACTGGATTCTCGCAGTACGCCAAAATAAAATAGCGGTACATAAATTAGGTATTCATCATTCATTTTCGCTGTTGTCTTCTTGAATAACGAGGCGGCTCTTTTCCATCCTTTGCAAATATCTCCACATTAAACATGCGTCATAGCAGGTCTCATATGTTAGCAAAATTGTGCTGACTTGCTCTGTAGTTTAGCCGTCAAGTGGTTTTTATT
>NW_005187505.1:1956493-1958859 GCF_000239375.1 Pundamilia nyererei | reverse complement strand
CAGGATAAAGTGCTCACCAGAGGCTGCGACTTCTCTGGATTAGTTACAGCCGGGGCCTCTGTTGCATGCTGATTTTAAGGGGACCCATTACAGTGACTGCAAGCTGTATGCTTTTCTTCTTGGATCTAGTAGAGTAGCTTTGCATGATTGGCAGTTCAGCATTATCCTCATTTAGTTCATACTTGGCGATGGTGCAGACCCTCAGTTCATCCTGTGGACTCTTTACAATATAAATCACATTAAGGCTTCTGTTGTTTTGATTAGGAGCTGTATAAATAAAATCGAACTGAACTTTGCAAACAAAAGATTCTACCAGCAGGTGGGCGGGGCTTAGCCCACCTGCTAGCCCTCAGGCATTTCTTGCACATACACTAAGCTCATTATTTGATAGTATAAATAGAAAAAAATGTGCAAGAGTATATATGAAAGCATAAAAGTCCATTTTACCTCTTTTAAGAAATACGGAAAACACAGTTAGCTTTCCGTGGTGAGAATATACTGTGTATATGACATTCTGCCTGTGATATAGATAGATAGGAAGGATATCTTGTACAGAGCTCAGAGTTTACAGCCGCTTATCTTGTGGACATTATATCAGAAGACTACAATGTGACCCCCTGACCCCAAGCTGCAGTTGAAAGCCTCTTATTCTCCACCAACGTGCTCCGTGGAATGTCTGCTATCTCCTCACATGTACAGCATCTCTACTATTGCAGGTAACACAATGCCAAATGGTTTGCTTAACATCTGCTGTCCCTGGCCATTCTTCTGTTTTACCAATAAAGCCTCCCGAGTAGCTAGACATTGGTATGTTTTGCAACCTGCCGTAGATTGAGCTCATCCATTTGGCAGAAGATGAACAAGTGGCGCTTTCAGACAGAGCGGTTTTGTGTCAGCAGACCCTTCTCGTGATGGACTTCTCACAAAGAAAAGGGATGCCCTGTGCCGGTGTGGAGCACTGACACTTGAAGAGCAGAAATCTGTCCTGCCTCTCTGTTCACAGGGTTTATGTAATGACCGAAGCAGTCAGAGAGCCAAGTGCCATTCAGTCCTTGCTGCCTTTCTGCTCGGCCATCGTGTTTCTTGGCCACCGCTACGGTGTTTTCTTGGCTCGGGGCTCAGGCTTATTCAGAGCTCTAACGACTCTGGGACTATCCAGGTTTCATAGACCTATCAAAAAGAACCACAGATATTCTGTGCAGGAGTTAAGCCAGATCCACTACATCCAGGAAGCTGCAGAAGTGCTAGCAGCAACTGAAGAGCATACAGCTTTCCACACACACACTGCCAGATTGATGACACTATAGCAGAAAGTCATTTTTCACAAGCATATATACAATACAGTCATTTTCAGAGTTCAACATTATAATAATAACAACTTCTAAGTCTATTTTATATGAGCCAAAAAAAGCCCTAATTATTCAGCGTGTTTCAGAAGGCTTAACAAGCAATTATATGTACAATTTCAAACGTTTGCCTTTGTTTTGAGACTCAAACAGATTTGTATAAAATGAATTTCCTTATTAACCACGTGACTCATCTTTACAAGCACAGCAAAACAAAATTAGAGTAATTCCACACGGCTAAATTTGGATTGCACTTTTGCACGTTAATGTCTTAACAGGGTAAAATTACAACAGGCTGAATAATTGCTTCCTGATTTTCTGTATTTGCATTCCAGAGTAAGGTGGTTTCATATCGTGCTGCAGACTACTGCAGTACACGTTCTTGTTTCTTTGGCTTGATTTCAAATTACTTTTCATTCAAATTTGGCATCTATTCTGATTTAATCCAATAATGAGAAAGGTGGGGATTGATCTAGCATAAACAGGGAGCAGGCTATACCTAAGATCACACTGAATTACCATTACCCTAGCTTATCATAACAAATATGCTGAATGCATTTCCTAATCTTGTGGTTTCAACTTCAACAACAACAACAGAAAAGCATAGTATGTAGTCACCTGCTCTGGGCTAAACATGCATGCACAAATGAATTTTACTTTAGCTCTTCACAATCTTGTACACTTCTACCTCCAAGAAAACCAAGATGGTGACAGCATAATTGGTGAATTTGAGACTTCAAAAGCAAATGCCAACAACCATCTTTCATATACAGTCTTTAGTGTGCAAAGACTGCTCAAGTACTCTTACACAGAAAGTGTATCATGCAAACCAGTTTGACATGGATGTTTTAACTTCACAGCACAGTGCTCATCTGCCCTGCTTTCTGCCGCCCTCTGTTTTTATTGAAACTTCAGAGAAACAAGTAAAAAGTCAGCGTGGGAACAATATTCAGGGAGAAGTACTGTAAGGTAGTAAATATATTTTGTGAAACTGTTCTTGCACAGTGCAGAAGACTGCAC
>NW_005187505.1:1934915-1955692 GCF_000239375.1 Pundamilia nyererei | reverse complement strand
AAAAAAAAAATAACAAGTACCTCTGGCAACCAGCGCACCCTGCAGCTTCAGAGCAGGTCACAATTCAATTATTTTAGACAGAGCATCTTGCTGTCTCTTAAAAATCAAATTTAGCAGTGGGATTAGGCTGCTTTACAGAAAATAAATTGCCTTCTTTGTCTTGTTAGCTCCGGATCATTCTGCATTTTTCACCACGTCTGGCTGCTTTTCAAAATAAATAAATAAATAAAAAGGCTCATATTTTTCTTCATGGAATCATTTTTGCTGAAACACCATCAGACACACAATATCTCACACTCACATGCACAGTAGTCTACACAAGGCTACCATCTGGTAAACAACCCTGGGACCCATTGTGAGGTCCCAGTGTACCATACAACTGTATCCATCTGTTTCAACTCATTTTGTTCCCCTCGTTTTGTTTGTTGTTATTAGCGCGCCCTTTACTGTGTTGGGAAATTATCACAAGACAAAATTTAAGCATTCACAGATATGGCGTTTCTATGGATTATTGGCTGTGTGTGTAGCTATATCAATACCGAACGCAATTCCATCCATATTGAGCAATTTCACATTCTTCAATGTTTGTTGATGAAATGCAAAAGCACAGATGATTTACGCTGAACAGTTAGTTTCCCAGATATACGGCTTACTTGGACAGGCAGGGGATCTTGTTATATTGATGCCTGCCAAAGTATATTTATGAAATGTACTTCCATTTTTCCATCCATATGATCCACAACATGACTAATTTAGTACTGAAAAATCGTACCACTATTATTTTTAAAAGTTTAGCTCAGGCTCTGGGCCTTCCAGCTTTAAAATCTTGGACTGCATCAGTCCAAGATTCTGGATGTTCTTGCTCTGGAGGTCTACTGCAAGCTGAGGAGCCATGCTAAAAAGAACCAGAAGCAGGGGGAAAGCTGACACGGCTATGCAGAAGCTCGTTCAGGCTGTAGAGGCTTATGGGAACATCTTCACCAGCTATAGTCCAAGATGGAAGAATTGGGCCTGTCTACATCATGAGAACCCTACATGTTGTCAGACTGTATATACACTCAGACCTTTTTTTTTTTAAGTTTGCTAGTTTTACCTTCAGACTTGCCTTAAATCTTCACAGCACAGATTGAACAATGTGCTGAAATCATTCCTCAAAGATTTTAGTCCATATTGACACAAAGCATCACACAGCTGCTGCAAACTTCTCAGTTGCATGCTCCGGTTCAACCGCATGCCAAGGTGTTTGATTGAGATCTGGTGACTATGGAGGCCATTTATGTGAACTCATTGACACGTTCAAGAAGCGAGTTTGAGAGGATTACTGCTTCGTGATGTTAGCCTGCTGGACCGTAAAAGGATTATGGGTCAGCAGCAATACTCAGGTAGACTGTAACTTGATATTTTGTTATGACAACAGGTAGGCTAACAATAGAAATATCCTGTTTAGGTTCTGAAGTAGTGCAGAGCATTACTGGCCCTACCTTCAGGCTTCTGCTGCGTCATGTTTCATGTTTTTTGTCAGCTTTAGCTCATCGCTAGAATGACACAGGTTGATTTGGGAGTGCAATAACCCCTCAAAACACATCAAATCTATAATAAATGGCAATGAAAAGCGTTCAGTGAAAGACTAATGACGTGCCTGTTATTAATCGGTCTTCAGCTGTCATTCGTGACTCATTGCTTGCCAACCTCCGTGGTTGAATTCATGGGTGGAATTCACAAGTTACAGCCTATAGGAGCAGCTTTTCCCCCAACAAACAGCAAACGTAGTACCATCTACCTACCTACCGCGCAGCACAGCAGGACGGGGGCCTCTGGGACTCTGGTAGCTGTGATTGACATGGCTTAGGAAGAAAAACAATGAGTGGAACACAGAGAAAACACTTCTATTTAAAGCCTACATCTGCAAACCTGTTCTCCATGCAATACCATTCCCCATTTTCATTTCTATTCATGACGACTCCTGTTGAGAGATGGACCATTCCAGGTGAAAGAGATGGGAAGCTGGCTGGCGGATACACCAAAAAAATTATTTATAATCAAAATAAAAAGTGAGGCGATACCCTCAGAGTTCACATTCACAAACGGTGAAAATAATGGAGTGGCGAAATAAGAGGCTTTAGAGGGATGCGTCTGTCGGCATCAATGTTTTTAAAAAATGAACCAAGATGTCTTGTTGTGAGGCACGACAGGCAATGACGTCACTTCAGAAACAAACGCCTAAACCATTTGGTGCCATTTAAGATGAACGTGTGTTTTCTGTAGGCCTTTGTGCGTTTCTCTCCTCTCTTTGTAAACCAAGACAATTACAGGCTGTTTTGACTAATTTACTCTGCTTGTAAAAGAGGTGTAAGCATGAGCTAGAGGCAGGTGACGTGTGACACGAGCCATTTGGGAATTTGGAAGAATAATGGGCTTAATTCAACAGATGTGCAACAATTAGATGAGATGTTGCTGATCTTTAAATAAAAACATAAGCAAATGATGTACAGTACCGCTCCAATAAGACTAAGCTTTTCTAACAAGCTCCCATCAGTCTGACAACCATTATTTGACTATCACTGCGGTCAAGTAAACAACATAACTTCCCCACTACCCTCAACTGTACACACTTGCTTATATTACTTTAAATGCATGCATTATACAAATCTTTACTTTTGTTTCCTTTAACATGCGCTGTGTTACATTTCTGTATCAAATACCCTGTATTGCAACCACAGCGATACCATCTCTCAGTTTTATAGTCATTTTTAGACACATACTCATAAGGTCAAATTCTCATTACACATGCCTTTAATACCTGAGACGCATCACTACCACATTTTGCTTGCAATACATCTCACTTCTGCTTTATTAAATCATTCAGATGCAGCTTTCTGGATACTTACTTCACTGCTATTTCCCTCGTCACCTTTTTCATGTTTATGAGCTCTCATAAAAACTTTGTTACAGGCCCAGTTATGCTCCAACAGGGTAAGAAATCACATTTTGCATGTGTCTACCCCCCTTATCTGATAAAGACCCCCCCCATGTCTAAGTGAAGCAGCTGAATAAACCGTGACAGTTCAATAACCAACACTAAGAGCAACAGGACTGTGACAGGATTCTGTCAGCTGGGAATAATTGTCTGGAGAGGAAAAGCTACAATAAAGAAATAAGAGTTCAACAAAAAAGAAAAAAGCAGAAGTTTAGTTTTTCAATATGAAAATTAAGCACCACAGTAGCAATGAGTGTGCTGCCCAATCCCAGACTTCACACTCGCAGACTTTATAGTTCTGTTCTGCTAAGACCACAGGGGCTTACGGCTGTCCCGCTGTCAAATCGTCAATCGCGCAAGGGCTCCTTCACAGACATTCTGAGCCCTTTCTGCCCACTCTCCGTAAGTCTGCATTTCTCCAGACTTTGCCCGAGGGAATTACCTTACATCGTGACGTTAAACACTCTTGCACTCAATCACTTGCAGGTGACGTCAGTTTAGTCTGTCAGGGTTTAGCGCTCAGGCCTGAGAGTCTCTCATTTTGAACCAAAGAGTAATCAGACTTAACAGTGAGCGGCGAGCCAGGTGTATCAGAGGAATTTCAATGAACTGCGAGTTGATCCCCAGAGCGACGGCAGTGGGACACTGATCGGGTTTCTGCGGGTTTGCTTTGGCAGGTTACACCACACTCTCTCCAGACTCGACTCTTCTCACCAGCAGATAAGAGAAGCAGACACTTATAAAAAAGGGATTTCCCCCCCCCCCTTCTGCAGCTGCTGAACATGAAAATTACATCTGGCGGAATGAGTAAACCTGTGTGGTCACTGACCACTTCGGTCGAACCAGACCTGCCATCTCATTGCAGAGGTCCGTGTGAATGGGGAAAAAATAGAACAGTGATCCTTCCAGGCCGAAGCATAGATCCAAACTTTGGAGATATTGTTGACTCTCCACTGAGAAGAACGCACGGTGTGAGATTAATATGACAAGACAGGCTGCCTGAATAGAACCAGTGTTCAATAAGTGAGCAGATATTATCTGAGGCTAAACAATAAACAGACTCTGTCTCATTTCACTGGCAGGTACGGTCTTATCTGACTTCTACAGACACATATCAAAACACGAGACAACAAAGATACAGCAGAGAAGATGAAAGTGAGTTACTCAGCTTGTGCATCGGTGGGCTTCCTCTGCATGCTATACCCTCAGGCAGAGGACAAACAAAAGGATGTTTTTTGCAAAGATTGGCATTTAACCAACTTCAGATATAAGCACACAACAAAGATGCTACCTCCTCTTCTTCTCTTGTCTGCATGCTGTGTTTTGATGCTCTGTGGTAGGTGGTGCAGATGGGTTAAAAAGGTGTCTAAATTCCAAACTACACACTAAAAACTGACTTGTTTTTCAAGACTGGATTCCAGAAAGCTTTGGCTTCATATTTATTTATTTTTTGCATTAAGTTGATAACATCTCTCTTATCCTCTCTTAGCTGCTCTCATCTATTCTCTCTGTGGGCCTCTTGTGGATTTGTGTAGTCTGCCTTCTTTCCAGGCATCGGTGCTTTTGTAGTCCAGCTCATACCAGCGGTCTCTCTTCTTCAATATTTTTATTTTATTTAGCCAATAGCATTGCTGTGTAAATCCCAAAAAAAAAAAAGTTAATTTCCTGCTGTTATTTATTTTAAATTTACTTAGAAGAAAAACTTCATATGATTCATCACTATTTTCAGGGCAGATGTCAGCCTCCTGAGTGTTTCCTACTTTTAAAACAAAGGAGCGCACCACATTAAAGAAATTTCCAAGATTTCAATTTTGTTTGCACCGACACATCAGTTCTGTATTAAATTTAACACTAAAATAATGAAAAAAGTGATACATAAAAATATAAAAAAGATCTCATCTTTTTATCTGGGCAAAAAAAGAATAAAGAAAAACTTTTTTTTTTTTTAAAAGTAAATGTAAGTAGGGCAAAAAAACACAAGAAAAAAAAAGTTGGATGCAGACTCAAAGCCATATTTCACATGCAGTATTCATAATGGCCACCAGGGGGAGTCTCTGTTGATCACAGACTGAAATCTGATTGCACAAACATCTGTAAGTAAAAGACCCTAAAGATTTTATTTACATCAGGAAGTGTTTTCCTGATGAGGTAATGGTCTCGTTCATCGTTCATTTCCAAAACAAGGCTCAGTGTATGCATTCATCTTTTGTGTACAGTCTATATTGAAGGTTCTGCAAACACAGTCACTAAAGGATTTTCAGTTTAATAATCAAAATGATGCAGGATAAATGCAGGATAGCCTGTTGTTTCAAGGCACGGCTTCTTGAATATAACTATAATTTTATTTTATTCTCCAAAAAAATTAACATTTAGTTACTTTAGTGGGCTTGCTTCTTCAAATTTACGTTTGTGGACCCAAACGGTGCCTAAATTTTGGACTCCGGTCTGAAAATAGGGCACTGCAAAAGCTTTATACCCAAAATAAACACATGGCACAGAATTACTGGAAGCTCTTCCACAGAGAGTGGGGGGGGGGTTTGATAAAGGCAGGAAAAGAAGAAGAATTATGCAGCAGACTGATTATTAGGTTACGTAGCTCACTGGAGGTTACAATTGCTTGCCTCTTACAGTTGTACACCAGCAGCCCTTTTCTTAGCGATTACATCCTTTCCACCACTAATGGGGTCGAGACGGGACCCTTATCTTTTTGGGGGCACGGCTCAGTTTTCTTCCAAGCAGGCCAGCTTCACAGATGCCCTCCCTTCTCTAACCCTCAAGTGCCAAAACACACAGAGTAAACTATATACTGCCATCTGCTCTCCTCAACTCTCCGGAGCAATCAACGCTGCAATTTCCACCATAAAACAGTGGTTAAATGGATTTCCCTGTGGACAATCTGGAATTTGGACCGGCAAACTGAAACAAGCATTATAACTGACTACACCCACCTCTACTCTTGGTGCTAAAACAAGCAGCAAATTAATCTATAAACAGGGGGAAAAGTTGATTCAGTGGCACAAATTACAATAGTTTCAAAAGAATTACTTACTAATGAGTACTTCCAACTAAACGGGTTACAAACAAAGTGCTCTGACGGGTGCTTACATGTAGCAAAGCATGTAATGAAAGCAAACAATCAGCACTTTCCCAGAATCATGCTGACGTCATCAAGTGCATATAGGCACTCATAAATAGGAAACTGGCCTTGACATTTATGAGCTTTTAGCAGCTAATACTCAGTCAATGCACGATTCTTACACGGTTTCACTCTCACAGATCTCCAACAGATCTGAGAGAGACTTTCAAGATAAATAAATACCTTAAACTCTGCTGCATTGTTCTCTGACCAGGTTTTTTGTGTTTCTGTGGCGCGTGTGCACATTCAGGAAATAAAAACATGTGGCACTGCAATAGCTAGGGCAAGTTTTGGTTAGGGTTAGTGTATCCTGCTTTCATGTGTTTAATGCGGTTGTGTTTTGGATTACATAATGACATGCTGTGTTTAGCCACATGTATTTATAGAGGCTGTAAAAAAATAAATTAATTTGCCCTTGTAACAGGAGGCGATTGCGAGCTCCTCAGCAAAGCAGAAAGACAAACAATCGTACTGGCCTTCCTCGTCTCTGGGAGTGGAGCCTCCCCCCTATTCACTGTCTTTTCTTGTGTCTCTTCTGCCACTTCAACTCTTAAATACCAAAAGAAATTTTGGGCACTGTGTGAAAAAGAAGTCTGGTTTTGGTCATGAACTTGTGCTGCATTTATCTTCATTGCTCTTGCATATTTTGTGTTTTAAGGCTTATCTGAAAGCACTTTGTTTTGGAAAAGTTCCACATGAATAAATCTTTGTCATCAATGTGATACTGTGAGGAGAAAAAGTTGATTAACATGCTTTTCCAGGAACTACATTCCAGTTAATCAGATTGGCTCCATTCAAAAATTTCATACTCATGAATCTGTGCAGGCTGCATTAGCACCACTTGACCATTACCACAATTATTCTGGTCCATGCTGAGATCACAATACTTACAAAAGTTGCAGATTTTATGATCAGACTTCTACCTGTGCTCGATGGCGACTGAAAAGCCCTGTTCTGCTCACGTTATTTAGTTAAAGCTGCCATTCGATTACTCAACAGCATGATCCACCTGTCGATTCATCCACCAACATGCATACTGTGGTAAAAAGAAACCGGTTTCCTTTATCGTGAATCGGGTGGTCCAAAAGAGTGAGAATATTTCGACACACCTAGCAGATTTGTGAGCGAGGACCATCACTCTCACCCTTTTTACTCAAAGTTAAAAGAAGTGAAACTTGTTTGTGCCTCTGTACATGACACTGGTTGGTCATCAACCACTGAAAATGTTCGGAGGGAGATCTCTCTGAATTTGACACCATCATTATAGTCTTCCTGCATGTTGTGCTCCAGCAGCACAAACCAATTAACTCGCATTAACCCAAAATTAAGAGAAGTGCTTTGATTTGAAGCCTGAAACCAAGGTGCTGGTTAAAACCCTGCGATACGTAATTTGAAAGTGATAGCAAGCCGCAGCCAGTTTAAATGTTCTCTGAACTCTAAAACGACAAATCATTAAATTCATCTCTGGATAATCAGGAGTTATATGAGCCCGCCATTCAATTTAACTTGAGCGAATGGAGGCCTTTGTTTCAGACGCAGTTGTGGAGGTGGTGGTACAGACGTAATGGCAGTAGCACCATCATTAGGAGCATCGGCATACCGTAGGGAGGCATGTTTAGCTGCCCGTCTACCTGCCGAGAGGATGTGTTGCCAGATGGGGACAGTGACCAAATTATGTGGTACAACCGGTCTGTGGATGACTACTGCTCGTTTTGTTGTTGGTCAGCGAAAAAGAGAAAAGTTAAATTGAAACAGTGTCCTTTTTTTAGAAAATCAAACCTTTTGGTGCATTCGTTTTGCAGTTTCACTTCAGAAATGTATTTCTAAGAGCAGCAGAATTTTTAATCCCCTCAGCGTCTTCAATCTGGGTCCAGGCCGGAGTGAATTCTCAGTTACCCGACACTGTTCCAGCGGTAATCTAATACGTCTTGATAACAATCTGTTCAAAGGAGAAGAGTGAACTGGACCCGGTGCAGCATGTGACAGACGGCGCTTTGATCATCGTACGAGCAGCTCAGAGGCCGTCAGTTTGCTTTGACATTTAAAACAATCCCACAGCTTTTATGTTTTGACTGTTGGCACCGCCAACCTTGACATCTCCTTATCCATTTAACACACTGAGTGGTTTCAGAGGCAAGGGTTACTTTAGATACAAGCCATGACAGGAGGAGGAGTTTATCAGGCTGTTTTTACACACTCACTGCAGCTCTGAACTTTCTTAGATATTCCCGATATCTGGGAACAAAAATGCTCCAGTGCTGTGGGATATTAATGGTCTCTAACCTGCCAGCTCCCTGATGTAAAGCATGTGTGATTTCAGATTGTACCAATGTGTGAAAAGTACCTGTAATAGTCGGACAATCTGCTCTCTCTATAGGCGGCTTGCTTCCCCTTGCGCTACATGTGAGAAAAGCACAGCCTTTTTAAAATATTATCCTGAAATTGTTACAAGTTTTTGTGCAAAAACAGCACTGATTTTTAATGACAGCATCCACCCATCCTTATCCAATTCAGCCCCTTCAATGATTGGAGGGGTACAAGCATAACAGGTCACTAGTCTATTGCAGGGTTCACACAGGAAGACACAACCATGAAGTTCCTAGACATGGAGATGCAAGGACAACACGGATCTGACCCAAGGACTGAAAACCCAAGACTACTGTGTCACATACAAAATAAGCATTGATCCATTCGCTTCGGCTTATCCTTTTCAGGGTTGCGTGGGGGGCTATCCCAGTAGTCTTAGGGCAAGAGCCAGGGTACACCCTGGACAGGTCCACCAGTCCAGGGTACACCCATAGATTTAAGAGGTTAACAGTTACCAACTCAAATATGGATTAGGGTTAATATTAAAGCATCGTGGAACTGAAATGGTGCAAAACATTTCAAGATCCTAATACAACAGCAGTAGGATTATATTTGTACTTCCTCACTTTTCCCCCCCTTTTGTAGAACTTTTTGCACAATAACAAAATTAGAAGCAAGCAGCCGGATCAGCCATAATCAGGTGCTGATGAGTTAGAAAACCACTTGCCGTCTCTAAATGGGAAACAATGTCCAATTATTTTCATGTGTTATCACACAATGTGGTGTCAACAATAATTTAAAGGCATGAAAAAGAAAAAAAACAAACTTGAATGTGAAATTTCGTTTTCCGCTCCGTGTTAGTCAGTATATCATCTGCAACTTCATTTTCAGCAGTCAGTCAAACTTTGAGTGACAGCAGGTTTCCAAATCTTAGCGAAGGCAGCACTTTGGATAGCAGATGGAGGATAAATTGCGCCTTTAATGTTTAATCATATTAAACTCTTCGTGTGCTGCAAACTCGCAGGAAAATCAGAAGGGAAGGCAAATGCATATGCAATAATAATATTTCAACTGATAAGAATGAAGTAAAATCCATCAGCGGATGAGTCACTTTGTCAAGAAAAAAATAAATATGCAAAACAAACCAAATATAATTAACTTAATACAAAAAAAGTAATAATTCAATTTGATGACAATGCCTTAAGCAAGAAATTCTGAAATTTCAGGTGCTTCAAACGCTCTGCCAATCGTTCATTCTCAAAATAGAAAATAATCGGAAAAATTCACTGAAGGCAAATAAAGGTAAGCTTAATGAAAAATGCACTGGTGCTGGAGGCCAAACGTCAAAGCGTGCGGAGCCTGACATTTATTTTTGTACAAATGTGATTGGTTACAACATTACATCACAAGACCAGAGCAGTGGTATAGTTTTACAACAGCGAAGTGGAGCACAACATGCTCCAGGAAACAATAAGTTTTATGCTTCAGCTCAGAATAAATCTTGCTATGCAAAGCATGCAGACAGTTTTTGGCTGCGCTTAGTTGGACTTTGTCTCGTAAATAGTTTTTTTTTTTTATGTAAACACCAAGGACTTACGAAACACACAGCTTCTGTGTACGTACTGCAAAAGGAAAGCCATACATCAAATCCGAGCCAAAATATTATGAAGAGTCTTGAAATCTGAAGACGTCTGTGACGTGTTAAGGCTGAGAGAAGACACTGAACACAGCTTATTGTTCTGTGTGGTACGATTCAACCCAGATTACCAATTGTGTCACCACATTCCCGTCATAGCAGGAATAAGTGAGAAGATTTAGGGGGGCTGAGCTTGTTCTGGAAGAACGAGACAAACACTTTCCACTATTTGAGATCTTCATGTCACAGCGTGCCGTTCAGAGAAAGACAAATAGCTGAAGCCTTTGTAGTTTTTGTTTCAGTTTCAAAGTGCAGACAAAAAGGCAGAGCAGGGCAGGGCAAGAGCATGATTACCACATTCCTCACTACTCCACCCCACCCGGTGCAATGCGATGGCACAGGCGCAGCACGCTGACAAGTTCTGGGCGACAGTAAAATTTCTCTTTTCCGTTCCCTGCTAGCTGTCTCTACAAGGCTGATTCAATGCGTCACTGCATCCCCATATTTACATACAAATAAGAGAGAGGATGTTGATAGTTATCGCTGCCCTCCTCTCCGTGTGCCTGCGTGTTTGTGGTTACTTGCCAGTTTTCTTTCCCCTTCTTTTCCTTAAAAACCTGCAGGGATGTCAGATTAGAAAAGCCACTCAATTCGCCGAGGGCTATTAGAGCTGTGGAACCTCCCTTAACCTGGATAAGGCAACACAAAGGGGGATATGAATAACAAACGTGACTGAAGACTGCAGATATCAGCTAGCAACAGTGCCTTAGAGAATACACAGGCGTGTATTGACAGAAGGGGGATAACAGTCTTTTAAATAACGGTTTGTGCATTCCACGCTGGCTTGTCAACTTCCTCTGCTGAGAAGCATTAATTAGGGCTCTATACCACACTGGCCCTCAGGCAACGAGACCTGATCTTGTGTCCTGTTCTTCCTCCACGGTAGCAGGTAGATTTACTACATTCTCACCCTGCTTCTTTTTCAGCTCAAGCCTTTGCCCGTGGAGAGGATCACCCAAGAAATTTGCAATAAAGTCTGCGGGGCTTTCAGCAGCAGCCTGGAGGTCTGAGTTGAGAAAGAGAGGGAGCGAGAGCCTGGTGTGAACTCACTCCCCTGAGCCGAGCCCTGTTTGTTATTCATGAGAATGCTGGCTCTGCTCGTGAGGCTCTGGGAAAATTATACTGTGTGCTCGGACAAATGAACTGGTCCTCTCCGGCGCATGACAGAAACGGGCGATGTCCGTCGGCAGTTCTTCCACGACCCCGCGCCCTGATGAGGCTTATCTTGTTCAGCAGAGTAAAGAGAAAAGAGGGCTGGATTTGGTGCGTGCACGAGGAGGAAGAGGACGAGAAGGGCGAAGGACAGCGAGCGGGTGAATTAGTTCAGTATTTTCAATAATAGATATCCTTGGAATAAACCCAACTGCTCATCGGTTTGGGGAGGGGGGAGCGGGGTAAGTGCATTCAGGCATGCCCTGAAGCCAAACCCAAGCTCAGAGAGGCTAAATGTAACTACACAAACAGATTTAAAATAATTACTTGTTTATCTGCATTTAATGTCAGCATGATTACATATTTTAACCCTGTCGCACAAAACATTCATCCAAGTTTTTAAAAGGCAAATCCAGTACTTTATACAGCTTAGGTATTCAGTTTCAGCGCCTGCCACATAAAAACACAACCACAGACAACTGATTGAAACCTCTTAATTTTTCAAGGCTAGAGCTCCTTATCTGCTCTTTGAAGTGTCACTTGAGGAGAGAAGGGCAGTTCTAATGCTTAAAGAGAATGAGAGTGGCAGGGCTTTGCATGCAAATGAAGAAAGCGGCTAGAAAACACAGCCAGATTAATGGAAAGCACGTCGGTCCAGACAGCACACGGCGAGTCCCGAACTAACTCTCGAGACTTGCCCATTAATGTCTGTGAGTCCTGCTGGAAGTTATAAATCAAACATAAAATTGGACAGCCAGAGCCTTGAAAATTAGCCTTTTCCACACATCCAAAATAGTCTTTCTGATCAAACACTGCCGGAGGTGTCACGATGGCTTCTGTGCAAGGTTGCATAACAGCACAAGCGATGTAATATTATGTAAGGGATCTCCAGAGGGACATCAATCACCATTATAAATCACTTTCCTCTGAAGGCGCTCGAGACTCACCAGGATTTTCATGGTAGGCGTTCAGAGACGGATACACAAGAAAGACACATGCAGCTGCATGACCACAGTTTAACCTCCTCCTTTCTGCACGCATGCACGCACATGGCAGACCCCTACTTAAACAGAGCGCCTCAAAGTGGACGGTTAACATCTCAACAGTGGAAGGAGAGCGAATGACCGATAAAGCTGGCTGGCAAAACGAGACGCAAGTTTGTTACTTGTTGTGTAATTTGGATCTCAAGTCTCAGAAACAGCGGCAGTTCCAGTTACCCCCCCCCCCCTTTCCCAGTGAGTAAAAAAAGGAAAGAAAGAAAGAAAGCTATAAAAAATAAAAATAAAAATAGTTTGGAACACACAAGCGTAAGCCTGACAGCCGGTATGTGAACGGCTGAAATGGTGAATTTCTCGAGGCTACGTCGCCACAATCATCACACTAATGTTCTTGGATTTGCCACAGGTCCCAGTGGAGCTCAACTTCCAAGCACTGACATCAGAAGCCATATTTTCTCGCGTCAAAACTTCCTGTTTAAAAGAACATTTCCTTCCTATTCAAAAGTAGTTTTAAGAAAGATTTTACTTTGTAGGAAAAATATAAATAAAAAAAAAATAGAAAATTGTAGCCGATAACTGTGCACGCTAATCATCCTTTCTTTTACAGAGTCATACATTTCCAACACAGACAGACAGCATATACAGGGTTTTTCCCTTTGGATCACAAACAGCAGCAAAGTCATGATAATTAAGTGCATTTCTAGGTCGGGGGCATATTGTTGAGTGCACCTTGCTTGCTTGCCGGGTAACATAATCCTCAGATATACAGTATTGGAAACCGTTAAGGCATGTTTTGCATTCCAGCAGAAGCGAGGCAGGACCATTGTGTACAGGGGCCATTGTGTTTGTCTGCTGGCAGACACCACACCAGACCGTGAGTCATGCTAAGCAAAGTCTGAACTCCCCACCAGCAGCTAAAAGCGCAGGCTGGGAAAGGTTATGGCTCGTTCACCACACAGACTTTAAATCAGCTCAAAATTCAAGCTTGGTTCACCTTTACACCTGACTACCAAGACAGAAGAAGTACATGAGCCTGGAAATTAAAAACTGGCTGTTAGGACAATAGACTGCAGTTTGTTGAAAAGTGGTCCGCGATGAGATCATGCCACTGTGAAGAGGAAAACAAAAAACAAAACAAAAAAACCTCTAAGACTAAAAAAGAAAAAAAGAAGAAAAAGAAATTCAATTTCACATGTCAAGCTAGCTACATCAGCTACATGAGATGGGTTCCCACTTCAAGCCCGCAGACATGATTGAATTTTAAGGTTAGGTGTTTTTTTACATTAATATCACCTCCTGTTCTTTTGGAGCAGGGATGGGGAACAATTCTTCTCAGATTCTCAGAAACCTCACTTTAACTCTTTACCCCTTAAAGGCCCACTAGTGGTAACCCTTGAAGCTCTTTTCTAAAAAAAAGAGGGGCTTGTGTCATTTTTCGGACTTGCTCCCAGAACAAAATTACTGGGTTTGCACGAGAGGTTAGTGAGTGTGGTCTCTACTTATGCATCTACCCTTGGCAAAACAGCTAAATTTATTGAAATATAGTGAGGTGACAAAATTCATCATGATCGGTGGAGGGGAGGTCATCAAATGTAATCTTTATTGGGGGAACGTTAAAAGGGAGGACCAACACTGAGCTCACTCAATATAATTCAGTGCTGAACTAGAGAATTTGAACTCACTATATTACTGTAAATGTATGTTTCTTAGCTAATGTTAAGCATACCTAACCTAAGACTTAAAAACAAAAAACAGGAAACACGTGTAGCAAGTTAAACAGGCTCAAGCCTTGCGTCACTATGGGAATCACATGTGTCTGTGTCTTTTAATGCAAGAAATATAGATCTATTAAGTTTTGACGTCTTCACTTCTGCATTGTTAGAGGCGCTTATGTTACATTTACAGCCTTTTGGATATATAACTATGCTCAACTTTGTAGCTAACAAAGCACCACCAAAAACACCTACACCTACCCGGGAATTTCTTTCCATTTTTTTGTTTGGTAAAAGCTGCTTTAATTCTGTTACTTTGAACCACAAAGGTCACTAAAATACTCCAGGATACCTTACAGCTCCAATCTGCATTCGCCAAAAAATGTGACGTTCCTGCCTACAGCTCAATTTTGTGATAAGGCAGGTGCACTTGGATGCAAACATCATGCCTATTGTGAGAATCATGAAGCTCCTACACAAAACGCTGAGTTTACATTCAGGAATTTCTCAAATAATTTCCAGGAGAACATGCCAGGCTCTCTCTCCCTCTCTCTCTGGATAATATTGAGGCAACTGTTTGCACTTGATTGGGTGACCTTTGAGGCTGACACGAGGAAGATAAATCCAGCCCTGTGGACAGAGAGCGCTGGTGACACAGACCCATTCATCGTGTCCCGGACAGCTCCACATTTAGCTACTGGACCAGCGGTAAAAAACGGGGAGGGAGAGCGAAAAAATAAAGATGAGGAGAAAGAGAGGGCACACGGGCCACACACACAGTTATACCTCATGTTTACTTATGAGCTTGAAGCCTGAAGTCGTTAGACGCAAACAAATGGCGGTGCATCCATGCAGGCTCGAGGACTGATTTGCTAATGAGCTGTTTGAGGAGATAGCAGAGGACAGTGGGGTTTTTATTAGAACTGGAGAAGAAGCGAGAGCAAACAGAAATAGGAAAATAAACCTAAAGGGTACAGAGACCAAATACCAGAAGAAAAATGAAATGCAGAAAAGAAAAGGACCAGACAGAAAGCAAAACAAGGAGCTGCTGGTGGAAAAGCGGGATTGGCTGTAAAAAGCAAAAGCATACAATCAACCCGGATGGCTTGTGATGAAAATCCAATCTGTCACACTGATGAGAAGTTTCATTGGCTATGAATCTTTTAGGACTCCATCAGCGCCACAGGCAAAGGTTAATACCCAGAGAAGGAGAGAAGCCTCGAAGACACCTCGATGTTAAAATCTGCCACTCTGACAGGCTTCAACTAAAAGAACGACTGAAACGCGTCTGCAGCCGTCCATTCAACTTTCACTCAGAGGTGTTACGACCAGACGCCAACAAGTAGAAACCACCAAATAAAGCTACACTTTTTAAATCAATAAAGATATAGCTTTTAAAGAACAAACGTAGCGGTCTCAATTATTCCACTGCTGGGATCGGCTTGGCTCATAGTTTACATCACCGAGCCTGGTGATGCAAAATTAAAGGGGTGAACGCACAGACCCCTGAGGAAAATAACATGGAGGAAATTACATGGTCTGTCTGCACTTTACTGAGTGTCTCATAACAAGTGGTTGTCTTCTAGTGCATTGCAAATCATGTTTGTCAGCCGTCCTCATTTACTGGGAATAGAGTGAAAAGCCCCGATTTGTTGATACTTTTTTGAAAGTATCACCTTAAAAAGGTTTTAAATTTTGTTTTCATATTTTTTAAATATTCACTTTCTGCTTTAAAGCATCGTGACAACTCATCAGCCTGATTAGACGAGAAAAGAGAAAGATGATTGGTCCCGGTCTGTGAAGATCGGAGATCAGAGAACAAATCACGGCGTCTACATCCCACTCTGTGCCGTGACCTTCCTGTCCGATAATGACAGGCATCTTAAATGAATTTACCCGACATGCTTTATGTGTGAATTCAGAGAGTACGTTTGTATAACACAGACACAATTTAACAGTGGCAAACAGATGTTTCAGCTGCAATATGAAGCCTGTTTGTCATAGAAAGCGGGGAAACAGACAAACAGAAAAAATATTTATGATCAGTCTGACTTGAAAACAGGTTACAAAATCAACATCAAGGAGAATCTTGCCCAATAAGCACAGATGACGTAGTTATCGAGGCAGGGTTAAAAGCACTCGGACAAAACAGCTTGAGCAACGTCAAAGAAAAACACAGCAAGGGTAGATATGAATCCGACATAGCTCTGATGATTCATGCTGACATTATGTTTAAAAGAGAGCAGAAAGGCCAAGAAGTGACGCAAATCTTTTTCCTCCTTTTTAAACAGTTGTTGAGCGCGTCTGACAACGTGTTGGTTCTACTAAAAAAAAATAAAAATAAAAAATATAAAAAAAGAGCAAGTCTCATCCCAAGTCCAAAGTTCAAAACACAAGGAGAATGGATATGACAAAAATCTGTTTTTCCCACCAAATATTGCCAACGCCACAGAATCGGACCTCTGCACTCTACCAAGAAACCAAATGTGACGAGGTCAGCACAGCCGTCTCAGCCGTCATCTAGAAACAGTAGCAAGATGCTTCAACCTCTTCTGGTGATGGTGGGTGAGGCAGGCTGGGTCAGAACACTGGCAACAAAAGATGACACGTCGGCAGTAGGAAAATGTCATTAAGCCAATTATGGCTAAGTCATCTCATAAAACACATGAATCCTCTGCTTGTTGGTCAAACGACTTCACAATCAATTAAAGAGTGCTGTATGTAAACTGAAAAGGATCGAGAGGATTTCTCTCTTCTGTTAGGCAAAGACCAACCTCTGATCCGTCTTTCTTTTTGGTTAGTGGACCTGCATTCATGTCGGCCAGTCCAGATGCATTTGTCAAAGTATTGCTAAGAAGTCATGATGCTTTATTCCAGAAACTGTAGTTGAAAATGCAAATGTTTGTTTGCATGTCACTCCACTGTATGGAAGTTGATCAATATATAATTGGAATAGTCATAACCCCTTCTTTACTTTTACTACCTTTAAAACTAATGTATTTATTGCTCTAACAAAATATGCATTTTATAAATTGTGTGGCAGAGCGTTTCCTCCATCTGGAAACTCTCCAGTCTTCCTGATTATGCTTCTCATTTTATGATAATTTTGTTAACTGGATAAATGCCTATACTGCAGCTTAGGCTGTTAAATATGAGGCATTCTACTGTGTAAAAACAAATGCACAATAGTCCCCTTCAGTTCATAAAAGTTTATTAGTTTTTTACGATGGTAGCAGAACACTTTGGTGGCCGAGCTGTGCTCAAGTTCACTGTGGTGAAAATCTTGAAAATATTTGCTCATTACTCACTAAAGCAATGCATCCAGCTATTAACTGGCTGGTCTTACAAACTGCACCGCATACTTTAACTCTGAGGGCTCAAAATGAAGAAAAAGAATGCACACTCCATGTCTGCACTACACAACAGACCCTCAAATGTATATTTTCCAAGTCAACAAGAGGAGAGCCTTTTGTAAGTAGCATTGTGTCCCAAAGTGGCACACTGCCTTGGTAAACACAACTGTACACACACGTTCAAGAGGATGTTGACACACAAAGACACTCGAGCTTCAAGGCAGATGCATGAGAGCAGGTAAGGCCTTCTTTCAACTGAAGCCAGTTTCTGGCTTCTCTCTTGTGGAGGAAAGCTTAAAGATCAAGGCTTCATACGTTTGGCAGTTTAGAGCCACATATTTATTCAATTTCAAGGGTTCAACTGCGTGCATTCCTTGCCCCTTTCACTGAGCCATGTTTACAATACGGTGTCCTTTTGAAGTGTGACTTTCTGTGGCCCGTGTGCATCTTTTCAAACAGCCATGCTTCGCAGCTATCTGACTTTCAGTAGAAAGTTGAAAATTAATTCAATCCGTTGGTATTTCTACTGCAGCCAAAATTACCACATAAATCCTCACACAACTTGTTCTAATAAATATTATTTGTTTTCATTCAAGGGCAACCCATGTGCCAAGAGCACCACTGAAGTTTCATATTAAAATATGCATTTTTGCAGTTCTGTTTATGAAAATTAAGTTTGTCCTCTTTGCGGTGAGAAAAGACGAGAAAACCTGCCAAACAAAGCACTGGTAAGACTTGAAAACATCATCCTGTTCAGCAGCATTTCCCCGTCTAACTCCTCAACTTTCCCTCTTAAGCTCTGCAAACCGTAATCATGTTTGTCCATCATTTGTCGAGTGGAGGTTCGGCCACACGTGTTAAACCAGCTCCTCTGATAGCAGCGATGTTCACAGAGCAGTTTGAGTGAGTCCCGTGGTGACATAACCCAGAGGCAGTGCGTGAAACCTGTTAGACTGCAGACAAAAATCTGCCTGTTAGTGTGCATTCACTCATGCAAATATAACTGAGGCTTATTGTCCCCAATGCAATAAAACCACAGCGTGAGCAGAGCTATGGCTGTCTCTGGTCGAATCGTGAATGAGGCTGGGCTCATTTCGGCCAAAGTGTACTTTGATATTTTACATTTTAAATACTTTTGAGACTTAAGTGATGAGATGATAACAAAACCTGCTGAAAGGATACATTACTAGTTGAGTCTTTGGCATCTGAAAACTAACAGAGGTGCAACTTTACACTTGCAGTTAAATCTTTAACTTTGAGATCCACTGCTTCCTTACTTCCACATTCACAGCAAAGCTGCTAACAATCCTGGAAGTGCTTTTAACATCCAAGAAGTGTTCTGGGAAGTTTTGCAAAACATGAACTTGATTGGACTTTTCTCAAACTATAAAAAACCGGAAAGTTTGTTGAAGATTGAGCTGAACTTTTAGAAACTATGTGCAGTATTTCCTCTCTGCTTTTATGTCGGTGTGTGCTGTTTAGGCATTTTCTGTAAATACCTAGCTACACTAATAAGTAGGGGTGCACAGATACTCGTATCGATATTGAACCGTTCGATACAGTGCTTTCGGTTCGGTACGCATATGTATCGAACAATACAAAATTTTTAATTTATTTTATCAACTTTCCTTCGGACGATGCCGTCTGTGTTGAGCGCTCAGTGGATCTGCGCTCGACAGTGCAGCCTAGGCAGAGTAGTTGAACGCAGATTCACTGAGCGCAGGGCAAGCTAGCCAGACAGAAGTTAAGCTCTCCTTGCAACATGGCAAATTGAACCTCCCCCACCCTCATTCAGATCTGGCGTTTGGAATTATTTTGGTTTTCATGTGACGTATGACCCTGAAGGTAAGCGCGTCATGGACTAAAGTAAAACAGTATGTTGGATGTGCCACGCAATGCTCAATTACATTGGTGGGAGCTAGTGTGTTAGCGCAGTTAGCTCGTTAACATGTTGGCCGTCTAGCCCCATGCACGGGGCGATCCGCGGTAGCTCGTTAACGGAGATTTGCCGCGTTGTGGCGTTAAAGTCATTTCAACGAGATTAATGCTGACAGCACTAGCTGTCAATGAATATGACTGCACATTTACTCCGACAGCATCCTAGTGCAAAGACAAGTGGAAGCAGACAAAAACAACAAGCACACATGCTACAAACTTTACCCGAGTCATTTAGACAGCTGTTAGCACATGATTCTCCTTATGGGGACCTGATATGTTTAATATGCTGCTGAGAATATAGCCCAGAAGAAGCGTATAGTATAGCTTTTATTTTGGAAAGGGCCATTTCTCTGTAATAAACTCTCTTTTCCAAAGATGAGGGATTCCTCAATCAGATATATTTATTTTTTTTATTACTTTGTTGTTTCAGCAACATTAAATTTAAAAACTCTACTTTTGAGTTAAAATATATATTTATAATTTTAATAAATGACAAATTAAAAAGGCATGAACATTTTTTTGTATCGAAAAAAATATCGAACCGTGACACCAAAGTATCGAACCGAACCGTGAATGTTGTGTATCGTTGCACCCCTACTAATAAGATCAGTCGACAAAAAAGAAAGAAAATTGAAAGATGACTAAACAAAGCAGGATGAAAAATTCAGATCCAGGTACTCAAGGCAGGTTTAAACAAGTAATAAGAGGTCTTTAGTTTAGCCCACTAAAGACCTTTTATTACTTTGATATTCTGTAGTCAACTAAAATGAAGGCATTTTATTACTTTTAAAAACCTGCCTCGAGTACTTGGACCCAGATTGTTTGTTCATAATCTCTTCATTTCTTTTTTCACCATTTTTCTCGTCGGACCATTACTGTGCACATGGACAGGGTCTGTCCATGTGCAGACATGGACATGTTTTAAATGTAAATGTAAATTTAAAACATGTTTTAAATTTTGCAAAAAATTTAAAACATTTTTTGCAAACCTTCCTCTAAGGGCGAGTTGGAATAACTGGACACAGGTTCTCCCCTGTGCTACAACCTGTACAGTGGTCACTAGGGGTGCAACAATACACAAAATTCACGGTTCGGTTCGGTTCGATACTTTGGTGTCACGGTTCGATATTCTTTCGATACAAAAAAATGTTCATGCCTTTTTAATTTGTCATTTATAAAATTTTCACGGCACATTCCGCACCACATCTCTGTGCGTTCATCATTTGTTTGAAGCCAGCTCACCTTCTGCAACCACTTTTCCGAGAATACGTGCTTCTTTTGTGGTTCGGACTCCTTCTGACATTTCTTTGGAGGTGGAGGAACATCACAGTAATTGCTTAAAGGAGCTTCTTCGACATCTTTAAGAGTTCTAAACGAATGTCTGTCCTCCTCCTGAAAATCTTATGTATGCAAACACGCGTTGCAACTTCTTATCTTGTGAGCGTTTTTTATTTTGACAGCAAATGCGCACTTGCGGACCACTTATGTGCAGCCCTGGTTATTTAGCT
>NW_005187505.1:1914427-1933286 GCF_000239375.1 Pundamilia nyererei | reverse complement strand
ACTGTATCGAACGGTTCAATATCGATACGAATATCGTTGCACCCCTAGTGGTCACCCAAACATTAAGGGTGCTGCACAGTCAACCTCTTGGTGACCGACTGATCACTACGAATGCTGCAAGTTGTCCTTGACAGAAAAAAAAATTCAATGCAATTACCAAGCAACCACCATTTTTTACTAGTCACATGGAGGCTGTTGACCCATTTTTGCTGTACTGTGACTGAGCCTTTTCTGAATTCTCTAAGGTACATAAGAAACAGCACAAATAATTATGCAATCAGTATTATAGCACATGCCTGTTTACATTTTTCCATTGCTACTTCAGTTGGAGCTTGCATCAGTTTGTATGGCGTGATTAAACAGCATGCTAGCTACTTTAACCTAATATCAAAAAGACCAAACAACGCTGCACAACTGAACTGAGGAAATGTAAAATCTGTCCATTTAAAAAGAGACACTGCATCTCTCCTAACTTTAAGGCAACATTAAACTGTGCAATACATACAGGAAAAAGGTAGTCTGAAATATCTTGTCAATGTAGAGCACAGACCAAAGGATTCAGAAGCTACAAAATGTGACCCAGACTCTAAAATAGAAGAGAGTGGGAAAGGGAGGCTGGGGTCTCCAAGTAATTCTACTTTAATGAATACAAACAGACGAGCTCCCAAATGCCTACACAGAGCGGCCTGATTAGGGCTGACTCACAAATTCCCCACAGTCGTCAGCAAACACACAGGAATGTCCGACAAGTAGGTTACACACTGCAGACACACCAAGTCACAACATTCGCCTCCTCGTTTGGTCCCCAATTTTGTTTCTTAACACCCCCTGCTAGGTTAGCGCTGTATGTGTGTCCGCATGTGGTCAAACCAGCGAGATCCCCTGCAGCAAAGTACAGAGTGATCCCCAACAACTACACAACGGAGGGAGGCTTGTTTCTAAGAAGCGGAAGCATGAAACCGATTATCGTTTATCTGTGCGTGCCTCCATGCACACAAAAACAAAGTGCACTTTTATAAACTGCATGCCAGTTACTGTAACACACACCAGATCTTGTTTGTTTTCTCAGCTTAAATGCTGGTAATGAAGACAAAAATAAAGGGAATGAATTATGACATAGGCTCTGCAATACGCTGATATAAATGTCAAACAAAAAGGTGCAAAATTACTGAGTAAAGAGAGAGACGTGAACTTTAAAGCCAAAACAATGTCCCGAACCGAAGGTCAGATGAGGACAAGGCTATTCACTCTGACATCGTTTTGCGCCTGCAGAGAAAACAGTCAGGATGGATTCTGTTAAACACTTGCATGGCTTATGGATGGTGGGTACTGAGTTAAACGGCCTTTACCACATTTGACCAGTACAAACGCCACACCATTGATCATTTTCTGCTCTATTCAGCAGCTTGTTTTGAAATTCCAGGCTGACACGAACACAACAATACGTCAATTGATCGCAAACTTCTCCATCCTGGATATGCGCACACTCAAGAGTTAAAGATTAGCCAGAAAGATGGCAGAAGACTCTCAAGCAGAATCCACACGTTTCACTGTGTGTAAAAACAAATCTACATCAATGGACATCAGTGCTCAGGCTGATTGTATCACCTACATCTGATCACATTTGTGAGAAAGTTCAGTGAGGTCTCGACTTATAGCCGAGCCGGCCTCCAGGCAAACATGCAGGGTGGCTTTCACCTCACAAGATTTAGACTGATTCTGCATGACCGTGCATTCCTGTGCACGCTGCGCAGGGGGTATGTCATTCTTCAGTAATAATCTACAAAGTCCCTGAACCCACATAACTAAAGAGCAGTGACCTAGATAAAAGATAGTTTGAACTTTGTGTGCAGATTGCAGCAAAACTCCAAAAGTAAATGTCAAACTGAAAAGGCAAGTGATCTTTTAATGTCTGAAATGAACAGACTACTAACGGGATGGTCCAATTTTTAGTGACATCTTGCAGTTTTAAGTCAGTCACAATTCTTGTGTTTTGTCCCTCTCAAGCAGAGTGAAACTGTCATGTATGGTCATTTATGTAATTTTATATGGCAGAATTTGCAGTCGTACAGTGCTTGATAATCCAATATGGCTCTCCTACCAGTAATGATAAATGGATGGTTTCATATAAGGTTGTAATTTTACTTGCTTTGTGACCTTTTTTCCCCTCAATTTGTTTGTTTTTGTTTTATTTGTTCTCACAACAAGTAATTCCGCCAAGAGAGTTTGAAGTTTTATCCCGTTTTTGAAACCAAGCCCAAAGTCTCATAACAAATGTCCACAATGTACTCTCTGGTAAGAGTTTACATTCAGTTAACGGCTGAGCTGAACGTACCAAAATAACAGAGTTTACTTTTTGTTAATGATCTAATCAAGATAAAGCAATCAGACCTGTGGTAAACAAGAGTGTTACACCCTCCAAACCAGGGGCGCCAAACTCATTTTACATCGTTGGCCACATACAGCCCACTTTGATCCCAAGTGGGCTGGACCAGTGAAAATATCTCATGGAATCAATCTGAGATATTTTAATATATGTATATTAAAAGAAGTGCAATTTAAAACATCTCAGTTTTTCCACATGATAAAGAAATGCTGCTTTGGCCCTAAATTTTAAGACATATGTAAATTTACAGAATACTTCTGTTAGCTCATTGAGCTCACCTTTCTGAAATTACAAATCTATAGTTTTTTTTACTAATTGCAAAGACATTTTTAGCTCTGTTTTTTGTGAACCTGCTGTTAAAAATCAAACATTTCTATAGCAGACAGTGGGAAAACAGGAACCTTGTTATTTAATGGTTTAAAAAGTGTTTATCTTTATCAGTAGAAAAGGCTATAAAACTTAAGAAAACGCAGTTTAAAGTGTAAAATGAATGTCCTCTTTCACGTTTTTCAAATCCAGGTTGAGCCAGTGGGCCAGAATGGCCCTCAATTCTGGCCCCCGGGCCTTATGTTTGACACCACCGCTCTAAGCAAACTAAGGCGGGGGGGGACGACAAAAAACAAAAAATCTATTTGGAAGATTTGTTGATGGCCCAGTTGTACGAGAAAGCACATGTGGTTTCTTTACACCCATCTCCTAAATGTAAGCAGATATGAATCAGTAGCAAAGTGTTACTGCCGTCTGTTTGAAAGTACACAAATTTATACACTCATTCTACTTTCAGGACTTTAAACATTCTGTTTAAAATCCTTTTGGTTTCTTTTAATGATTTATCAATGATTTTAACTGTACAAACAGTCATAAATTCTCTGACCAAAGACCAAGTTATAAATGTACACACACACACACACACAGTAACATTTCCATCTCACAGCCTGTTTAACACTGATCTGATGCCTTCTGACAGCATAATGGCTGCTCACCTGGTCAGAGGTCACTTTAATGGGAGCAAGCATTTATGTAACAGTCTTACAAACTGAGCTAACCCATGTGTCACAGCCCATTACAAGGGTGCTGTGTGCTTTATGTGGTGTTGATAGGTGCCTGGTGGGTTGGTAAAGACTTCATCGTGGAAGCAGATCAGCTCCTTCCTTCCTTTGCTGAGGCCACAGACAAGGGCTTTTGTAAACAATTCAAAATGCTCTCCTTGGAAACTGGTGCTTCTCGCTTGGAGGAACTTCACTTTTACGAACACGTGCTTTAATTAAACAGGTTAGCATTCCTGCTGTTCAACCAACAAATGAAAAGGAGGAAACAAAACACCCGGCCCAAATAGCCCAATGCTTACCTAAGCCTATGATAAAATCCCTGTGGTATTTACTGTGATGATGTGACCTTGTTTGGAGAAGGTTTTAAACACCAAGTGAAGCACACTCCACCCCATGCAAATTTACATTCTTGCATGCTTTTGTCCAGCTGTGAACTGAGAGCCTTTAATAAGCAAACTACTGCAGACTTTAATTTCTACTGTCAGTTTATTGCAGCTTTAAACTTTAGCCAACTTTTTTGTGCCTTGCATTTACTGAACTGCACATTTTAGGTCACTTCAACTATAACGAGCTTGAAGAGCCAAAAGTCAAAGATTCTTTTAAATTTAAAGTTTTAAATTCTGTTTGTGGCAGTTTGCATTCATTTCCACAAAACAACCAAAACTTTAGTCAAAGAGAAATATCAGCAACTTTCCCAACTGTGACTCCATTTGTTATGCAGATGAAAGTTAACTCAACGGTCTTGGACTGCAGCCTGCAATGACCAGATAACTTGCATAGCAATTATAAACCTATTTTCTTAACCGTTTTTTTAAAAACAGAACATGGACAAGAACATGGACCTGGAGTTTGCCCAACTCACTGGAGAGGCAGCTAAATAATACTTAAGACTGGCACATTAGTAAACTGCCCACCTTGTAAGGAAGGAAACATAAGGACCAAAGCTAGCCAAGTCACTTTAACTTTCAAAATAAGAGCAAGGAAATTGTCCGGTGACAATTGAGTGAAGCGTGCAGTGAAAAGTTTTATATGCATTGATTCTACAGAGGAAAGAAACTTTATAGATATTTTGTCACAATTCCCATCTTGATCCGTTAACTGATTTTTATGAAATTTTAAATCTGTTAAATGTCATTTTCTAGCATAAAAATTATGGCTTGATCACCATGGTGATGGTGATGATGATGATGGCGATGTTGTGCTGAGCAAAAACTGCCTATTTTCCTTGTAATGTTTTATAAGGTCACATCCTCTATTTTCAGTTTTTCCTCAAATATGTTAAAAGAAAAAAAAAATCTGCTGATCTTCATCCATTCTGTGAAACCAATTTTAAACATTTTCTCTGCATCTGGATTTGGGTTGGAAGGAACCAAACGTCTGCCCTCAGCATGGCCCTTCTCCAAACTTTCACCCTTCAATGAACTTCACCAAAGAACAAAATGGAGCAGAAACTAATTTGGGAACAAACAAGGCAGGGGTGTTTGAATTTAAGGTATTTGCTGATTAATGTCAGTGCAGACTGTATCTGTGAGAGCAGATGAAAGAACCAATGCCAAAACTCAACTGTGCACGAGCCCAATTTGAGTTGCACCACACTGCACTTCATATACAGTTATATACACTTTATCCTGAAACAGTTTTATTGTGTATCCTGACACGCACATGGATTTTTGGTGAAATTTCCATGTGGAAGGAATTCAGATGAAGTGTTTGAATAGACTACAGCTCGCTCTCCGTGAACTCTGTGCAGCTCTGGATGCCTGTGATGTGCTGATTAGCTCAGTTTGAGGTGTGTCCTTTTGTCTGCACCATTTTTAGTTCTCAGTAATGTGTCATGTGATGCAAACACAAAATATCTCTGTGTTTTTCCACATATTCACAACAGGTCTGTTGCTAAACCTGCATTTGCTGCAGGTGCCATTTCACAAGTTGCTCCTGACTGGTAGTGCAGGAAACCTAAGTACACCCTTACTGCTGCCATAGAAATCAAGATATTAACCAGGTGCTACTAGTCAATTGTCCTGAATTAACCGATCACCTGGAAGCGTGAGCACCTCTATAAAAGCAAAAATTTTGGCAGTTTGTAGAGCTGGAACATTCAGGTGTGAATGAACATGATGTCACAATTTTCCCAGGAGTGGGCGTCCCCACAAATTCACACCTAGGTCACACCCAGACTGTGCAATACCTGGAGAAAATAATAATAATAATAATCATCATCATCATCATCATCGCAGACTCTACACGCCTCAGCATGTAAAACATTAATCTTCGTGACAGCCAAGAAAAAGACGGAACAAGTATGGCTTGTTTGGAAGAGTTGCTTTCTTTAGAAATCTTTAGTTTAGCATTTATTAGCTTCAGTGAAGGAAGAGTTAAGAAATCTCAATCTTAATAAGCAGATGCTTCCCTTATCATTTCATCATTGTTGCACAGGTGAATTTGGCCAAACTGACTAGGATTAAATCGAAAGACTAGTTGCAAGTGCATAATATCATTGTAATTGGTTCTTTTGAGTCATTTTCAGTTGAAAACACATTTTTCCTAAAACCTAGTTTAGTTTAATTTTAATTAGTCATGTTTGGTTCATGTGTTAACAGGTTAACATGAGTTTGTACGAAGCCTAAAGTGTATTAACAACTCTGTGGTGTCACAAATAACTAAGTTAAACAGGGAGCCCTCTTGTCTCCTGTATCATCCCATCGCCAGAGTGTTAACTGCGTGAGCACTCGGTCCAGCATTGCACCTTAAACCTGTTGACCTCCTTTTCAATGACGCTGCAGACAAATAGCTGCGAGGGGCCGGATAGCTCCACGCTCCCCAGCAGTGTTTGTGGAGCAGACTCAGTCATGTACATGAAACACAAAGTTCACTGGCTGGAGCAGCAGACCACAACCTCATAACTCTCAAAGGTCATGCATTTTTTTTAAAAAGCAACGGCACAATGAGCGACATGACTCATCACCACAAGACTGCAGGCAGCGTGACCTGATGGGAAACGTGCTTACATCACAACCCAAAACATTTTAAGATGAGAGAACTCACTGAATCTAAACTCTTGTTTTCGCATTCCTCAGACACATACAATGTGCTGTGCAGGTCAAAGGTCAGCATCGGCAACAATGCCCTCGGACCCGCAGGAGTGAGCAGGGTGAGAGAAAGGAGACACCGTCCCGGCTCGCTGGACGAGGTACTGACTGATGCAATGCAGAGCTGGGAGCTTTTATCGGGCCATTATGGCCTCAACAGGCAGAAGATTGGGTTCCCAGGATGCTATGAAATCCCGCTCAGCAGCTATTATGCTGCACAGAACGAGCGGGGAGATAATCCCAGGCATCTCTATTCACACCTGTCCACTAATATTCACATCACAAAGGCAGCTTGTGTGAGCAAGTCTTCATTTGCATAGTTTGGTGTGTGTCCCCCCCCCCCCCCCAATCCAACAGGAGGAGAAAAGAGAAAACTTTTCACAAAAGGAGTCCATCTGCCGGGCAACTGGTTTCTGGATTTTTGTGTTTCCATCTGTGTGCAAAGCTCACAGGATCTCAAACCATGAGATAAAGCTTCCATAATTAAAGCTGGATTATAAAACTTACAGTTGGGTAAACATTACTTTTAAATGGTGACACAATGCCAAAAAACTTAGAATATTAAGAAGAATATTAAACTAAAACAACAAAAGCACTACTTTTTTTTTCCATTCCGGTTAAAAGTTGGGGGTTGGGTTCCCTATTTCTTCATTAACCGGACCATTCCACCTTCAAAAAACTTTAATTTTATATTTTTTGTAGAATCTGAGTGTTATATTTGAGTTAATAAGGTATACAGTAATTGAAAATCTTTACTTTTTCCTGAAGGGGTTACTGCACCAGAGGCAGTGCAGGAAATGACTTCAAACTGCAACTTTAGGCAGTCTGAAAATACTCAAGACAAATTTAAGATGCTGGAGGTTGATTATAGGAGTACACCCTTTAATGGTGAACTCAAACCAGGCAAGTGTGCTCAAACCAAAGTCCAGTTCAGTAATGAGCGTTTATGCTTCATCGTGCTCGGTTCAGCCCACTAAAACAGATGAGATTGGGAATGGTTCACTGAACTCAGGCGCGGTAATCATCTGGTTTGATTGCACTTCCTTAAGACGAGCTGCTCCGTGCAGTATGACTGAAATGTGATAAATACATGAAGGCAGATGAGAGCACTGTACCCAGAAATAAACAAAAAAGCCTCAAAGTACAAAGAATCATGGCGTCCTCTGATCTGTGCAGGAGCGCTTTTCTTTAACTGCAACAAATGCAACAAATGCATTTACATAACTGACATAGCTGCCAAACAGATACGATCGTCTAAGCTGGTAACCGTCTGACCCTGCTGACCTTCTGAATAACTGGCACGAGTTTGCGAAAGCATCAGACACATGTCAAAATGTCCCCGGGGATGCTCCTTCGAAATCACCGGCATAACCATAACGCGAAATCTCATGTTAATCTCATGTTACGCAGGTTTCTGATTGCCCGACTTGAGGAAAAGTTTGGCTTCCCATTCAGGAAATCTGTCACATTATATTTACCAGCAGAGGTACTTCAGCAGCTGAAGACAAAAGTCAAAGATTGATCTTTGGCTGCCTGCAGTCACCTGGGCTTTAGGTCTCCATTTGATCACCGCTAACGGAAGATAAGCGGACCAGTTTAATCACTGTTATCCAACTCCAGGTGACGACGCTTGACAAAGTATGATGATCACAACCTACCAATCAGAGTTGTGGAGTCAGATGAATACAAATGCTTTCAGCAATGAACATTTTTTTAAACCTGCATAGTATTTGTCATTTTATTTAACAAATGTAGTGAGGGAGAGGGAGGTCTGGGCCTCTTTGCTTAGGCTGCTGCCCCCGCGACCCGACCCCGGACAAAGCGGATGACGATGGATGGATGGAAATGTAGTGATCTGCCTTCAGCTGTTCATAATTAACTTTTAAAAAACATTAACAGGAATTAGGTTATGTAAATAGTTTACAAGCACACTGGGCACAGTGTTGGACTGCAAGAACATCAGCATCACCATAGCACCCAAGTCTAGTGCACAGAAAACCTGCAGTTTCTTTCATTGGACACTTAAAGCTGAATTCAAAACCAGCAGGTATGTCCATCTTTTATACTCATACTCACTATACTTTTCGGGATAAGGACCTGCCTCAGGAAGTTCTACAAACTTTCTCAGACCACAGCACTTCCACTTCTTTCTCCCTCTTCCCCACTCACACAAATCAGCTCACCACCTCATCAGATCACCTCCTACCTCCCCCAATAATAGACGGTTCGCCCACTTTACTACATAATGAGCTGCCTATGGGCTCGATCTAGCATATCTGGCGCAGCCCAGAGTGCTGAAGCCCAGCATTACAGCCTGGCTTGTGACCAGTTTTCAAACGGCTTTGCTCGGCACTGCTGAGCACCTAATAACAGGATGTGAGGCTCCAACTGACAGGCTGGTCAAACTCCAAGTTGTGCTGCCCCAGGGGCATATTGTTCTGGGTGGCTATCAAATAGGAGAATGAAAGGTGGTCAGAATACCATCCCCTTACCAAAAAAGAAACCAACAAAAACCAAAAGGGTGGGCATCTATTCCGAGAATTTCTGTGTAATTTGAGTGTTTTTTCAGTGTTGGCCAAGCTTCATATCAGAGTTCCTGCATGTGTCTGAACCACAGGAATCGGCCAGGAGTGCGAGATGATTTAAATCCAATAACAATGAATGTGCAGCACACATACTGTACACCTCCACCCTCTCCCACCATCTGAGAACTGCTTTCATTTCTCTCCAGCAGAGGCTCGATTAAACCAGACACATGTATGGGAGGAATTTGGAGTGTAGGAAGGCAAGTGGTGTTCAAGTGCAACACACAGAAGCCACTATTTCCTTACAAAAAATAAAAATGCACAAGCATTAAGCATCCACCTATTTCCACATACAAGAGGCTAACTTTCACGAATACTTTTTTGGGAATACTTTTATTCCCAATAGAGAAAAAACATGACCAATCCCAAAATGGGCCTCATACCTTCATACCCATTCTGATGCTAAGGTGAATCGCTGCCCTCTTTTCCCCCCGACTCACCTCATTGGATGGTATGTTCACGACACCTGTGGATCTCCTCTTTTCCCTTAACTTCCTCTTCTCGATCTGTCCTTTCCCCTTCCTGGCGCTGGGCCCGGTGCTCTTCTTCTCCTTGCCCTTGCTGCTGGGTGACGGGCTTTCCTTGTCACTGTCGTTGCAAGCCATGGGAGTAGAGTCCTGAGTCTTCTCCGGCTGAGGCAGGGCCTTCTTCAGGTTGCTTCCCGGCGTGGCTGAGGGTGTCACGGGGTGGTGCATTTCCTCCTCGGGCCTCTTTAGAGAAGTGCCAGATGAGGACCGAGCAACCGCGTAGGAGGAGGGGTGGCAGTTCCCAGCGGAGGAGCTTCGGTCCGGGTTGCCGTTGTTGGTGAACTCGGTGGCCGAAGGAAGAGGAGGAGGAGATGGAGGAGGAACGGCGTTGCGGCTGCTGTTTGTATTACTGGCACCCAAGGGAGTACCAGTGGCTGCGGCAATGTCCCCCAGCATTTTGGCTCTCATTTTCTCCCGTTTTGCCTTCCACTCCTCCAAAAAGTCCGTCGCGGCGCTTGACTTGAATCCGCCTGTGGCCATGATCCCTTTTTTCTGATAAGTTCAAAGTCGAAGGGAGGAAAAAAAAAGTAACTTAAAAGTTGAAGTTGATATGAATTTTCAGCTCTCGGTCGCTGTCCTAATTGCACCACATTCCTCAAGTGATTAACTCGGGAGCTGCTGAAAGGTAGAATAAAAAGTCAGGACAAGTAAACTTAGCTGTTCATTATGGAGGTGTTTTCACCTCCACCTCGCGATACTCAGCGTGCAGGACGGGTTTTGTTTAAAAATAAAGTTTACAAAGTCCGTTTATCTCTAAGGTAACTTTCCGCCCGAAAGAAGAAAGTCAGAGTGTGGAGAAGTTGACGAGAGAACAACAAAGGTATAAATTCAGGTAGAAACCCACCTGAGTGGAGCTGTCTCGGTCGCTGAACTGCTCTTCACGGTCCAACCAGGTGTGCCCGAGCTGCTCTCACATGAACTGCTGTAGTCTGCGGAGCTGGGACCCGCGGCGCTCGCTCTGCCCCTTTGAAAACACCGGCTTGAATCCCGAAAGTGGGCGAACACTTCCGACTAAAGCCGAAGCAGAGGAGGGGCGCTGTGTAATAACTCTTTACTGTTCCCACAGGTGCTTTCGGGTTTAAGGTCATTTGTTAAAGCTTTTACAATACTTATCGGCGATATTTCCATAAAGATAAAGGTTAATGTAGTTAATTATTTTTATCATAACATTTCTGTATTTTCATGCTTCCTTATATGTAAGTTGTGTAAAGTGTACAAAGTTTCAAGCAGCTCAGATTCTTTTATTCTGCTTGTATATATTTATATCTTTTTTCAGTTTTAATTATCATATTATTATTAATAATGTTACTATTGTTATTAAATCATTAGCTGGTTTATTTATCTAATTTATCTAATTTATCTAATTTTGTATGTGGATACATATATATTTTCTGTTTGCCATTTGTTGTCATTGCACAGGGGAACATATTTCTTCACTGTGAATATGACAATAATTTTCTATGTTACAAAAAACTAGCCAAGACCAGTAAAATGACTGCAAAGCCCTCCTTACCTTTCTTTAATAAGTGTAAAGAAAGGAAAGGATCGTTTCCATTGTCGAATAGAAATTTGATAAACATTTTCATTTGTATAAGATCTGCATTTATGCTCTTTAGATTAGCTTTGGGGCCTTTTTATTACCTTGCCATAAGAAGAAAAAGTGTAAAGAAGAAGCATTTTCCCCTTTGATGAGCCACCCAGTTACAAAAGCATGATTAACTGCTTCGCAAGAATAAGGGCAAGGTCTGCTGTCATAACATGTGCATGCATATTTAACAGTGCAAAAGCAACAACTCTTCACATGTACAGTTTTTTTTGTAATAAACATTCGTATTTTACTTCTTTATGATCTGAACACTGTCTCTAGGTCTAGAATTCTGTTCACCCCTGTGTAGTTATGCTGGCTTTGCATCACCACTCAGCAATCGAAATTCATTTTTTACAATTTCATTGCTGTTTTCATACTTTTTTAGCCATCGGTTGGTCAAATTGGACCCTCTGGTGGGTCCAGACCTGTCCTTGAAAATCCATCCACTCCTTGCTTTAAGAGCTTTCTGTAATTCACTGAAAACTTTGTATTTTGCTTTGAGAGTTGAGTGGAAGTTTGAGACTTTGAAAATGTGATTGTTAAAGTCCCTGTGCACCTCTGCAGCTCTGACTTGTGTCAACAGCAACGGTGTCGCTGATTTCACGTCTTCAGTGGCCCTTTGATATTTGCACAGTCACAGTGCAACACTTCGGCACAAGGGCATTTCTCAACAACTTCTCTCACGCAGGTCCCACAGAGTCCCTTAGGCACCCGATAACTCACCCAACCAGCTCTGATCAGATGAAAAACCTGCTTTCAGGGAAACTTGATCCCTGGGTAGGGTGAGGGCAACTTTCGATGACTGAGCAGTTCATTTCATCTTATTTTTGTTATGACTTGACAGTTTACAAAAAAATGTGCGCTACTCAAAGTTGATACTTCGTTGACAGCGGGAAACTCCACTTTAAAAATCGACATGCAATTATATCTGTACTCAGTTGTTGCTCTAAAATATCCGAGTCCTCAAAGTACTGAATCATGCGTTCAACAGACAGAACACATGTTTGATAACAATAATAAACCTCCATTACATTAAAAAAAGAGCAAAAAATTTCAATCTGAGATCTCAGAAAGAGCCTTTAAACAGGGATATCATCTCCTTTCTGTTTAGATTTGGTGAAAAGATGTTCTGTTTCATTTGACAGTGCCTTAAGGGGATTTGTCTTGGGAGAACAAGGCATAACGAAATGTTAGTGTGAACACTTTCAGTGTGTTTCTTAGACAGGAACAGTCCTTCTAGAAGGAATTCTTTCACCTCAGCATAGCGAAAAGCCTTCAGGCACTTACACGGCCACTTTGTTAGGTACAAACTGTTCAACTGCTTGCTAACAGAAATATCTACTCAGCCAATCACATAACTGCAGCTCTATGCATTTAGACCTGTACACATGGTCACGATGACATGCTGAAATTCAAACCGAGCATCAGAGTGGGGAAGAAAGATGATTTCGCTGACTTTGAATGCAGCACGTTGTTGTTGGTCTGAGTATTTCAGAAGCAGCTGTTTTCATAGGATTTTCCCATCAACAATCTCTGAGGAATGCTTCCTCAGTTTTGTTGAATCGATTCCATAACGAATTAAGGCAAAAAAAAAAAAAAAAAAGGTAACGGCAACACGCACCTAATAAAGTGGCCGGTGAGTGTATTTAGGGAGTTGTTTTGATGCAGTGTCCAAATTAACTACACTTTTTATGATCATAAAAACTGCGTTGATGATTTCTGGGCCCAAATAAGTCTCAGGATTGTTTGCAATTTCTTAAACATCACAAACTAACTCAAGAAATTCAATTTCAGCTTAGTTTACAAAAAAAGAGAGCAAGATTTCAGTTACACACTGCATATGTGGCTTCAGCAGATTTTCATCTAAATACTAAAGTGAGTATGTCTCAGAGTCTCAAATTTTCTTCTGAACTTACATTCCAAGTGAGAGCAGCATCTTGTTTTCCCTTTTCTCCCGAGAACTGGGCTTGTGAGGTGACAGGTTTGTGATTATACACCCCTTAGAGGCAGGGTAAAATCAATAAGACAATATTCATCTTGTAGTTGCTCGACCAATAAAAAAATCCACAGTCACAGCATAAAAAAGTCCTGCGGATGATATTACTGACAGCTCGCTGGTTTTCCATTCCCTCTGATAATTTCCTGATACGTGGACAATATTTCTAAGATAGCAAAATGCAGATGTTTGTAACCTGAGAGAAAAGGTAAGCCACAAGCAATCTTCATTTGTGTTTGTCGCTTTTTGTAAATGATGCGGATATTTTTATGCGATTACAGCCGTTTCAAACAAAAAACAAGATGAGTCCCAAAGAGTAAAGATTGGTTTCAGGTGAGTAAGCTGAACTGGGTCTGTATTGTAGAGTGGCTGTGGCTGTGGAGCAGGTTGCTTCCTAATCAGAAGGTCAGTGGTTTGATCCCCAGCTCCTCTGGTCTGCATGTTGTCCCAAATGCATTAGTGCGTGTATGAATGTTATAGTAGAAAAACAAACAAAACAACACAAATGGGTGAATAAGGCTTGCAGTAAGAAAGTGCTATGAGAGCTCAAATAGAGTAGAAAGGCACTATATAAGCACCAGTCCATTATTCATTGGAAATAACATAATTACAGTTACTTAAATTGCCGCAATGAGCTGTGACACATCAGTCTGTGTTGCTATGATGACTTTACCTCTGTGTTTACGTGAAAAAGCAATTAAAATCCATCCATTCGCTTCCGCTTATCCTTTTCAGGGTCGTGGGGGGGCTGGAGCCTATCCCAGCTGTCTTAGGGTGAGAGGTGGGGTACTCCCTGGACAGGTTGCCAGTCTGTCGCAGGGCTAACACATAGACAAAGACAACCATTTGTGCTCACATTCACTCCCCCATTCACACCTATGGACAATCTAGTGTTTCCAATTAACCTATCCCCACAAACTGCAAGTCTTTGGACGGTGGGAGGAAGCCGGAGTAACCGGGGAGAACCCACGCAAACAGGGGGAGAACATGCAAACTCCACACAGAAAGACCCCGGCCTGATGTTGGAATTGAACTCAGGACCTTCTTGCTGTGAGGTAACATATTCACATATTGTTGGTGTTCACTGTCTTGCCCGATGACACTTTAGGACACATACTGAAGGAGCTGGGAATCAAAGCCACCGATCTTCCCATTAGTGGATGACCTACACTGTCTCCTGAGCCACGGCTGCCTGACTTCACAGAAACAGGCCTTGGGACTTCTTTATGAAACATCCTGAGGTCTGATCATTGCTTTCAAGAAAGGTGCTTCACAAATCCAGTTTACTTCTACTATTCGTGCACAAAGAAAATGCCAGAGAAGCTCTCTTCGAGGACGAGAAGCGCAGTGACAGTTTTATGAGGGAGTCAACAAATGATAAAACTGTTTTCAAGCTCAAGCACAAACTCAAAACAAGGAGTTAATATGATGGGAAGCCGCACAACAGCTACCAGCTCATTAAAATACAGCAGGTTTTGCAGCTTTCAGTCGAGTCTATGTATAACTTTGTTTCTAAAAACAAGTCCCAAAGACATTATCATTTCAAACCTGTTCTGGAGTTCTCCTGCATAATGAGCCGAAGTTAGAGGAAGTATAATTAATACAACCTCCTGCGAGTCCTTGCAGTAAACTGTTGACTGTTGCAAAGCTCCGTTTTCATTACTCTGCATTGCATTTCAGTGATATTCCAGCCACGTTCATGCCATTACCCAACTGTACAAGCACAGGTTTCTCTGCGTGCAGTGATTTAAAGCTGCTATAGGTGCTTACTGTCAGGAACCTAATTTCATGCTATGTTAATAGCCCCATAACTCACCTGTGCTGAAGGATATGAGCCTATTGGTGTTTGATTTGTGTGCGGCCAGCTTGCTCACAAGGGTGCACTGACTTTAAGGGAAGTTTACCATGGATACTCAAATGTACATATCTGAAATAGATTGGCTTACATGTTATTAGTTTGGTGTTTTTCTGCCATAAAGAGCAAAAAATGTGACCTATCCACGTGTCTCAGGAGTGAGTGGGAGGCCAGGCATTCAGCCATTATCTCTGCATGTGCTAACCCTGGTACAGGATAATGAGAAAACCTGGGTGGAGCATGGGAGTGAGGTGCCTCTCCTAAAAATAAACCTTGATCTATGGACTCGGGTCACTCTGCTGCATATTTAGCATATTTCTGTCTGCTTTTGAGGAGGGGGAGAAAAAAAAGAATGAGGAACGGGGGTGCTTAAAGGCTGCTGCTAAGTGTTTCCTTTCATGCCAACACAAACGCTGCTGTGCAACTTAAATGCCCAATAGCATTCCAGTAATGCATTACTGAAATAGCCAAGCTCAGGCTCTGTATATAATGAACACTAAATTTGTATTCAAAGTACCCAAGAAGACTCTGAGAGCTTTAATAAGTGGCCCTATCATGCATTTTGTAACCCATAACACATTTATGGTAAAGAGGAATAAAATGCAGTGCTCGCTAGGCTGTAAAATGAGCAGTGCACGTAAAAATATATTATACATAACAGTGTGTAATAGCCACTCTTGCATTCACACATTTTCATTTATTTGACAGTAATGCTGCAGTCAGGAGCTATTAGGTGGGTAATTCTGTAGCGAGCAGACTCAAGCAGAGCTTGCTCCCCCATGAAATTGTTTGTCCAATCTAAGGAAGTATTCAAGAAGTGTTTCTCCCAAGCCTACCAGATGTTTGCACACAGATGTCGAGTGGGCCAGGAGTCCACAGAACAGGGGATTTTCACAAGAGAAAGCCTTGGAAATATTTTTTTGATTTTTAAATGAGAATCTGGTGATTGTGATGTGTTGTTGTTTCATAGAAGAAAAGAGTCACAAATCAGGTGTTCCTGTGATGAATCCACTTCCTTATTTGGCACACCTGTTCATCAGATCATGATATGGTATAAAGACGCAGTCAAAAAGATCTGGTGAAGTTCAAACTGAGCATCAGAATGGGGACGAAAGGTAATTTTAGGGGCTTTGAATGCAGGTTGATGGTACCAGCCAGGCTGGAGTATTTCACAAACTGCTGATCTACTGGGATTTTCCCCACACAGCCAACTCTAAGTTTTACAGAGAATGGTCTGACAGAAAAATCAACTGAGCAGCTCTGGGTAAAAATACTTTGTTGATGTCAAGGGTTAGAGGAGAATGGCAAGATTGCTACAAGATTATAGGAAGGCAGCAATAACTCAAATAACTGCTTGTTACAACCTGAAGAGGACAACACATTGAAGCAGACAGCAGCTAAAGACCACATCAGGTGTGGTCACCTGTCAGCTAAGAACAGGATTACGAGGCTACAAATTACACGGGCTCACCTAAATTGGACAATAGAAGATTGAAAAAACGCTGTCTGGTCTCACGAGTCTCGATTTCTACTATGTCATTTGGATCGAAGGGTCAGAATTTGGAATAAATAACATGAAAACATGCCCGGTATTAGTGGTTTGGGCTGGCGGTGTTGTTGTAATGGCGTGAGGGATTTTCTTGACACACTTTTGGGCCCCTCAGTACCAACTGAAACACTACAGCCTACATGACCTTGTCCATTCCTTTATGCCCACAGTGTACTCATCTTCTCATGGCTCCTCCCAACAAACTAACAGAAGAATTAAAGCATGTATGAAGGCAAAAAAGTGTAGCATTAATACATCAATTAATACTGTTTGTGTGTTTAAGTTGAGTATTGCCATATTTGAATAGTAGGCTAGCGCTCTGGAGTTGTAAGTTCATGCTAGCACTGGCGAGCACACTTGATTAGCGAGGCTCATCTGTGACTCGTTATTAATAGAGATGCTAACAGGGCTAACATTGAGTATCTTTTAGGACAAACAATTGTTAAATCAGACTAAAGAGCACCCACCAATCACTCAGCACAGAATGTATGTTTTTAAAAATAGGGGGGAAATTAGCTAGAGAAGCCAGACTGTAAACACACTCTTCAACTCTGTCAAGTTGGGTATTTTAATATGGGCATCAGCTCATTCTGTAGCTTCAAGAGTTCAAGAAGAGCTTGTTTCATGATCAGTCACTTGCTGTCATATAGCTTGAAATATGCTGTATTGGTGTCTATTTGCACAAAGCTCTTTGGCTGCCCAGGGAAAGGGATGTTTGAGGTCAACCTATGCAGAAGCAATAGCGTCATTTTATGTAGACATAAAGGGTGTGCCAATCTTATCATGATCAAACATTAGGAAGTGTTATTCAGAAACTGACACTGCTTTCTCTAGAAATGTATTTAAAAAGACAATTGATGGAATTCTTATCAAACTGGATATATCTCATTTTTGTTTGCTGAAAGGTTTTTCAAGATAAATTATTTTAAAATGTTAACGCTGTTCTCAAAGGTCAGCGCTGCATTACCTCACAATGATGATAATAGAGGCTTGGCTAATCTAAGAGTCTGAAGCTTGATTATTGCAATGTCTCAAAAGCTAAACCAAACTTCAATATCACATAAATGAATACAGGAGGGCATATATTAATAAAACTACTGAATCACTGAATATAAAATACAGGCTATGTGAGCCTGGTAAATGAGGCCAAGAATGTGAGGACGTATAGATTCAAGTTTCTTGGTGGAGAGCTTTTTGTAAAACCCGGAAAGAATACTTCTTTTTTCTTTTTGCTCACTTTGACCTCCCCTTTTTCCCCAAAGTTGATCCTGGATTTATGCTGCTGAGCTTCCTGTTACAGTCCTGTTGTAGTTTAATCCTCCATCATGTCCAGGACTGTGAGTCAGCAGAGCTCAGCACTGAGCTACAACAGCAGGAAGGAAGTTAACCGGACGGAAAGCAGATGGTAGTAGGTGACACACTTCCTATAAGATACCGAAGAAATGCAGCAGTGATCCATTTGCTGATCCATTCATTTTGGCCCTCTAATGAAACGGTTTGAATGCAAGGCACATATTATAGCAAGTAGGAAGTTTAAAACAAGAAACAGCAGGTTATTCAAGACCAAATGATAAGTCCCTCTTTTAAGAGTATTAATTTTTTCCACCCATTGTATTTGTGATATCATTCTTTTGGTCACTACCCAGAACTCGTGGCCACAGGTGAGGGTAGGAATGTAGATCAACCGGTAAATCGACCGCTTTGTTTTCACTCTCTCTTCACCACAACAGACCAGATAGAGGTGCATCTGACAAATCTACAGCAACTCCAGAATTTCTGGGGAATGTCTCCAGCGCCTTGTTAAATCTATAACTCAAAAAATTAAGGAGGTAATAGAGATAAATGGTGGTTCAACCCAGTAATAGTAAGATATCCTAATAAACCTGCAGCTTCTGGAATGGCCACTCGATGATGCTAATCATCGCCATGAAAATAACAGATTTACAGCCTGTTACGGAAAAAAAATTTTGGACTCTGTAGTATATTTTACAATAACTGTATAGGTTGATGATATATAACAAATAAGCTTGTTATTAGGTAATGCTAACAGCTTGCTAACCAAATAAGGTTCACTAAAGAAGTGGACATTGCTAAACATCAGCACTCTGAGAAGATGCAGCAGCAGATCTCAGAGAATGACTCGGCCTCTGTGTGGAAAGGTTTTAGGAATATCACAAACTACAAGCCTAAAACCCCCCACTCCACTGATGACTTGCTCTTGGCCAACACCCTTAA
>NW_005187505.1:1910837-1912657 GCF_000239375.1 Pundamilia nyererei | reverse complement strand
TATTTAAGTGTTATTTATGACACCATGTTTGCACTGAAGCACCGCAGCAATTTCCTAATGTTGTAAACCTGCTCAACATTTGGCAATAAACCCCATTCTGATTCTGATTCTGATCTGATTCTGATTATTAGCTAATGCTACCAGCTTGCTAACCCAGCTTGCTAGCTTTAGCTAATAACTTAGCAATCCACTCTCTAGTTTAATATTTTTCCTTAACATGTCCACTGACTAAACTAGACAATTGTTTAGTCTGTGTGAAAATGAACCCATGCTGATATCCTCAAACTGTAACAAAAGTGTAATGAAGCTAGAATCAGTCTCAGCTTCATCTGTGACTTACCAAAGCCAATTTTTTCTTGATTAATCTAGTCAAAACTACACTCATCTATAGGTTCTTCAGTGTTCCCTTGACAGAGCAGGATGTTTAGTTTCCTGTAAATCCAGCCGACATCTTTTTCTCCTCTTTTCTAGATTCACCCATCGCAATCCAACCCGCCTTGAATCCAATTTTTCTTAACTGATCGTGTTCATCTTTGTTTGTGTGGCAGACTTGAGCTGTCACGTCACCCGTGCACCTCGATTAGTCATCGTTTGTCATCTAGCAAAACCCAGCTGCTGTTTGTCCACAGAGTGAGCCAAGGGTTTTGCTCATCTCTCAGAACCTAAGATTATGCTTGGGAGTTTAAAATTAAAACTGGGAGGAGGTTTGTTTGAGGCACTGTAACGATGGAGTTGGGAAAATACAGGGAGATTAGACCATCATAGTAACAAAAATGAGTGAGAGCATCTCACTAAACCATCGTTGTGGATGGTTCCTAACCTTGAAAAGCAGAGTAAGTCACGTCATGGTGGAGATGACATGACGTGACCATTTAGGTCTGCTGAGATTTCTTGCGCTTTATGGAGTTTTAACATTAGTCACCAACACAAACACAATTGAGAAGTCCAGTTCAGTGACTTGAAAAAGCATCTTTTTCAGAAACATACATTTTTGACTTTAAGTCTTAATAAAATATAAAACAGTTGAGTTACATAGGCATTTACTCCTACATGGTTATCATAAAGAGGAAAATTAAAAACAACATAACAACATAATTTGTAGCAGTTACAGCTTGTAGTTACCGCAGCAATTTCCTAATGTTGTAAACCCGCTCAACATTTGGCAATAAAACCCTTTCTGATTCTGAAAATCTCACCACTAGATGTCAGTAGCTGAAAACGGAATTCTGTTTTCTTATAATTCTAGATACAGTAGCCACTGTATGACAAACAACGGTACCTGGCGTTCATATGTAATAAGTCACTCCGCTCTCTGATACGGGTTGATGAGTCAGTGTTTGTTTCTGTCCAATAGAAAACAAGTGGTTGAGAATATCCTGAACTAGCTAGCAGCTAAATATTAGCTGCTGCTAGCCTAAGCTCTTTAAACTTTTTTTAAAGAGAATAAAACGATAGTATGATGAATTTTAAAAAGTACTTTTATACACGTTTTCATAGCTCAGAACCCTGACTTCAGTTCAGACTTGAGGTGAATAGGAAGACGATGACGTTTTATCCAGATGTTTGTTGTTTCTTTCTGTCTTTCTTCTGTCACATTTTTGCTTACTTGGTAGAGGGGACCTTTTTTAGATGATAGATCAGCGGTCCCCAAACTTTTTTGGGTCACGGACCGGTTTATGCCCGAAAATATTTTCACGGACTGGCCTTTAAGGTGTCGCGGAAAAATAGAACAAAATAAAACTAGTACCGGTACCGAAAAAAAGAAGATTTATTCATAACACACGTGAAAAGACCCAGGAAAACAGAGTTAACGATAAAAA
>NW_005187505.1:1907900-1909375 GCF_000239375.1 Pundamilia nyererei | reverse complement strand
TTTTTTTACATTAGTAATTCCTTTTGTGCATAATTTTATATTATTGTTAATAATAAATTAATTAAAGCAACAAAACAACCTGAAGAGTCGGTTCAGAGCTGAAAGAGCGCTTTTTAGTGAGCCGAACCGAAAGAGCCGGTTCTCTAAAAAGAGCCGGAAATCCCATCACTAGAGTCAATGACTTTTGGGGGAGCGCGCCCCAAGTGGCCAGTGGGGGAACTGCAAGTTGTGGTACTCCAGCCTGGAAGATTGCCACTTTGCATGGTCCCATTATTGACCCTGATGATTGGCCCAAAACATCTCAGTAATTATTGGACAGATTATTATTTAATTTTCTACATTTAGTCACCAGATGATGAACTCTAATTAGGCTAAAAATCTGAAGTACATTGGTTAAAGTATTTTTGAATTCAATTAAACCATCTTACAAATTACCCAGTTTTAGTGATAATAATCATGGTTCCTAAAGCATCCCACCAACACACACGAAGTCTAAAATTTCCTATAACTCCAGGTTAAACTCTTGCCTGTATACACTGAGTCCTGGTGTTTTCTTCCAGTTTGAAACAAACATCAAAGACAGGGAGCATTAATTCAAACCATTTTTTTCCCTATAACTACATGGAGTCACACTCAAGGCCAGGAATCTTCTTTTCCAATCATCTGTCAAAATCCTCATGAAGACATTTTGCTCGAGACGCTCGAGGAAGCATGTCCATATCACAGTCAAGATGCAGACCACACTTCTTAACCACATGCTGAGGCAATGGAAAATAGAACAGCAAGACACTTTTGCATGACTTTAGGCAATTACAACATACACCACAGCTTAATCGCAAAGCTTTATCTAAGGATTGGAAATCATCACAGACGCAGACAGCTACTGACGAAACACGGAAAAGGCTTGCTGCAAAGGCGTTTCCTCACATGGTCTTTACAAAAAATGTCAGTGGTATGTAGTGGAAAGTCAGTTACTTAATGTGCATGCGTGTTTTCTGATTCTTCACTTTATTCAGAACCCAGTATCATCCTCTGGGTTTCCATTAAAAGCAGCGAAGCAGTTTAGGCTGAGGAGTGTGAATACTACTGCAGGGATTTTAAGCTCAGGAAGGAAACTGAGCACAACACGAGCTACATGTCACGAGTGTGTGAGCTGTGTACGTTTACATCTTTGAAGCAAAATATAAAGAAAGACTGATCAGAACTGGAACTGAGTGGCTCAGACTGCCTTGGAATAATTAAATGGTACATAGTTCACATGATAGTCTGCAAACTTGAGCACCATCTACTGGTAGTAACAGAACCTCAAGAGGTTCAATCTAGCCTGGAAAGGCAGGAGGAATAAGGGGTATATAAAAAATAAGCTATTAAATAATGTATGCATACTAAATGGCAGGATTTAAAGACTGCAATGATTTTTGCCTCAGATTAAAGAATGAACGCATGAATCAAATTCAATGTTCTTTTTTTTTTTT
>NW_005187505.1:1905107-1906262 GCF_000239375.1 Pundamilia nyererei | reverse complement strand
AAAAAAAAAAAAAAAAAAAAAAAAAGAGGGGAGGGGAGGGGGAGAAGGTGAGCGATGGGAGTGGTGGAAGAGTGAAAAATCCTACTTGTGATGGACTCGTCATCATTAAAGCATTTAAAAAAAGAAAAAGAAAAAAAATGCATATTGCACATACAGTGAAAGCTTAAATTCCACCAGGTCCGCCTCATGTCGCTAAAGCGAGAATCCAAAATTTCCCTCTTGGAGGAAGACACGCAGAGGTACAAAAAAAGAAAAAAATCATTTTTGGAGGGGGTGGGAGAACTGTGTGTGCATTAGTGATCTGTGGGTGGAAAGGGGAGAAGGGGGGTGGTAAATAAAGAAAAAAAAATGATGGGGCCACAAGGAGCTGATATTAGGCAGAAGTGGCACTTTGAGGGTTTCGAGGGGAAGTGGAGGGACTGCACAGCACGCAACACGTACACGGGAAGAAATGGTACATCAAATAAGAGATTGTGGCACAAATAAAATCAGGTGGTGGATAATATCTGTTCTTCAGAGATAGCCCAGAGTGGGCGGAGGAGCGAGACAGAAGAGACCGATGCAAGTGTGTTTCTTTTTCTCTTTATGTACAACTAAGGCTTACTGGTTAAATAGTTTTCAGGCTTCCCCGCCCACGATGCTTTTACATGCTGATCTCTCACACACTCACACACACTCACACACACTCACACACACTCACACCTTCCTTTTGCTCTGTAAACTCAGTGGTTCTATCAGGACAGCAGCCACACAATCTAGTGGGTTCAATTCGAGGAGGTGCATGGGGAGGGGAGGGATGGATGAACATGATGGGTGGATGCTGCAGTGGTGAAGGAGCAAAAGGGCGATTAAGAGTCGGGAGAAAAACAATGGGAGAGGGGGGAAAAAAAAAAACCCAAAAAAAAAAACAAAACAGGAGTCTTGCCTCCGATGTCTGTTGCAATTAATATCTAAATGTGCAATTCCATTAGTCACTGCCATGGGGGACTAGGGGGGTGCAGAAGATGGGGCGGGTGGGGTCTGTTCTACTTGGAAAGCTTGCTAATGACTCGAATGAGCGCTCCGTTCTCGTCCTTTAGTCTCTGGTTGTCTGCTTTCAAGTCTGGGAGCATCTGAAAGGTGATAAAGGGAAACAGGAGCGAGAGAGTGAGAGAG
>NW_005187505.1:1876936-1903947 GCF_000239375.1 Pundamilia nyererei | reverse complement strand
GAGTTTAACTTAACTAAAGCCAGATTATGCATCAGTTTCCTCTTCTTTATGACATCTACTGAACTTCAGAACACATTCTTTTAAACATGTGCATATTAATGCATTACAGGCAGCAACACAGAGCTGAATGAGCTGTAGTAAGTAAGCCAGACTTTCTCTTGCCCCATAATTTATAAAATCCTGGAACTGGCTGTCAGATGTAAAGTTTAAATATCTCCCATAAAAGCACAATAAAGACTTGAAAAGTTCCTATTTGGACAGCAGCACGCTTTCAATATGATTAGCTTATTAAATAAATGACTTAAAAATATTCGTACAAGGGCGTAAGACATGTTCTACAGTGTTTAGAGGAGACTGCCCCAGAGACCTGCTTGATTTCATATAAGGACTGACTGCTTGTTTAACTCATGACACTGAACACACTATAAGGTAAAACCATACGTGTATGCATTAATCTTAAATATTTGTTGATGTCATTTGGTAAACTCAACAGAAAAGGAGGGGAGGATAAGGTGGGTTTGGTCTCTGAAGGTTTGGGTCCAAAGAGTTGATGCCATAGGAAGCCACTTCATGCAAAGAAGCCAAAACAAGCCAAACAGAACTACTGAGCTCCCCCTGAAGTAATTACCACAAGTAGAAACTTCAAAGAGGACACTTTCCTTCACAGTACAGTCAGACCTGTCAACCCGCAAACACTTACCTGAGCTTTGCTTTATTCTGTTATCATTCAGATGTTATTTGAAATATTTAGGATAATGTTTTAATGCGTTTTAGAGGTGTGGAAACCACCTGACAGGCGTGTACTGCAAAAGGACAGTGTCCTGCTGTGAAAACCAAAGAAAGACACCCTCCCCACTCTGAAAACAAAAAGCTCTGGGGAGGCAGAGGGGGGCAGAAAGGGTTGTTTTTCAAAACCAGTGATTGCTGGACGGCTGGACACCTGCCTGTCTATGGGTGCGGGGCAGAGCACGAATGGAGCATGAGAAGAATGGGGTTGCAAGGGGGGAGGGGACAAGGAGGAGAAGAAGAAGCAGAAGAGGAAAAAGAGAGAAGAAGAAGCAGGAGATGGTGGTGGACAGACGGACGTGGCTTAGAGGTCGACGGTGGGCAGCTGGCTGCAGGCCGACTGCGAGAGCTTTGCCACCACACGGGCCAGGGCCCGGTTCTCAGCCTGCAGCCGCTCCTTAACCTGGCGTAGGGCCTGAACCTGCTTTACCTGGGGGAGGTTCTGCAGGAGGGGAAAAAAGAAAAGAAAAAACCAAACACAACACAGAAAGAACAAAGAAAGAGGAGGGGGGACGGGGCGAGAGTGGCAGGAGAGGAAACATGTTTGAGGAGACAGAAATCAAGAGAGAAAGGATTAATGAAAGACAGGACAATATAAATTAATAGAGAAGAGGGGCCGAGAGAAGGACAAAGGGGGAAAACAGAAAAGGAAGACTGTTAGAAAATGGGGGCAGATTTTGGAAATTGAAGGAATGATTAAGAGGTTCAGCTTGATGCTTGTCGACAGAATGGAAAAGTGACACTGATAAGATCGGCCAGCTGGCTAAGCCCTAAAAATAAACACTTTGTTATCACAGTGATGGAGAACACATGCTTGCTACGGTTTAATAGATTTCCTCTTTTCTTAGCTAAAAAACATTTTCCCAAAAAGAAATACTTAATTAATCATCCTTAAATGTTAACAGTGGACAAATATTACAGCAGCTGACCTCAGATGTGCCCTGAAGAGCAGAAGGTGAGATTAGCAGGTGTACAAATGGAGACAGAGGTGGTTAACTGTGCCGGTCCAAATATAAAAACCTAAACACAACTGTGCCTAAGATTAATATATATTTTTAATTATTCATTTAATATGCCAAGAGTGAGGTGTTTTAGTATGAGCGAGACTAAGAAGCTACACAAAGAGGGATGCACTGCGACTAATGTTTAAAGTAACAGCTAACAGTCTAGTTTGACTTTGATATTTTCCCTGTTTTATTTCCAGGGATACAAAAAAAATAATCTTATGCAAAAATAAAAAATAGAAATAAAAAATAAGTATCCTATTTCAAAGTCTGTCATCATTTATCATCCCTATATATGATAAACAAAGCTGGTGACTCCAAGTTACTCTTTTTTTCTCTCTTTTTTTTAATTACCTGCCATATATTCAAGAAAGAATTGTCAATTTCGATTCATGACTTCTATTAGCTTACAGTGGTTCTCAAAGGCTTCACCAAAGAGTCCTCTGACACATTTGGTAATGTTTAGCTACTTGTCAAGTGATGCTAAGTCTAAACTAGTTAAAAGAGTAAGATTACCTCCCCTGTGTGAGGGGTACCTGGATCCAAATACTCTGAGCGGCAAGTGTAGCAGTGTTACTGTCTGTCAAAATTATCTGATTAGGTATATAATATGCCATTTACAATTTTTTAATTCAGTATGTGTGTGCTGGGTACCTTAAGTTCCTCCTCCATCTCAGAAATCTTCCTTTCTAGAGCTCTTCTTTCCTGTTGGGTGGAGGAAAGCAGATTAAATCTGAACCACGACACAAAATAAACACTCCAGTGCAGGCATGGAAGGAGAGGTGTAGGAGATGGTCGGGATGTAGTGGTGACAGGGCACGCTTGAACACAAGCTTATCTAGTGAGGCATCTGCAAGCGGCAGCCAGTTCAAACTTATACATTCAATTCATTTAAAGCCGTCTAAAGACTGGAATGAGTCGAGAAACAGGGATGAAGATGTTTAGAGGTTGTGTTTGATGGTTATAGCTAATGAAATGATTCATGGGCAAGGATGTCAAATGTCTTTAAACCCAAAAGACAATCCTATAATGTAAAAGGCGACAAGGAAAGAATGACTTGTATGATGACAAAATGTTGCTTAGATTAAAGCATGGGCTTAAAAATAATGGATGATGTGGCTACAGGAGCTGCAGCTGAAGATGCCAAAGCCATTACAGAAAGGGTGAAAACACACATGCACACGTTTTTATATAACAGCAATTTAACAGCCTGCAATTATTCAACTTTCTACAGAAACTGAGGTAATTTCACACACTTTCACACACTGGAAAAACAAAAATAAGCAGTCTTGAGAAGTGGTGACCACACGCTGCCTCTGAGGTTCAATAAACAGGTGAATGAAGAAGGTGGCAGTGTTCTGGGTGGCGTGGAAGGAGGGCGGGCTTCCCTTTGACCCTCAGCTACGTGAGAGACGACAGCCAGCAGCAAAGAGGAGACTAACACAAAAACTCAGGGTAAGATCATACCACCACCCAGATGATATTGGGGCCTGCTTGTTACCTTCAGACATAAACCCATTGGGGCAGTGTTACTGGGATGTTTAACCAAAGTAACTGAAATAAACTATATTTAGTCTGAGACACACAAGTTATACATGTTTTTAGTAAATGTGTTAATTTAAAATAAAATAAAAAAGGGACATTTGCAACAGAAGTGGGTTATTACACTAGCTCATTACCCTTTTCTCCATCTCAAGCTGTGATCGGTCAGCGTAGCGTTCCTGCCTCTGCAATGGGAAACAAAACTGTGTCAGAAACCTTTACAATCCCATCAGGATGATTAGCCATCCCATGAAGTGCTTCTCCATACCTGTGTGGCCTTCTCTAGTTGTAACTTCAAGTCTGCCAGCTCCAGGTCTGTGTCACGTAACTGAGCCTTCAACTTCTCGTTGTCAGCTAATGTTTGCTCGTAGAGCTGAAGAGAGGACCAATCAGATCCAACAGTCAGAAAGTGCAGCAGTCAAACTATTTATAATCAAAGATTTGTTGAGACTGGCCTACCCGCTGAGAAATGGGGCACATACATAAGCTTTGGTTTGCATTTTTAGCTTGTTTTTCTGTTTAGTTTTAAGCTTTTAAAAAAAGTTTTTGTTTACAAAACCAAACCTCAGAGATGCGCAGACATCCCAGACTCAAATATGCACAAAGACCCTGCTAAAGCTCACTGTGTTAAAAACATTCCTTTGTGTTTCCAAAGCAAAAACCTGTGTTACATTTATTTTTATTCTTGTTTAGTCAGTTAACTAAAATGCATTTTTATATAATTCATTTTACTTTTAATTAGAATAAATTTGGGCTTGAGGCAAGGTTTTATTACTCTACCATCTGCCGGTTTAGGCAATTACAAATTAAAAAGGAAGCCTATGTTTTGTTAATTGGTGCATGTGCAGTGCCATTGATACTTTACAATACTTGCACAAGACAACAATGCTCGGTCCTACTTATGTTGGACCTAACATCGGTTTTTGACACTGTTGACCACCACATCCTCCTTGAAAGGCTTAAACACTGGGTTGGTGTATCTGGAACTGCCTTAGAGTGATTCTCCTCATATCTACATCACCGATCTTTTTCTGTGGTGGTCTCCGATTTTAGGTCATCCTCAACCTCCCTCACTTGTGGTGTCCCTCAGGGTTCGGTTTTGGGGCCTTTATTGTTCTTAATACATCTTCTTCCCAGCATATAATGGGCTCTTTTGAGGACATTCCTTATCACCGTTATGCTGATGATATTCCGTTGTACATCTCTTTTAAACCCCAGGATTTATCTAAGCTTTAGCTTCTGAATGACTGCTTAGATTCCATCAAATGTTGGAACATTGGTAAAACTGAAGTCCGCATATGCACTCCGGACATATTTTTATCCCAGATAGTGAAAGCCTTGGTCCTCTCTCAGTGTATCTTAAATCCTCTATCGGGAATTTAGGTATCACTTTTGACTCAAGTCTTACATTGGATGGGCATGTGAAATCTCTGGTTCTGTCTTGTTTTTATAATTTAAGAAATGTGGCTAAGTTAAGCCCCATTTTATCTCGCTGTGAACTGGAGATTGCTATACATGCATTTATTTCCTCATGTTTGGACTATTGTAACTCGTTGTTTATGTGTCTAAGCAAAGGTTCTCTGGATCGTCTGCAGGTTGTGGAAAATGCTGCAGCTAGGCTGTTGACAAAATGCGCCAAGTATTCAGTACACTGGCTTCCTGTTGAATTTAGAGTACATTTTAAGATCCTGGTCTTGACATCCAAAGCCTTGCATAGACCGGCACCATCCTACATCTCTGATCTGCTACAGCCCTATGCCCCTAGCAGGTCCCTGAGGTTATCTGATCAGGGCTTACTTGCTATAAAACAGACTGAGAACTAAGGGTGAAAGAGCTTTTGCCACTGTGGCCCCGAGACTCTGGAACGCTCTCCCTCATAAATTAAGAACCCTGGACTCTGTAGTTGTTTTTAAAAAACAACTCAAAACTCACCTTTTTAAAACTGTTTTTGGTTAATTTTTTGCCTGTTTTATATTGTCCGTTTTACTTTTTTAGTATTTGTCATCTTATGTGCAGCACTTTGTGATTCTGTCTAGAAAGGTGCTATAGATATTTTTTATTATTTATTTAACAGTACTGTGCTAAAGTCTTAAGATTATTATTATTACTATTAGGCCTCACTCCTTGGAAGCAAAATGTAAAGAAATGAAGGATGTCTCAAGACTTTTGTACAATACTTTGTTTACGAGTTTGAGTTCTTTTGAAAATAAATACCTTCTTGTAGTCAGTGGCGTCATCTTTATCCAGTCGGCTAGAATACGGCCTTTGACTTTCACCGTAGCTACGGGTAAAAAGAGTGTCATTACGCTCTAAGGATGAAGTGCTCTCATTCCTGCAACAGTAATGACAGGCATTTGTTTAAAACACAAACACACAAACACAAAAAAGGAACATAACATGTTGGAGGGGAAAACCTACCTGAACAATCGGTCACTCTGTAAGAAAGAAAAACAAAACAAAAAGTTAGAAAGCAGTTTATTCTGCCATATGATGTTTTCAGTCGCTACACTTGGAAAAAATGCTAAAATACTAGAAGATTCAACTCTGATAGAGGGTTTCAAAAGAAAAGAAGAAAAAGAAAAACGAAAACACTAAACAGTAGGATGGAACCAGTTATTTAGACTACAGCACCCGACCTTCACTCCCAGCTGCTCTGCATGCACATACAGACACAGTAACAACTAACAGCTGACAGGCCAGCTACAGCCTTGAGGTGCCTGCACTGTGACTCTAGGTCTGCTGTGCTTGTGTAGTGCCACAGCCATGAGAATTGGGGGGGGGGGGTGTGTGTGTGTGAGATAAAAGCTGTAGAGCTAGCTCAACATTATTCAAGGAGCAACTGGAGAAAGACTTTGAGGACAGACTCTGGAATCAAACTGGCTGTTTTTTTGTTTTTAAATGATGTCTTTAGCGTCTTATCTACTGATTAGGAATCAACCAAGCATTTTGTTTCAGTACCAACATTTATCAGGATGACCTTAGATGAGCTTAAACTTAAAAAATATTTGCAAACTCAGCTCAAAAATAAATTTTTATGCCTGTAATTAAGAGAGACGAGCTGGAATGAAAGAGTTTTTCCTGTACATTTCTGGATAAGGGCTCCTTTCCGATTTGGTCCACCCTGTTTACTGTCCTACAGGAAGTGATGGTAAATAGCTGTTGTCTCTCTCTCTCTCTCATTCCCAGGATCTCTGTACTCAAAGGAAAACTGTGTGTTCGCTATTATGCTTCAAAAGACACTCCCATCCAAACAGGAAGTGCACCCAGCCAACAATATTTTCACAAAGCTGCCCTCTCTGTGGCTTCTAAAGACAGTATGAATGCACTGGATTCCACTGGTTTTTTTAAGTTTGTCACCAGAAGCCTTTAGGAAAATTCTTACATGTTATTTCTTGTTCGTTTTAAGCTGAAATTCTGACTTCATTTGTGGAGGGGGAAAATAAAAAGGGTTTAAATTTCAACTTGGGAAACCTCAGCATGTCATTTAAGTGTGTGTTCTGCCTATAAAAGACCTGCATTTCCTTCCTTTTGTGCTTCTACATGTTTTAAAAGCCCACTGATCTGTTGCCGAGTGAGCCTTTGGTTTGCAAGGTCACCCTCATACACCAGACAATCACCGGAAGGTGGAAAGGGGGAGGACAATAAGAAATTCAAAGACAGGAGTCCAAAAAAAGAAAAAGAAAAGATAAGCGGTAGGAGAGGAAATCATAGCTGTACAGCACAGAGTAATGAATATCAAAGCCTAGTCCACTTCCTTGGCCTTAACTACATGAGATGAGGCGAGGAAGGACCAGAATAGTAAATAAATGCAAAAGATGAAATAGACGTCACGGGATACAAGGAGAAGAGGGATGGAGGCTGGAGGGCTTCTCCTTTAGTCAGTTTAATCTACTTTCTCTCCTATGACCCGAGTTACCTGTGGCTCTCCCTTGGCGTTGCCCTCCTCCGAGTCCGACTGTTGATCGGGGTCATTTTCATCACCCTGGAATTTAAAAAGATATGAAGGTTAGGTGCTGCTTTGGGCCATCCAAATGATCAAAGAAACACCCGAAGCTGTGCACGAGTTATGAACTGTGCACTTCACAAAGAGTGCGATGACCACTTCAAAAACTGAGCTCTAAAGAGAAAGCTTTGCACACTGTGCAAATCTCTTACATCCTGACTCCAGAAGGACACCCCAGTGGAACGTCTCTTTTCGCGGGGCCGCCTGCGATCCCGTATGGAGCGGGGCTGAGACTTGTCCTCTCCCTCCTTTTCCTCCTCCTTCTTGTCTGCTTCTGCTTTCATTGAGAAGAAAGTCAACAATTATCGGACAGATTATGATTGTGTCACATAAAGAAACCTAGAGAATTACATCCATGGAGAATTACATCCATGGAGGATTTCATCTCTTCTCTTGCAAACATATTAAAAAAAATAAATAAATAAATAAATAACCGGATGCATGTTTTTGAACTGTGTGCATCTGTGTGTGAAAACATGCCCTAGCCTGCGTACAAAACAAGGACTTTAATGCTGTGAGGTGAAACTGTTACCCTGCCACCCTGCAAGTTTGCAGTCTTCTCTTATTTTGAAAGCTCAGTCCTTAATCAGCTAGCTCTGGCCTTTCTGTTGAGAAGGCATCCTGCTATTTTGGGGAAAAGCTTGGTCACAAGTCTGTCACAGTTTCCTTCAGCTGCTTTCAATTTTCCAAGGACACTTCATGCATTGGTTTGTTTAATTGAAGAGGTACTTAATTTAAAAGACAACCCAAACCCCTCCTGTGTCAATGGTCTAAATCAACATTTGGCATATGGCCCATGTGAAAACAGTGGAGACAGTTACAGCGGCAGGCACGTACGGGCTGTGCCTATATGGCTTTATGTGAGAGCACACCTCACCAAAGATGGCACAGTTTTAAACAGGAGGGATTAGCAATCCCCTTGAGGCAACATTAATAAACATCCATTTGCCCAGTTTACTACAGAGCAATTCAAATCTGACAGAGTGCAATGACTGTTTAAGATCTGAAGACATGTGTAGTGCTGCCACACACATACAGCCATGCTTTTATGTGCATTCAGTTTAAATTTGAAGACTTTTCCTCATCAAACACAACCACAACTTAAAAAAAACTTCTCAATACCTGTATCGGGTATGAAAAACACTCACCTTTTTCTGTATCTCTGGAGGAACGGCTATAGGAGGAGGTTATCCCCGTCAGACTGTTAGGCCTGTTGAGGGAGCTAGAACTGGAGGACGTGGTGCTAGAGTAGGAAGGGGTGGAGGCAGTGCTGACTGAGGAAATGGTGGAGGTGGAAGAAGATGAAGGCCTTGACCGCTGGGAGAGAGGAGGGTAAGATGAAGAGGTCAGGCTAGCTGTAATATTTAAATTATTATTATAAAATATTGTGTCATTTCAGTAACACATTATAACAATATAAACATTTAAAATATGTACCTCATCGTAGGTGCGGTACTTGTATCGGTAATCATCGTCCTTCGTCTCAGTCTCCTTCTTCTCCTCTTGCTTTTCCTTGTCCTGCTTCTCTTTCTCCTCCTTCTCCTCCTCCCAAGTCTTTGTGGTACGACTCCTGCCGATTGTTTTCTCAGCCTCTTGTAAATCAGTCAGAGTCACACCCTGAAAGAAGGAAAGTCTTTTTTAAATTTCTTTCTTGGATGATTTTTAAAAATTAAGTCTTATATTTGCAGATTCTATACATGCTGCAAAATTGGTAATTAATTAGTTAAAAAAAAAAAAAAAAAAACTGGTCGACTGATCCAAGCAAAGTTTTTTTTTTAAAACGGGGACAAAGCTCACATTCTGTAAAATGAGCTCTTGGTACAAGAGCTGCCTGTGTACACAAACAAAAAATAAAAGTCTGGGCTGTCTCAACAAGAATAACAAGTCTTATTTGAACAGTCTGTGGCCATAGAAATACAATACAAACCAGGAACATGCAGAGGTCATCATTTGTTAACAGTTTGTTTTGATGTGGGAATCCACCTTTATTTGGCTTATTAGCCGTTTGAGCAGTGGTGACTATTCTGATCATGTTAAAGCAGGTTTCCTACAACTGAAGACTCAGACCAACATTTAAGAACAAAAGCTGATGGGGATTTTTTTTTTTTTAAAAAGAAGGAAAAAAAGGTCAGATTAGAGACATAAGTTATGTTTTTGTGGTTTGGTTGAGGCTCTAGTTGTAGGTTAAATTAAACATGTTCCTATGAATACCAAATTCCCATTTTATTTACCCTTCCTACAGATAACATTATAAAAGAATGGTTTAAAGGCAGCATGTTATACTCATTTACTGGGTCTTAGTGCAGTTATATCACTGCATTTTTGCTCCCTTCCCCCTGCTGGTAAACCAACTTTCTTCTGGTTGGCTAGCCCTTGTAAGCACAAGGCTAGAACAGCAGGTGGGTTGAGTTCACAAACAGAGCTTTTTGAGATGGCCATATTAGGATATCTGCTCTTACTGACATCATACAGAGCCAAGGAGTAGTAAAAACACAGTTGAGCCTGACATTTTGGCTCACAGGGTTATGGGTCATTAAAAGGAACATACACCTTTGCAAACATAAGAGATGAGGACTCAGCATATTTAAGGTGATGTGGTTTAACTAACCTGGGTGGACCTCCTTGACTGTCGAGCCTGTCTGGAGCGAGCTTTCCTCTGAGACTCCGACTCCTCATCTCGCTTTGGAGTCAAGTATGACCTGAAAGAGACACAAGCAAAATACACAAACACAGACACAGAGGTTAAATATTTAGAGGAAGTAAAAAAAAAAAAAAGAAAAAGAAAAAAAGAAGAAACAAACCCCTCCTGAATGGGGAAGTTAATCTACTTAAATATGCTTCGTACTTGCCCTCATGATATTGAGCTTTACCATTCATTAAAGAAACAGGGGTCACTAAATAGGCTCTCTAATCAGCAGAAATTGCATCCAACTGTACAGATTTGCTGATAAAGTATTAACACACCTGCTCACACAAATACATGGGGCATTTACAGGTGTAAACAAGACTTTAGCAGTGTTTTATTTCCACCTTAAAACAAGCTTGCAATGGAAATGCGGTTAAACTACATGTAGAGAGCCAGGCGTTGCTTTCATCTGACGTGTTTTCAGCTCTTATTTAGACTACACTGGACTAAATCATCATGCATGTGACACAGGTCAACCTGTTAATGTGATCCTGCTAACCTTCAAAGACGCAGTCACATCACAAAATCTAAATATAAAGATTGAGGTAAGACTGTGTCACTGTGCGCTGGGAAGTCCTAGAGTGAAGTGTTAAAGACAATTTAATACTTTGTATCAACTTAAAGTAGCAGGTTCTCTTTTTACTATGGGCTTGTTCAGTGTCAAGACTGGAACCCATTAATCCTCCTTACACATCCGTTTACCTCCACAATATTGCTGTGCTTGTGTTTTTACCTAATGTTACATTTCTTTTCTCTGGTAGTTTATTAAAAAGGTTAATATTAACTGAGGAAGCAGTCAGCTGCAGTGTAGCTTGGCTGGAGTAAAGGACATCCATGCTTCACTTTCACAGGGGAAATTAAAAACAGCTATTGTAAAAATCACTGCTGTCTGCTAGATATATATTTGTAATATAGCAACAAAGAACAGATATGAGAAAGAGAGGGAAAAAAAAAATCTTGGTCATTTTCCCTCTAAGCCAGGATTTTTAAAATAATGTCTTCCTCGTGTGTTATATTTGTAAAATGAGATATATACCTCTAGGTTTAAACGTTCCGGTACGCGAGCTTCATGCCCAAAAGGCAACACAATTTGGGAAATAAAACAGTAATCGCTCGTCTCAGGCTGAAACACGCTTCTATTGGCCACACAAAAGTATGAACTCATTCAGCCCAGAATGGGGTCTTGGCCTTGAGGAAAATGTGCTTCTTCTGCCCACGTTCCTTATAAGGAGAAGTCGCTGGAGCAGTTCAGGCTCTGAAGCAGCCCGGCCCCACTCCCACCGTGACAGGTGGCTTATTTCAGCGTTGCTACAGGAGGACATGCACTGGACCCCCACTCAAACATACACATGCAAGCACAAGCTCTCTGCTTTCTCACTCCCTCCCCAGAATGTCTGCACAGAGTCTAAGAGTGAACACAAACCTACAGAAATGGAAATGATGGTAGCTTTTCTTCATGAAATAAGTCTATGGAAATGCTGAAAGTCTCCTTACATTTAAACAGCACCATAAATTTGGTGGACAGATGTGATTGCGATAAAAAAAAATTCACAAAGTTTAATAAAAACTAATGAAATCGATGTTTGAGTAGGTGTTTGGTTTACCTGCGTCTTTCGGTGCCAGTGCCAGTGGTAGTGGTGGTAGACGTGGTGGTCGTAGTAGAGCCAGTGTTTATAGTGGGGACGACAGCAGCCGACTCCTTCTCCTTCTCCCTCTCTGCACTCTCCTCTGACCAGTACCTGTTTATACACACACATTTTAAACAGATTCCCTTTCAGCTGCTGTAATACAAATGCAACAATCCTAAGCCTGTATATACAATTCAGGGCCAATTACTATACATTTTCTTGCCTGCCAGATGATCGTGTCAGACCGTTTGTTATGAAACCACTTCGAGAGTTAGCTCACCATCTTTTTTTTTAAGCACTTTGCTACTCTCTGGCTTTTGGTATCCACCACTTATGCTGCTGAATTTTAACAAAATAAACAAAACTTAGTAACATGATAAAGTGTTTACATTTCCACTACAGTAATAATACAGAAAATAAAGAGAATAAAGAGAAAAAAGGCAAACTGTTCAAACTTTGAGGAACTTCTGGAAATTGGTAAATTTATCATCATGGACATGGCTATCAACTAAATTAGAAGACAAACTATTATACAAATATAATACATGAATATGTGGTGAAACTGACCAGTATTACCGCTGCCTTCTAGCTTGTTTAAAGAAAGAGTGCATGACCTCAAATGATAACTGTATAGATTCATTCATTCATTCAGCTGCAGCTGAATTTCTCAACCTGAAAAGAAATAAATTGTACCTGCTGGTGAGACTGGTGGAGCCAGTGCGAGTGGAGGAGGAGCCCAGGCTTGAGTACAGGCCACGATGGCCCGTGGGCGAGGTAACAGATGAGGAGGTGGAGGTGGTCGTGGCGGAGGAAGTGGTCGAGGAGCCCAAGTCCTCGTGTCGTCTGCCGAATGAGCCGCTGTGGAATAAAGAATCATCGGCAAGATGGAATGAGATGCAAGTAGAGCCGTTTGATTGTGGCCAATCGTGGTTTCCACTTTTACTTTAATAATTAGGATGGAGACATGAGTTTATCAATTTTGGTTTTTTTCCTTTTTCATTGCACTGTATAACAACTAGTGTCCAACTAGTTTACTACACTGCATTGATGGTGAAGGCACATTAGGTGGGAGCAGTGATTGTTGTTAAGAAGGGACAGATGATGATGTCTCACCATGGCATTTTTAGTTGCAGTGATGGCGCTACATCCAAACAAATTTTTGTTTTATATGACTTCTATGTTTCTATTTAAATAAATAAATAAATAAATAAAATCCCCTCTTACACGAGTGTTTTTAAACAGTTCCTGGGACATTCACACTTCATATGAATGTCTGGAGAAACTTCACAGTGACCATTTACATACACGCGGGATGCCACTGATCCCAACAACAAACAGTTACTCACTTGAAGATGCTAATACGTTCTTCTCCTTGTACTGGAGTAATGCACAACTATAGGGCGGTAAATGTAGTCGATTACCATTAATCATGTTTTAAACCACAATTCTAACTTTACTGAAAGTTGTAACCAGCAGATAAATAAAAAGCCTTCCAACATTTAATATAACAGGGAACCCAAAACACAAGGTGGTCACTCCAGCCGAGCAGAGATGCAGAAAGTGAGAGAGGACAGGTGACAGGTGTAGAGATGGTGGTGCCTCGGTGAGGCTGGTGTACCTGCGGTAAATGCTGTAAGACGGGTAGTGGGAGGTGGGTGGCTGCCAAGGTTTAGTATTACAGGTGTTAGGGTCCAAGTTGGAGGTTGACGAAGACTTGGCTGGCACGTCCCGCGTGCTGCCGCTCCGCCCTAGCGCTAGCGTATGGGAAGTGCTAGCGTGTTGGCAGGCAAGTGGGCGAGAGAGGCATGTTAGCGGTGAAGGCGCACACATACAGACATATATACGCAGAGAACAAAGAAACATACATATTTAAGACTCTAAAGCTTTGACACACTGTTTTGTGCATTCATCTCATTTGGGAGAAGGATGATACTTTGCTGTATTTAAAGAGTTAAAGGAGGATGAGATACATCTAAAATCATCCAATTGTTGGGAGATCTTCACCATTTCCCCCCTTTTCAGAATTAGATTTAAGGATGTCTTGGTTGGAAACATCGAAACTCAGAAACAACAAGTTCCAAAGCAGCTTTTACAACTTGAAACTTGAGTGAGTTCATTAGTGGCTCACAGCCAGCATTTCTCCCATACGATATAAATGCAGCACAAGTCCATGTGCAAGTTCTGTGCCACAAACAACCCTGAGAATTGCTTATTTAATTGATTTATTAGATTGTTTGAGGCTTGTAAAATATCTCAGTGGCACAGCAACCTGACAGGACAAGTAGAGTCATGCAAAAGACTCTTTGGCGGTGACAGAGAGGCGCTGGGCTCATTTGCATGGCTTTCAGAGCAGCTGCTGCAAATGCAAGCATGTACATACACATCTCTGATGACATCACTAAAAGCAAATTTCCCTTCAGGTGACTGATAAATTCACTATTGATGATCTACACAGTTAATTTGGTTTCAAAGCTATGAAAGGCACCCGTATGATGGACACGACGAGATTGGGGTGGAAAGTTGTGGCAGAGGTTTGTACTACAGCCGAGGCTAACCTGCGCTGGTAGCTGGGGGTTCGGATGGTGGAGGCACTTCCTTCACTGTTCTTCAGGTCGTCATCCCAGCGTCGCCGGGTGTAGGAGCCGCTACGTATCAGAGCAGTGGAGTCCCTGGGAAACCACAAGCTAGAATTGTACCCCACGTTTCCACAGTAACATGTATACTAAAGGAATAGGTCTCCCATTTTTAAAAATTGTCCTTAATGTGTTTCTTGATTACTAAATCTATCACTGTACATCTAAAAAAAAAAAACAAAACAAAAAAAAGCAGCTGCTTAAGGCCACACCATGCACAGCATTGGGGCACCCAGCAGTGAGCAACAGGAGCCACACAATCCAATGCATGTTTGCACAGGGCCACGCGTCTCCAGGGATTCACCTGTTTTCCTTCTCGTCAATGTCCGAAGTACTGGCCAGTCTCCTGGGAATGGTTGGAGCCACATAGGCAAGACGGGTTCCTTTATCCTTTTCCTGCAGGCAGCACAACAAGCAGGACATAGCTGTAAAGGAGCTTTGTAGTATTGCTACAAGAAAGCTCTGTTACCACAATAAAAAACACAAAACCTTTTAATTAAGAATCATCTACGCAACCCCGCCTACTAAAAAAACCAAACCAAAACTGCTTCAATCCCTTCTGACCTTCTCCTTGTCTTTGTTGTCCAGAGATGTGGAAAGGCGAGGGCTCGAGGCCGAACGCATAACCCCAGTGGTATCCTTCTCCCTCTGTGCCTCCTTGGTGGCAGTGATCTCGGCCAGCGCTCCATAGCTGCCCGTCTTCCTCAAACCCAAACGCCAGGACGCTGGAGACTCATCCTTCCTCTCCTCCTCCACTTTAGTTGAGACCTTTCCAGCAGGCTGAGTGACCTGAGTGAGGAAAGGACAGCAGTCTAATTAAGACCTCGTTGACCATTTAGAAGGACAAAGATGTTTAGAGGTTTTTAGTTATCGTGGTAAGTAACGCAAAAGTCAAACAGGTTAAAAACAAGTCGGATTAATCCATAAGGGCTGCAAATTTTAGATTTTTTTTTATTTCAGGTGGAAACTTTATTATTTTTAAAAACATGTCAGATGTGACACATGACCAGAATGCCTCTTCCTGACTTCAATACTCTGTAAAATACACTCCTGGTTATATGCCATTTTCAAAATATGATGACTTCAATAACTCTTACAGCCTGTGGAGGTTTTGTCTGAAAACAAAGTTTACAAGCAGCAGAAGTTACACAGACGTGAAATGAAAGCATGATCAAGACAGTGCATTTGGTGATTACAAGTGGAAACGCCATGCTAGGGTGATAGGTGAAAAGCAGCTATTGGCAGCAATCAATCACGATTTTGGTTTTTCCACTGCGCGTGGTTTGTCATGCCATGAACATCCACGGTTAGGTAACTGTTTTCCCCCCCATTGCACCACAGAGGAGGGGACAGGTACCAAAACTATTCCTGTTTGTTATTGCTGCACATTTTATCAGCCTGTGTATGAGGGGCAGAGGCTCATACGCTGCAGCACTGTCACCTGTGTAGCTTACTGCACGGACGAGCCCTACTCGATCTTCAGCTGATAATATAACGATGTTTGGAAACTAAACCACAGCTGTTATTTCACCACATTATGTCGGCAACTTTGTTAATTTTGGAAAATTTTAAACAACTTCTTAACAAGAAATCACAATAACTGCCTCTTTGTACTTATTGTGATACTAATTATGTAATCAAAATATGAGGATGAATCCTTAGTGCAGGTAAATTAGCAATTTACCTGCTAGTTAACCTCTGTTTGTTCTGCGGTTTAAATGCATTTCCTACATTTTATTTCTTCACAATAAAAGCATCCTGTTCAATCACCAGTGGAAATTTTTTAATGTGAAACATGAAATGTTCAGTTTATGCCGTTAAACTAGTGGAAAAACCCTATATCGCCTGGATCAGGTCAGAATGGTTAGGGGTGTTTAGTGCTTTATCAGTGCACAGGTGCATGTAGGATTACAGAACAACTCTGGTGCACACCAAGGCCTCACCATAAGTTTTTTGGGCACTAGAGAAATGCCAGTTTTGCGCAAACCTTGACGCCACAATGCAGGACAGCCTGGCTCCGCCACAGGCATGAGGGGAGTAATACATTCAAACTAAAGCCAACCAAGACAAGAGCCCAGGGTGAGAATGATGCAGAGAGAATGACAGAGGGAGGGAGGGCATGGAGGAACAGAGAGGTTGAGACAGAATAAGAGAAGCAGCAGCAAAAGAAACACACTTTATGAGCAAAGACAGGCATTTTAAAGCCTAGTCACACCACACAATGCTCACTGACATTAATGTTCTCAAAATAAGTGACAGATGCAAACACTGGAATTTGGACTTTGCTAACTTATTAGACAGAGGACATTGTGGTTTGAGTGAGAATCAGGCTTCAAATAAGGACAGGAACAAGAAGTTTATCTCAAGAGAAGAAGCAGAAAAAAGAAACCAAAAAGGCTCTAGATGGGTGATGAGACAACCTCCCTTTTTTTCAGGTTCATTCAAGGGCTAAAGTCAGGTTTGGAGGTGGCATCACATATCACAGACTTGGGTGCCTCAAATTTAAATTTTAAGAACGTCCCCTACATGTGCAACATGTTTGTTTCACACTTCGATCTTGCTTCCTTATCGTTTGCTTGCTTGTGTTTTTACAACTTTTGCTTTTCTGTTCTAATTGTTTTAACCTAGAACAAAGAACATGAAGCACTAATGACAAAAAAAAAAGTTTATGATTACATTACATATTTTTGTAAACACCAAATATTATAATTCACAATATTTTAAATGCGTTCAATTAAATCAAAGAGGAAAACCTGCCCTTGGGGAAACTCAGAGGGTTCACTTTAGAAAAAATGCTTGGCATTATTCTGCCAGCAGAGGGCAGCAGTTTCAAAAGTGGAACATGACTGTAATTCAAGGCCTAGTTTTACTTTTACCACCCAAATGCATTTGTCTGTACACTTTGCTCCAACCTTTAGAACAACCTACAACTATACTGCAGAATTTTCCAACCGTCCCTATCCTGTTGCCATGTTTGTTAAAAGCTACTTATATTTATGTTCTCATTCAAGCCAGACAGAGCTATTAATTTATATTACTCATTAATTTAAACTACAGAACTGTATATGCAAACACCTGACTGCAAAATCAGGTTTTTGTTGCAAAGGGAGAATAAGTAATCCCCATCCCCTTTCTCCAGACAGGGCAGGACGGCAAAGAGTTCCCCGGTCGTACCTTTTTAACTGGTGAAGTGGGGGTCGTCACCTGGTTAGTTGGGCTAGTTGGAGAAGACACCGTGACGCTGGTTGGTGTTGTGCTGTTGCTCACTGCTGCTGAGGGCTTGCTCTTTTCTGCTGAGGTTCCCACACAAAAAAAAAAAAAAAAAAAAAAAAAAAAAAAAGGCAGACGAGAATAGTCACAATATGGTTTCTTGACATATTCTTGACATGCAGAATAAGTATAAAAGGCCCAGGAATTACAGAATAAAATTGGTACTTCATAATTAAAGTTTTGGCTCAAGACTTGAGCCAAAACACCACAAGTCTAACATAAAGATCATACAGTACCTGCTTCAGTCTCTGATTCTGAATCTTCTTCTTCCTCTTCTTCACTAGAGCAGCTTGATTCATCCTTCTTACCCTCCTCTTCTTCGTCCACTTTCTCTGGCTCTAAGGTCTCGATGCGAGGAGCGCTCTTCTCGGGCTCCAGAAGCAGCGTTTCTTTGCTAAAAAACACAAATGTAACACTGTTAGTATAGTACTGCAGCATCATTAGAGAGTAGGGCTCACAGATAAGCAACGTGAACTAGATTTTTAGAGTTTTGAGTTTGGTAAACTGAAGACATTTTCCTTCACCCCCTGGCTTTAGACAGTTTGACTTTCTGGCCAATTGCAGGAAGAATAAGACGCTACTCTCATACATGAAAGCAAGAAAGAAAGAAAAAAAAAAAAATTTAGAGAGAACACTTGACAAAGTGAGATTGTTCTCCTAAAGATATCGTCGTACCTTAGCTTTTTTGATTCAGTTAACCATTTCCATTCATTACTTCTCATTAGAAAGTTACCTCTTGATTGGCTTCAGTGATTGATTGTTGTCCCCAGTGGTGGTTGTTTCAATCAGAGGAGATTTCTTAACATCTTTCTTCTCACTTCTCAGCTGGAATTAAGATGATAACAAGACGCTCATGAGTCCAGCACAGGAAATGAAATTATACTATAAAAATTAAGACATGTTTTCCTGTCATGAGAAGGTTTCTTGGAATCTTTCAAGAATTTTGTTCAGATGCCAAAGTGACTCACCAGATTTTGTTTCTTCTGTAGTTCTTCTAAGTATCCCAGAACATCTTCATCTGCTACATCAAAAGCAGTCTGACCCTGAAGGGAAACACGTAAGAGTTAAAGACTGCACTTAACCTAATGACTGCTTCTAGTTCTAGTTCCTCACCATTTTATTCATGATGTCCATGTCACATAGATTCTCAACCAGTATCCTACAGGCCTCCTCTTTGCCCCAGTGTGCTGCTGCATGTAGAGGAGTCCAGCCATCATAGTCCTTAATATTTACATCATACCCTGCTTGGATTAAAAGCCTACAAGGAAGACACAGGGAGGGTGAATGTGTGGAGTGAATGACTGATTTCATTCTATAAACTGATTTTTCAAAGTGTTGCTAGGCTTCAAGCTCCGTTGTGCGTCAGTATTGTAACCCCAGGTCACTTTTATGAGATACAGATTCCCCGAAAAAACAGAGACGTAATCTGAAAATCTTAGTCATCCCTTAGCAAAGCTCGGTGAGGCTAGCAAATATTTCAGCCAATAAATCTGCCACGACGGGGGAAACATTTGGATCTCTGTCCCGTGTACGGTAGTTGTGCTAAACATCAGAGATCTTAGAGCTATCTATGGCAGCAGAGTGTGCTGGCTGGCTTCCCAGACCAGATGGACAGGCCGTTGCGGTTTCTATCCTTGAGCAGTGCAACTGTATTAACAACCCACAGTGACAGTGTCAGAACGAGGCAAGATGACAAGATGCAGAGACCGAGATATGTCTTGTATTACCGATGAAGCTAGGCATCACCACCGTCTTTACTATAAATAGTGTTCAAATAAAGTAACATACAGGAGACACTTTATGTACCAAAGTGTGCTTCAACTGTTTTACCGTCTCTGAGGGCTACTGCTTACTTTAAAACCTCGACGTATCCCTTCGCGGCGGCTACATGGAGCGCCGTTCCTCCAGATTTCGTATGCCGCACGTCTTGGATCTGGCCGCTGTTGAGCCACTGCCGGGCATCCCTCAGCATGATGCGCTCCTCCTCTTTCCGGGCTGCCTCGATATCAACCCCTGGAGAAATGGAGAAGCATGATAGTGTACAGACAGACACCCAGGGATTACCTGCTACTTAGGAACAAGCTGCCCGCTGCAGCAATGAACCTAGAGAGAGAACAAGACCCAATTAGATCAAGATATTTATGACTTCTACTTGTTTACATCCAGAGTAAGGTATGCAAATGTTTGGAACAGGTTGCATTAGTGACCTATTCATATTCTGTTGGAGGGGACGGGACCATTAGTAATAGCAGCTGTCTCTCTCGCAAGCTGCGCAGAATGCAAATGTTGAATATTTGTTCAATTCCGCGCCCCTTAATAGGGATAATGTAGCCAGTGTAATTCACAATAGCAAATACTGTGCGTCAAAGGGACCACAGCTGTGTAGCAAAGGTGCAGCTTTCACAATTCTCAGATTAGCCTACTCTAACTGATGAACATAAGCGACAAATATCAGCTGAAAAAGTTAAGGTATGAAGTCCGCCTGGTTGCTTTTATATTGAAAACATTTTAGAACAATATAGAAACAAAAGTACCTATGCAGACACTTAAATCTCTTGTATTGGTTTGTCCTTTTGAGGACCTAATGTAATATCTGAATGGCTTGGCCTGAATGAACTTTTCACCAAGTTTGTCAGCACTGCTCTAGATTACAGCCAAGACAAAACAAAATATTTCAGCTCTGATGAATGAGATGAATTTTTAGGCATTTTCAAACTGCACTTTTATCAAGCCAGGCACTGTTGCATTTCATTGTTAGAAACTTTCTATGGAGGGAACTAGACACAACATGGTTCTGCCATGCTCTGGTGTCAGCCATTTCATCTGCTCTAGGGAACAGCTTTGTGCCAATAATCTGTCAATGTAACAATACAACGGCGGCTGCGAACACTCCAGCCGGTAAGTGGCTCAATATGTTGAAGCTATATGCTGCATGCAGAGCAGTCTGTATTGACACGCCTGTACTGTCTTGATGACACCTGGTTGGAGCGCAAGACTGTCTGAAATGCTCTGCTGCACGATCTGAGAGAGATAAGTACAATGAACTGTATAAACAATGATCCAAAAAAGGGTCTGGGGCAGAAGCCAAAACTTCAGCTGGTCTTCTAGGATTTTGTTCTGCACTCGGGGAAACATCACCACTCATTTCCTGACAGCGTAGAATGATTTAAGACCTCAAGCTTTTTAAAGCAATGAAAGGACATCTGTGTCTGCAAATCTGCCATGAGGAAAGGGCAGTCAGAGGAAAAGTCTACGTTTACCCAGAGGTTTAGCTTCAGCTAGCTGGAGAGGAGCACGAGAAGGACATTTGTTTCCTAAACAAAGTTCGCCAGACACAGAGAATTGGTTTCCACTCTTTCAGGTTTCTGATAATGGGTCAATGAGCATTAAATATCATAGAAAAAAAAAAGAAAGAAAGAAAAGAAATTAACCCACACTCAACACAAGCTGAAACAAGAGCGGTCCAAGACTGCGTGTTTCCAAGCCTAAGGCTGAATATTTACTTCACACAATGCAGGACATGTGAATCTCCGAGATATTTAAAGCTCATTAGTGGTTAGTGGTTTAATGTCGTTTCCCTGAGTACAACTGCTCGTTTCACGCTAATAAAAATGAAACTAAAACAGGAACATTGAGAACAATAAAAACAATTTTAGTATAAATTTCATATTTTCAATAATTACAACATATGGGGTCTTTGGGTTATAATATGTGTTGCAAACACACACTTTGGAAAGGCAACTGACTCCTTTATGTCGACATCAGAGGCTCAGACTACATATATGCACAAACATCTCCTCGTGCCAAAGGTGTTGACAAATTTTACCATACTGACAAAGACTTAATGTAAATCACATTCTGCAGAATTTAAGTTCTAACAACCCTCCCACATCTGGATTATTAAGAGCAACATTTTTTTGCATTTTAATTTCCTAAGATTTTGTAAAGGTATAAGACAAAATGCCCAATAAATCTTGCACCTGGGAAAGAATTATTCCAAAAATCCAAGTGGTTAATGACACATTGAGCAAGTTGCTCACCCTGCATCGCTTTGAAAACGATGGCTGGTCGCTGGTGGACATTTAAGGCCCCGGTTGTCTAGGTTACACTCTGTGTTTTCTAATCTGTGATGTGTCAATCACCAGTATCGTGCACTCTCATTGATAGTCCCTTCAATCTCTCACCGCAAAGTTTATCACGGGATCTGCTCACTCTACATTGTCAGTGTTTTTCTTTCTGGTCTAACTTCATGTCAGTAACTTTCTATGATCTTTGGCCACAAAGTCATTGTGGATTGCTTACCTTGTAGACGCAGCTAAAATGTGCATGCAAATCTGTCCGCATCTTTTTGAGTAATCTTAAATGTACCACAGAAAACCACCATGGCACAGATAATTATGTTGCACATTGAGAGGATTAGTAAGCTAAATTCTAAGAAAGTGAAACCAAACAGGAAGAAAGTGGATTTCAAAGTTTTATGTCAAAGAGAGCAGCTTTGGGACAAAGACTGGGCCAGTTGACTCACTGTCATTGTGTCCTTCTCTGACCTGACAGTTCTAATAAAATGCTGTCACGGTTTTTACTCTTTAAATAAATATCAGCCCTTTAACATTGATTGTCAAAAGAAAAACGCACTACAACAGTGCATAACTTTCCAGGCAATTTTATGAGTGCGTTTAATATCTACCTGGAAGTGTTCTGAACCAAGAAGGTAACATTAATCAGACTTTGCTTTTTCCAGTGTTTGGAACAAATCTAAACCTCAGTAGGTTGGTTTGGTCAATGAAGAGGTGAACCAACTGAGGCTTGGGAACTGATGGTGGTCTTATGGCCTACCAGGGAAGTTCAATCAAGTTGATTAAGTATGACTTATTTATGGAAAACGAAGAAAACAGGAGTTATTAATTAGTGATTGAAAAAAAAATTATTCCTTCTGAAAAGAAAAAAAAAAAAAAGGTCCAAAAACCACTGTGTTAATCTTGGGAATTGGGACAGGTCAGGCGAAGCAACCACCCATAATCTCCAGAGAAGGAGCCGGCACTGTGTCTATAAAAAGCAGGGAGTAAAATGGCCAAGTAGGACTACAGAACAAGAGGCGAGTGGAAGAGTTGGCAGCAGTTCAACTTTGAGTTTTTACAAGGGAACAGCACATTTTCTACCTGAGCAAAAAGAAGATAAAGAGAAAGTCCACTACACCAAAAAAGGCATCGTGTCCCACTTTGCCCCGTTACCACTTGACCAAGAGTTTGTGTGGTGAACCCAAAAAGAAAAACTTTACAGAAGCCCACACCGAAGCAACCAAAAACCCAACAAGTAAACAAGTAAAGACAAGTCAAAAGAAATCAGGCTACATTTTCATCTGAAGAAAAGCTGCTGCCAGCTAAATCCACATTCCTCCCTTCTTATGCTAACAGGACCTTCAATCAATTGTGAGGCTGTCCACTTTCAGTCCATTACAAGGACAGGCAGCAGCTTGCTTGCTGTGGCTGATGGAGAACACAAGGAAGATGGCAGCGCACGTAAATCATTGGCCCAATCAGGGTCAAGGAGAGCATGGAAGGGTTGTCCCTGTAAAGGCGAAACTACGGTCAATCGCTAACAAGTTTAACCTCATGACTGGCATCTCTTTGCGAGGAGAAAAATCACATTACAAACATACAGAAGCGTTACACAACAGCTGGTTGCATAATGCTGCCCGCCCTACCTCTAGCATAAAGGGCTGAGCTGTGGATTGTCTGCAGCTGCCTTCAGCTTTGCAAATTCACTTTGCAGCTGAGTTTTAATCTTGCAAGCACTTTATGCAAGACCGTGTTTATAATTAAATTCATAATATCCACATATTGAAAATGTATTCAGTAATCTGGTTTAAAAAAAAAAAAGAAAGAAAAAAAAGACTGAAATGTGCAATGATTGTGGGGGAAGCAGTGCGAGGATGAACCAGGCAATGCATCCATCATCCATCGGGCAAATCAAAACTGACAGCAGCCACTGGCCAAGACACCTGACGACTGGGCGGGTGCAAACTCCCCTGACATTACATAATATGGCGCAAACAGTGCTCTAGGTTCAATTATCACTGGATGCCACAAGCTCTCAAATATTTGAATCCTGAATTAAAGAGAACAGAGATTGACAGCTCAGAAAGCCTTTTCTCAACAGACTGTTATAGGGGCAACTTAACGCCTGAAATTTGTGCAATTCTACACACTTGCAGAATCTGACTACCTGTGTAAGGTTTCAACTTTGAACCTCAGCGCAAACTATTAACTAAAGTGGTCCAAGACTACATACGTCCTCAAAGACTAAAAATTTACTCCACAGCATGCATGAGTTCAGTCCCTGGATCAAGAAGGGTGTATATAGGCAGATTTATTTTAGACATTTTCTTGAGAACACGCCCACCAGTATTATTAACATGTATGCTAAACCTTCCTTTAATAACTTTAAAGGTTAGTCCTTTCTAAGTTGGATCAAGCACCACCTTTAGTAAAATATAAAAATACATAATATTCATGCACCTTAACCACGATGTGTACCTAAGAGAACAGCAAGCTAGCCAGGCGTTATTAGTGAAGCCGAGGAGCACCCCCTCTGGCCTCAGGCCAGTTAGCATGTCTGTGCCTGGCCCCTCACCACAGGGAAGGGCCTTTCATCAAGAGCGCCCCGACCAAAAATAGTAACACCTGACGTTTTGCTTTTGAATCATCACGAGTGCTCGTAACACAAGTGGATCACAATTCTATATTATGTAAGTTTTTTAGTCAAACAGGCAAGTGGAAAACAGCAGGCGACTGACACCCAGTGAGAATTCAGATCCTATTTGAAAACATACTCATACATGCATGAATACAAATGGGGCCCCTGGCTGCTATGTTACCTTCAGCATGTCACATGATTAAGTTGGAACAAACAACAGTGCTCAAATATGAGGCACTTACAGTGTGCAGACACTAAACTACAGCAACCAAAAGCTCAACACCCATCTGTCTCCATTTCTTTCTTTCTTTCACATTTGGGTCCTGCGCTGCACCATCAATCACTACAATCGCGGAAACACTACAAACTGTTGGCTGATTTATTTGTCATGGCTGGAGACTGGAGGTGCAGGTATTCTGGTTGAGTTTTTACCTGGACACAAAACTCATCTGTGTAAAGTCTGCCACAAATTTTGATGGACATTATTATTAACAAACCATATGTTGACTTTGCTTAAAAACAGTGGTAAAAGGAGGTGCAAAGCCTTGTCCTCTAACCCAAAAGATTGACTACAGAGTTGTTCAGGCCTTAACAAGTGGGCTGCTAAGGGCCAAATTAATCTCTATAGCTCTGTGCCAGATAATTAATATTTGCCAAGAGACACTAAAAGCAAATTATCCAGTTTTGGTTGTTTGCTTTTGTTGTATTTACGTGGGGTGTGGGATAGTAAGATTAGAGCTACTGTAGACCGAAAACAAAAGGACTTATTGTAAACCTATATAAAAGGGTTCACTTCTGCATAAATAATATTACTACAAACTAGGAGAGCAAAGTTCAACATTACTGTAATACTGTACCTTGCCGGTTGATCTCATTCTGCAGGAGCTCCTCCATTGCCTCCTCTTCGGCAATGTCCAGAGGCGTCTCGCCCTCACTGTTTACAACTCCTACACTGGCACCCTGGCTGATGAGATACCTACAAAACATCACAAAAACAAACAAAAAACACCACAAAAAGAGTTAAACTAGTGGCAACAGAATATTTTTCAGAGCAATCTTTAAACTGCAAGTATCAGCTGTATTACAGGTTGTGGTCAACTTTAGCTCTCAAGGGTTTGAAAATAGGCTAAAGGCAAAAGTGCCCTCCTTGAACAAATGAGTAAACTGTTCAAAATGAGACGTGCAATGTTTTTCTTGGTTCTGTGCCAACATTAGCCAATAGCTACACCACAACCTGTGTCTCCAGTTTAGACAGTCATGACCTTCACATCATGGTGTGTTTAAACTGTATTGGGTCCTCTTCCGGCTATGTAAACACTGAACATACCACACCTAAGAAGCTAAGAAAGTAGTGATGGCGAGGAGTGGCAAAACCCCGGTCCATGTGTAGTAACAATTAAATCTGCAAAATAACTGGTCAATGATGATGAAGCATTTCCATTCTGAGAAGGCAGTTCTTCACCAGGAGCAACGGATCTGCTGGAAGACACCTCGACAAGATTCCCAGTTGGAGATGCACTGAAGCATCCCCACAGTATAATACTGCCACCATCATTTTTCACTGATGGGACTGTGTTCTTTGGGCCGTACGCCTCCCTCTTCTTTCTCCCAACATAAGCAGCATCTCTGAGCTCTAGTATCATCTCAAAGGACACGCTTCAAGCAGATATGTTTCTCCAGGAAGATCAAGGTTTGGGCCATGAAACCTTCTATAAAGAACACAATTTAACACTGCATTCATGTCTACTTTGTTACATTTTAAATACTACTCTCAATAGTCACTCAAAATATGTTAACCAGTCTACATCTTGAGTTCAGCTGCCTCAAATTAAAACTGTGGCACAATTCAAGGCCTTCTCATTAGACTTTAAACACGCACAATCCAATTCCCACCCCCCTGAAATAGCAACTACTGACTTACTACACAGTTACATTTCAAGGTTTTTATCTCTTTTTGATTGCACTTTCTATTCTGCCTATTTTAGCTTGGCTTTACTAGTTTTCCTGGCTTTGTGGTCTGGAGCTTTTGAACCAAGCCTACAATTAGAAGGCTGTGATCACTTCTAGGGACAGATCCAGCCCTGCTTTGCAGTTCCCGCTGTTGTCAATGAAGATCCTGGGATTAAAATGGGTCTACTGAGAGCTCACCGCCCACATCAGGTTGTCGAGTTTCTCTCCGTGACATGATGTCTCCATTAGTCACCAGTATGAGGATCGGCACTTGACCTTTTGCTTCAAAATGCGACAACAGAAAGCTTCTTGTTTTCTGTGCTGATGTCAAGTTCAGGCCAGCTGAATGCAGATTTTGCTGCTCTGAGAAGACCATTTGGGCAGTTCAGTTAAATGGCTAATGTAAGATGTTTTTCCTCTGATGGCTGTTTGTAAACTTTGGGAAAACACCAGCAGTGAGGAATACATTCTTAGCCAGGTTCCTGTAATGCAACACAAATAAAGCAGGTCATAGCACTCTCTCAATAAGCTGAACAATGAGCACGACTGAGCTCCATCAGCCCCCTTTAGCTAGTTTAAATATCCTATGATAACATCTCTGCCCTATGAGCAGTCTTCTCAGTTGAAAAAAAACCACTATGAGCAAGAAAATGCTTGAGTGAAACTTCAGAGCTTGATTCCAGATACAGCAGGTGACCCTGATCTCTCCATATTTGATTACATCACAGATGTACACTCATAACAATGTGCAAGTTATCAGATGGGCTGCCGCTGCTGTCCAAATGTGATGAGAATTGTTGTACAGGCTATGAT
>NW_005187505.1:1855861-1876796 GCF_000239375.1 Pundamilia nyererei | reverse complement strand
AATAAAAATATAAATAAATTACAATCATTGTAATAGAGATGATTTTATTTTTGGTTCACTTTAGAGGTTTCAGTCAAACAACTGACATGCAATGTGCTTATGGGTGTATTCAACCCCCGAGTGAGGAAAACCCCTGAATCTGTGCAGCAAATGATACCCTTTGTCTGCAGGTGCAGCTCAAATAAAGAAAACTCTCCATAAGCTTAAAGGACTGCCAAATATTAGTCAACACAGTGTCAGATATAACAACAGAAAAGGCACACATGCAATGTTAAGTGAACCCATTTTGAGTTTCCTTAACGTCTGTCACATATACACTCTGGTACAATATTTGATGCTCATATTAAACCTTGTCACAGTTTCCAGTAACGAGATGAGGATGTGCACAAGTATATCATGCAAACTAAAAGCTCTGGTTTCAGACTGCTCTAAACACTGTCAGGGAATTTTTTTGCTCTTGGTGTTAACGTAATCAGATATCACTTATATTATCTCATGCTGTATCCAGCTGTACAGAGACGATGCATGATAAGAAAACTGCTAGGCCAGCCCTAAAGTCACTTTGTGCCTCACAGTCCAGAAATGTTAACGAAAACTTTGCACAAAAGGTTCAGGGAGGAGTTTAGCAGTTACAAAATATCTGCAGCACAAAACAAAACAGGAAGTGAGGATGAGTCGGCAGAAATCAAACCTGATGAAATAGATACTAGCGCCAAAAGGGCCTCTTGATACTCACTCTGCTATGTCTAGGTATCCACAGGAAGCTGCAGCGTGGAGTGGGATCCAGCCCTCGTTATCAGGCTGGTTGATGCAGGCTCCATGCTCCACCAGGAAAGTCACCATGTCGACATTGTCATCTATGCATGCCTGAGACAGGGGAGAAAACGAGTAAGGCCACAACTTCTTGACTGTGTTGAACTAAGTGCACTTGGGTACATGCACACATGCTTGAGTGCTTATGTCAGTGGGGTGGCCTGTGCTCTAGTTGCATCTCTCATGGAAAGGGCATTACACCCCCGATTGGTTGCCATGTGCATTGCTGGGAGATTTTGGCAGCTGAAGCATTCTCAAAACATTCACACATAGCAGGGGTGCTAGAAATACCACATAGCATAGTACTGCTGACAGAGGCACTGGGGTGCTGTGCATATATTTGCTGCTACTTTATCCTGAGAGTTATATAGTGTAGAAACGCAAAACCTGAAAAAAAGGTTAGCTGTGCTATACATCTTCAAGTACAGAGCTGTCAAAAAAAAAAAAAAAAAGGATTTTGAATGCATAAACTATTTAATTATCATTATTTGCAGTAATAATACAGAGACACCAGCTGTGCTTTGTTGCTCTAAACCTCAACTTGACAAACTGCAGTGCCCACATATTCCCACCTCCTCCCACTTACAGTGCTATCACCACCTTCATGTCAGTCTTGTTTTTATGACAAATAAACAGGGCCTTGAGAAAAAAATAAATAAAAAGGCATTCATTTAATTTTTTGAAAGCCCTGTTTTTGCAGCGTCTAAAGTTAGAAAGTTTAGTATTGTGACAAATCAGTAAGTCTCAGTAATTGAAACCACAAAAACTACACATGCACAAACACAAAGTACATTCTCTTCATACTAAGAAGATGAAGAATTCTTCAAATCAACATCTGTGTGGAAAGAAAATTTAATGCCTCTAATTGCCAGCACTCAATCCAATCATTAGGGTTTTGCCATGCTTTAGTGCTGGTGACAGACAGGATGCCTGTTTCTTGTTTACAGACAGGAGGGAGGATGTCCTTAACAGGTATGCAAGTTGGGGTGAGGGGAAATTGGAGAACCCAACAAGTAAAACCAGAAGGATTTCACATTAAAAGAACTCTGTTCCGCTTAGAGGCCGAGCTTAGAACAGACTTTCTAGGCTGGGTGAAGATACCAGAGGGAGACTGTGCACAAACCCATCCTAAATATAGTTTGACTCTGAACATCAAAAGACCACAAACACTCCAAATGAAGCATATTACTGTGCAGCACACAAGGAGACCACCCACTAAAATAGGAGGACAAAGAACATATTACAGAGTGTCCCTAAACAAGATCAGGAGCACAAAGACTGCTTTAGAATTTATATGAGCGGCTTTGCAGTTAGTGTTCATCATAGACCAGTATGATGCTTCTACAGCAGTGGTAATATTGAACCTCTCTCTGGAAGGCCCCACCAAACTAAACTACCCAAATGACACAATTAAAATGAAAGTAACACAGAGGAGATTAATTTAAGATCCTCTGACTCATGAAGTGGGAGGTATAGTGACTTTGCTTAGATTATGAAGGCAAACTTGCACCATGATAGGAACAAATTTGCATTTTTTATTTGTTAGTCAAGTACTCATTTTATGTAGAAAAGGAAATTTACATTTCTGAAAGCCGAATTTCCTTTTCATTAGAAGGGAAACCACTGTTTAAGGCCTGCCAATTTTATTCTGCATCCATGATAGCTTTCACGAGTTTTCTAAGCAGTAAAATACTGCTCATTTTGTTTGTTTTCTTGTGAATTTCAGAACTCGCATTTGTTCACTGCCCTTCCAGGGGTGCATGCTAGAAGCATGAGTGTTTAAATCCACAACCACATGTAATTTTCATTATGCTAATGCATCTTCCTTGCTTCCTTCATTTTGCATCTCTTCCTTACATCTGAGATCCTTAAGAGCTGGAACTGAAAATTTCAAACTATTGCCTCCTTATTGCCCATTTACAGTAACATCAGTTACACACACATATTAAGTGAATTATTACTGTCGCTGTGTATATTCATTCAAGTTTCCCCTTTTCAAACTCATTTAAGTATGGTCCAAGCTCTACAAGGAGTTGTTTTTCTTTTTTTTGCTCTCTCTGCATGTTTAAGTACCAAAATAATATAGATTTTTTTAGGCCATAACCTAAATATTATAAATTGTGTACAATTCATTTATCAAAAGGCTGAGAGAGGAAAAAGAAGCTGTCGAAATCCAAATCAGGAAGTTAATAAAAGCAGAAGAAAAGAGTATAAAGTGCACTTTTCATTCAGTGCACACAAAGGGCCTGAGGTTAAATAATGTCTCACATCAAACATGAGGTGACATGTAAAGCAGGGGTCATAAATAAAGTCATGAAGTTGGAGTGCAAAAAACGTAAAAATAAAAAAATGTAGCTGTAGATTTCCTAACAAAATGCTCAACTTTTAAATGATTGTAGTAAATACTTGAGATAAACATTTGAAATCCACAATTACCACTTGCGCAATATATATTTAAAAAAAACAACAAAAAAACCCCAAAACCTCAAACTCATATTTGAACACAGTCAGGCCATCTCCTGTAGTTGCTATGGCAACAAAAATGTGGACAAGGGAAACAGACACATGAACACACGGCGTCCTCACGTTCAGGGCAAACCGCTATCTGGCTGGAATCCTTGTCCAAATTTGGGCCGTTTACAGCACCAGAGCTACAGAGTGCCTGCAGAGGCCTCCCTGAGCTTACTGACCGTGTGAATGAGCGTTTGTGTATGATGATGTCGTAGGGTTTAATGCCCCACCGAGTCCCTGAAGCTGCAAATGGACTTTGATTTAAAGAGATCAACAACAACCAAGGCTGCAACTCCCATCATTAGTACAACAGGTTTATTAGTTTGATGCCATCATCATGGGAGAATTATGTGCCCCTCTGTGTCAACACAAAGCACTGTGTGGTCCCTACGCAGGAGCTGCACTGGCAAAACTGATCAAAAACCATAAACATAAAAAAATAATTTAAAAAATCAAAACCACATATACCATATCCTGTTCATTTCAACGACATACTGCTTGTATAGGTAAATACATCTCAACATAAATATCCTTCATTTAGTTTAGGTTATACAGAATGGGTAATATCACAAATTGTTTTGTTATTCCAGGAAACAATTTACTCCCTAATAGACCAAAGCATGTGCAGTTTTTCTTTATTTTTAACGAACTAAGCTATAATCAATAAGGTAGCTAATGCATGCATTAAGGCTGATATGAAACAAAGTGTCCACTACACATACTGAGGCAAATGGTAAATGGATAGGTACACTTGATCCACTGATTGAACCACTGACTTCCTTTGCCATAGCCACCACTAAAAAAGGACTCAAAGAATTCACATCAGTAGTGCAACATCTATAATAAAAATTGTACAAATAATGCTACTAGTCAAAATTAACTTAACCATAACAATTCCTTATTAAGGTAAACATTAAATAGACCATTTTCCTTAACTAGTCTGAATGATGTCTGATATAAAGCATTGATGACACATGCTTTTACACAGCTACAGAGCCTCAAACTGGAGAAACACTGTCGAGTCATGACCCAAGGCACAAAAGCACACACAGGAGCTAGTGTTGACATTTAGAAAACAGACCAGTGGGGGAGGAGAGAAGACAATTAGGAATTAATTCCTCAACAAGCTTTACTCGAAGTAACAACATCTTAGCTGCACCTCTGTAAGTGACTCAGTCTTAACTTTTGTTTGGGTTTGTTCTCTCCCGAGAGAAGTAGCTGCAGCACCCAAAAAGTGAATACCTTTAACAGCAGTCAGCCCTTCTTTACTCATCCATAAAACGTGAGCTAAGCTAACCTCTGGCTGCGCAAACTACTTTACTATCAAAAATGTTTAAAAAACAAAAAAAACAACTGCTCGCAACTACTGATTGGTCTGTATTACCTAAAGTTATTGAAATTTACGCATTTTACTGTTTTATTGACCCGATTAAAAGATATTAAGTAAAAGTAAATTAAACCCTGCTTTAAAAAAATGAAAAGAAAAATAAGATTAGAAAAAGAAAAAGGATAAGCATTTCTATCAAAATATTGTGATCTTACTTTTGGGGAAGGCAGAAAACCTCACAGTGTCACAGTTTTGTATATGCACGCAATAATACTAATCAGCACAGACAGAAAGCAAATAGACACTGCTCCCATATTTTTCCCCTATAAGGAGGACCAGCTGTAATTTGTCACTTCCAATCACCATCCTTGCTGTGGCCATTTTGCTCTGCGTATCCTCCAGAGATTCATAAAGGAGTCTATTGCTTTGCAGGATTGGAAATAAAGATAAGTGGTCCTTACAGACAGCTGACTGAGTGTTCCTGCATTCCTCAACTAGAGGAAGCCAGGAAGTAATGTCAGCTGTCCAATAGAATGTACTTCAAATTGAAGTAGCCAATCAAGTTTTCCTTCCACATGCAAAACACCACGAGTGATAACAGACATGTAAAGCACAGACAACTGCTAGTCTGCTTTTATTAATCTGACATTTTAATCTGTATTGCAAAAATAAACCACCCAATATAGATTAGTGCTTTTCATTTCCTCGCTCACAGCTGCAAAATGTGCATGTACTTGGCGGCCATCTTTACAGCTTTCTGCTGCTCATCTGAAAACTGTCCCCCATACTTTCATCTAAATCCTCTCGCCTCAGTCATCCCCCACACTTATTATCTCTTCAAAGTCTTTGTCCAAGAATGGAAACAAGCCCCTTAAGGTGAATGCACTGGTGGCTGCGACCTCCCTCTTCAGTGCGTCACCAGCCTTCCTTCACAGGCTCCCACCAGGAGCCCAACAAAGGTAATCCCTTAATAGCTGTAATTTTCTGTGGTTGACAGGTGCCATACTAACAGCCTGAATCAAAAGTATGCTAGAATAGGAGCCCCAAGAATGGGCTTAAATTAGTGGATATAAGAGTTTAATAAACTCGTAAGTCATTTTTTTAATTTTTTATTTGTAAGAAAATAGGATGTTGCACCAGTGCTAGGCTCATCTTTGACCCAGGCCTATTAAATTATACTAGATAATGCTGCTATGCATGTACTACCAAAGTGCAGCCACTTTGCATTTTAGTTGTCTGCATTGTCTGGCATCAAAACTGAAAATTAACTCATGCTGGACTTAAGAGCTGATAAAGCTCAACTAATCGTTACCGTCATTGAATCACAGGAAATAGGGTAGAGATATCAGCCATGTGCCAATCAACAGACCATTTACACTGTATAGTAGTACCGCAGAGACCATCACAATTGAGCTGTAGTTACATTCGCGGTCCATGGCAAGGCATAGTGTGGGGTACAGCACTATTCTAGAGTTGGTTTATAGTGCATTAAAACTACAACCAAGTGCAAAGTACAAGTTGCACTGTTCTATATACAGTATATAGTACATGAACCTTAAGTTAGTCTTCAAATGGATTTAGAGTAATTATAGCCAAGTATAATGAATAATTGCTGGTTATTTCTTAACAGGCTAACAGTTAAGTTCAGGTATGTTCTGTTATTATTATTTTTTAAATCATTAGTTGGAAGTAAAAGATCAGTTAGAAAGAAAAAAAAACATTCCCAAGTTGGTAATCTAAAACTGGACATTTTCATATGAAAGGCCTCAGATTTATTACAGCATCTTCAAATAAGAAGATACCCATGTGCTCTCTCATTTTAATCTACGTCACCATTCAGGAACTATGCAAAGAGGAAAGCAATGGTACCATTTCCCCTTTGATCCGACAGCTCTGTTCTGCTTTACGACAGTCATTCAGATATACAAAGTGGAACAGGTTAAATTCATTGGTTTCTGTTTTGCATCATGCAGAAATGCAGGACTACAGAGTGCAATTTCAAACAAACTTAATTACTGAAATCATTTTATCATCTCCAATCTTAATGACGCTAAAAGAACCCACACCCAAGGGAAAGAAAAGGAGGAATGAGACAAGTACCATGACATCCTCATCTAGCACATCATAGAATCTAAAGGCCTATTCATGCACCTTTGGTTATAATGCTGATGTAAGGGAGATGGCATACTCCGGCTGAGCTTAATCCTGTTTATACAATTCAATCAGCCCCCGAGCAACATATAGGTGCTGTAGTGTGCTTTCAGACATTGAGTGACTCACTCTGAAGCAGACACGTAGCCAATTAAACCTGTTTGGCCAGTGTGAGGAGAGGAGAAAAGAAGGCCTTGTGAATTCTGAAGTTATTGGATAGGCAGGTAAAATAAAGGTGTGCTGAAGCATAAAAATAAAGGTGGTAAAAAACCAAAAACATTTTAGCTAAAACAATGTGAATTATGTTCTCCAATTAATCCTTGAAGTAAATGAAATCCTAGATTGACCTTTGAGACAAAGTCATAACTCACTGAAGGCTGAGCTGCCATACGTCATTAAACATATGATTCATCCCGTCAGGGCTGAGTTCTTGCTTCTCTTTAAGACTAAAAAGGTTCTCCGTAAGAGAACATGACACTTCTGGGAAGGAAAAACAAATATATGTACACACATACATCAAGAACTAATCAATGGATGCAGGATGCTCCATTTGACTGGTCGTTAATGTACATTATGTGGCTAGCTTCTGAAAACAGCTCTGTTAATCCATTAGGTTTTGTGGGATGTGGCTCAGCAAGAACTCTCAGTGAAATGTCGAAGAGAGTGCAGTTCTCCAAGAAAACCCTGCTGCAATTTTAAAATAATCAGAAACAACGAACGAGTTTGACAATCATCTATGCTCCTTTCATATTTCTGTGGTGGTGACCAGGGGTTTTTCCTGGCTGAGAATAGACCTGCCTTTGCAGTATGCATCTTTTCCACATACTGCAAAGGCAAAGAGTGTGCTATACAATTTTTTTTATTTTTTATTTTAAAAACCCTATCAATTTTTCTGTGATTTCTCACCATTTGACCGAAACATTCCAATTATACTACAGTAAATAAAGCTATTCATAGTAATTTATACACCGGCACATGTACATGTTGTTGAAATGCTCAGTGCTATAATGGTTTTTAAGGCCAGTGCAAACCTATTTTAACCCATCAGTCATAACAGACGGCTTGACATTCAAGTGGCAGTTTGTGCAACAGCAAAATTAAACCCATCTCCTTACTCAACCACAGTAAGATATTGATACAGCTCATGTCATCAGGTTTTATCATCTTAAACAGAGTCATCAAAAATGCTCAATATAAGCATTGCTTTCATTGTTGACTTGCTTTTTTTAAGACAAACTTTCAAAGAAGAGTAGCTGCCATTGAATTCCTTGGACACACAACTTAAGCAGCACAATGTGCATGTCTCTCCGTTCCATATTTATAAATTACCGCACCATGGAGGGCTTTTTAAAAGTACAGTTGTGAGATTAAATTACCAAACCATTCCGAGCCAGCAGAGATAAATATGGAGCAGATCAGGACAGAGACAACAATACTGCGTGTGTCAGCCTAATCCTGAGATAATATGGAGGAATCAAACCAAACCATACTCTGTACAAGTGCTGCATACAAGATGGGAAAAGCCAAAAATGCACCCATGACGTGCATTGAAGAAAGGAGGCCGGTGTGTTGCCATGACAAAAAAGCCAAAGAGAGAACGTGGGTTCAGGCCTTGCCGGGCTTTTGTAAGAAACATAAATAAATAGAGAAAAGACTTCATTTTAAAGCACGCGGGGGTTAGTTGGATAACCCTTCAAGGCAGCACTTGCAGCAAACCGCTGAGAGAGACAACATCAAAAAACTAACGCTGAAAGGAGCATCTGTGGTGCCATCCTTCTTTTTTAACCTCTTGCAGGCAGGACTTAACTGTTATTGAAGCAACTCTCAGGACCTTTTATGGTCAAGAAAAGCTTGTTGTGCAATTATGCCTTTGTTTTTACGACATTTAGTACTTCTTTTAACACGTTCAAATTTGTTGTATATTACAACAATTTATATTTTTACTTATAGTTATTTTAATGTATTAATTTTTTTTTCATACTGTATTCAATTTTGAGATACATGTTCTTGCTTAAGCTATTCATTACGCATTTGTTGTGCTTAACTTGATTTTTAACTACGTAACAAAGGACTCCCAACACTCTGGGATGAACAACGCATATGTGCAGGTCCTACTGCCAATAATCGTGCTCGAAAGACTTGGTGTGGTGATATGAAGTCATTCACCCAGAACCCTATTGTGTTGTGCATGGATATTAAAGTTGGTCCTTGGTTTCTCTTTTTCAGGAGTTTCTGTGAAACTGACTAGTTTTCACTATAAGCGTTGTTAGACCTGGCTTGGCAGGAGTACTTCAGTACAATCTGATGTTCTGCTGTAACGCTAATTGCTAACAATACAGTGACTCAGACAGAAATGCAGGGCTATGCACATCTGCGCACAGGAAAAGCAAGAAAGCGGCAGGACTTAATTTCTTATTATCAGCATCAAGAGAAAGGCTACTAGGATTTATTAAAAAAAAAAGAAAAGAAAAGAAAAAAGAAAACACACACACACACACACACACACACACACACACACACACCCCTTGGTTTTTGTTGTGCAAGTATCTAAATTACAATTCCTGGCCAACCTGGAGTCAGAGGTCCTCTGGCCTGCCTGCTTTGCAATACAGTGGAGGAACCTGTGCAGATTAAACCTTTTGTACTCTTATGATTTATTTCAAATGTGTCCACTGTCATTTTTTATTAATTGCAAACCTAAACTCATCATTTCCTTTCATAGATCACACATTTACATTTTTAATTAAACTCACCATCTGACAAGTGTCATAGTGACACTTTATAAGGAACAGTATACGGCCTGATACAGTGAAAGGGTACAGGGTATAGCCACTGCTCGTCTATAAAAAGGGTAGGTCCATTATCCAGTGGGACATCTTACAGAGAGCTCCAAGCTCAATTTAGCAGCACTCCACATCAAGGGGACACTTCAAGACCCCTCCCCTTCTTGACTTCCTTTAGTAGCACCCTCAGATGAGCGACTCGAGCACCCTGCAGAAAGCTGCTGTTGTGCCTTCTGCACAATTTACTGCTTGGAGTGCCAGGGAAGTCACTGGCACAGACTACCAGGCTATTATGTTGGCAGTTATTCTATACTGAATGACAGTGTCAATGGTGCACACCCACGGTAGGACCTCTGACTGACAGTGATGTGTCTGTGTGTTAAGAAAAGCCATCAACTGGTAAGACCGATGACGTCTACAACAGGAGAACTTGAAGAATTCAAATAACCATAATACCTATAGAGTATCATTTCAACTTGAGCAAACTGGCATATATACTTACAAACAAACAAACACCCCGCTGTGCATTTTTAAATCATAAGGTATAAATGGTTAGGAAACATTTTTATCAATTTTGATAGTTTTTCACAGAAAGTGGTCTATTAGTGCGGCAAGTGCAATGAATAATGTGACATAAACACATATGCTTCAACATTACATGCTTTGATTTTATTGTAATTGTCCACTTCCACACTAACAGACCTCAAAGACTTAGAGATATCTGGAAATACATGGGTTTTCAAATGTGAACAACCACTTACCCAAATACTCTCTCCCAGGTACTGATTTGTGTGTTCAGTTGGTAGCTTTTATAGGCAGGTTAAAAAACAAACAAACAAACAACCAACAAAAAAAAAAAAAAAACACACAAACAACCCCACAGCCAAGTACAGCATAAATATCTGGTGGAACAGATACCAAAATTCCTTTTTGCAAACAAATGATTGAAAATCATAGTTACACACTTTTTGAATATCTGTCATGCTTAAAATAACAACATAGTATGACAAATACAAAATTAACCCATTAAAAGAAAAGCATCCCTGTATAAAACACTAAAACTGCTCCACAGTTGATGCAACATTAGCCAGCATTTGAAATGTGTAGAAGTAATACAAAAATGTCATCAGCCATTTAACATATGTTGGTATCACCTAATCTCACAGTGCTTATGGACTGCTGCATGCAATGCACAGAATGAAAGTCCCAAATACTGCAAGTTTTCTTGCAGCACATCTGATTCACTTGTACTACTGACTATATAGTCCTGCCACATCTTTATAGATGAGTTACAGGGTGATAATTAAACACATTGGCAGTAGATGTTAATATGCAAACAATAACATTCACTTGGCATGACTGTACATTACTGCTTAGCTGTTTGGTTGCTTGTTATAGGAGTATTATCATGTAATTAGCACTTAAGGACATAATGTAAGGCCTCTATTACCTGATATCCACACTCAGTTAACATATGAAATAATGTTGCTATGAGCATAATTTGTAATTTAATATGAATACATATGACCCATGAAGGGATCATTTTACTATAATCAGACACTGATCTAGCCAATGCATATAAGGGAGAACTATTCCTTTATTTGCCAATGGCATTGTGTTTCACAACGCAACAGTGGCATATCTGTTTAGGAACAATGTCCAGATTGCTCAGGATAAGTCACACACCTTGCAGCCAGTTTTCATAGGGACTTTTCCCTATTTGCTTTTTCCCTGTTAATAAGAACTGCAACAGCAGTAAAACAGAAGATTATTACGCTGATGGTTGGGTAACTGTGTAAAAGGTTTAGTCCACAAAAGGCTTCAGTCACTCACTACACGCTTTAAAAAACAAAAATACAAAATAAAATGAATCAGGTGAGAAAGAGCCCTGACAGCTTTCAAAATTTGTGTTAGTCATGGAAAAAATAAAAGCTTAATATATAATTCCTTTCTTGATTAGGGAAAGATCAGCTTTCTCCTATATAAAGCAACACTATGTACAGTAAAGTGGCTTCAGCTGGAGCTCAAAGCTGGCCTTCCTTCCTTTACTCGTCTCCCTCCCCCTTGAACAGCACAACTTCTCTCTGCTACCACCTAGCCAGTACGCAGCAAGGCCCTGGACTAACATACCAGTGGAGAAATTCCCAGATAAGTAATACTCCTAGCCTTGAGGGTTCAGGCATCAGCACTCTGGCCACTCCTCATGGGCTACGTCACCGGCTCAGAGGCACACATCCACTTCCACAAAAGGAATTCCTTCTTACCGCCTGCATGTAAGTATGAGAGCCCCATGTGTCTGCATTTGCATGTGTGAGAGAAAGAGAGAGTGAGAGAGTAACATGCATCAACCCAGACAAAGAGTTGGGATGAATATTAAAAATTAAATACACCAGAGAGCAAAGAAAGATTATATGCATTTTTAGGGAAAATTGGAGTAGGACATTTTATTTAATACAGCGATATACATGTGAAAGTGTGTGTTTATGTCAGTGTGTATTTACGTCTGAGACAAAGAGCTTTCAGCTCCTGTGCTATTGGCAGGGTTCAGGAGGCCAGAGAGTTCAAAGGGGAGGGATGAAGCACCGCAGGGCGACCAGCTGGGTCCCTACACTACATGAGCTCTGTCGGGAGCTGTAACTACACATGCACACACACACACGCCTTCAGTGCTCTAACTGCTGCTGCTACTGAGGACAACCATATATGGCCCCAGGATTCCCATGGAAAGAGACCAGGATTGTGGAAGAGGGGGAAAAATGCCTGCAAGATTCTAACTGTATGCATCGCCTGGGCTTTTGCTCAGAAGCTTCAACAATAGCCTCACTTGAGAGCCAAGTTTGTTTCCATGTCAGGGGTCTAAAGGCGAGAGCGGGCAACGGGAGAGGAGAGGTAGAGGTCAGATAGCCATGGAGAGATGCGACCTCTGTTGATATTTCCATATAATAGAGCCTTTATGTAGATGCTTCTCTACAGACTGCTCAGTTGACTGAAGAGGCACTGAACCACATTACCATCCTTCCATGTAACAGTCCTTTGTCATCCTTCACACCAACAAGCTCCAAACCTAAGAGGTTAAATGGAAAGGGTACATCTGCCTGGTATGCATCTAATCTACTTGTATAAATATGGATCACCAGAGTAGCAATAAAAAGAAAATAGCTACTACACAATCCCACACAGCAAGGCTAAATTTATAGTGGAGTGGCTCAAAATGAGCTAAATATTATGTGGGTAGTTTCATTTTTGATTATTGAAGATACAAAAAAGGTGAACTGAGGTACACAAGAAAATTTTCATAAAGGGGCAAAGCCCTTCTAGAAGCAACTCTTGCACCCCAGTAACCACCTTGAAAAGAGATCCAGGCAGTTATTTTGAAGGCCATTTTAAAATGAATCGGTAATTCAATGATAACTCGCATAATAAGTACACGTATAGTCTCTCCAATGAAATCTGATTTAAAAACTGCTTGAAAGGTTTTGGCAAGCACCCTTACAAAAAAGGTCTTACAGGGATCACAAACAGCATTTCTGCTTGTCCCACAGGAGCACTGAGCAAAAGTCATGCTAGTCACATTATGGATACAAGCCAGGAAATAAAATTTAAAAATCCAAATATCTTTTTATGACAATGAATAGAGAGAAACATCCACCACTGCAAAGCTGAAACTCCAGGAAACCTCTACTATGCACATGCACAGTGCAACAGGGGCTAATGTGTTTCCCTGTAGGCTCTACTAAGACATGGATTTCTACTGAAGATTCTTTCAGTGCATTCTCCTTATATAATCTCTGCTCAAGTGAGTCCCAAATTACAAACTGATACACAGATCCAACAAAGCCCTCAGTCATCTAGGAAACCATTTGAGAACCTGTTGTAAGGGAAATTGTGAACCACGATGGTGCATGTAGCAGTGTACATGTTCGCACATATGTCTGTTATGGGCTGGTGTCAGTGATAAAAGCACAGGGAGTGGAAGGAGCAAGCTCACTAGCGGAGCCTCAAAGAGGAAATGAGAAAAATAAACAGCCACTTCCTGTTCCTCTCTGGCCTGAAATCTCCAACACCCAGATCCCTCTGACCATCACCACCTCTAAGAGAACGGATGCATCCATTTTTACTCTCTTTCAAACACAAAAAGATCAACAGGACAGGAATGCTAATTTTAATTTAAATGTCGCCATATTAATGATTAATAGTTAGTGAGAAGTTTTCTTAAACATGCATCCCATGCAGCTGATAAACGTGTGACAACACTACACACTGTCACTAAATACAGAAAACATTCATCACGCAACATGTGAGCATTTAAAATAACTGCTTAGGTCTTTACCATCAAAATAAAAGGCAATACATTTTTCAAATGAATATGATCTCTTAAAAAGACCCAGGATCTTTATACAGAGGATCATGAAATTATTGGCTCGTAGTGCCAAAATGTAATAAATTGTTGGTTCCCTATACAGCAGCTTGAGTGGTTTTGGGTCATTAATTATTAATTTTACAGTCTATTAACATCGCAGCTTGATTGGACTTAGTGACCTCACATTTATGCTCCATAAAATAAGGAAATAAAATTGAGTTTGAAGGCACTAATTAAGTTTTACCTAATCTTATTTTATAATCAGGCTTTTTGTTAAGCTAGCATGACTTTTGTGACTTCAACATATCACCCTCACTTGCATCACCATCAACTGAAATTGATTTTAAACAAATACTTTAATAAAAGGAGTTTAAAACAAAAGGGAGAGATTACATTTCAGCCTGCTACACGTTTACCAACATTTAGTATTTTGCATCAGTAAAAGTCAATTCATTTTTCTTTACCAGGCACACTATTAATTCTTGTTTTCAGGGGGACAAAACAAGAACACGAAAGAAATATGCCAAAACAAAGCATGAGCTCTGAGCATACACAGGGGCTATACTCGTATCTTGAATCACTTAAATTACTAGCCAAAGCACTTAGACTCTCAAGGTCCAGGCCCATTTACTGTCACTGACATTTAGCTGCAGGGAAAATATGGCCTGCATGGGCTGATTCACAAGAACACAGCAAACAGCAGGTTCAGTCAATCTCATGGCCACATGGATCAGCATTAACAAGAAAAATCAATGCCACCCAAGTATAAAGGAGTACAGTTACACTTAATCGATATATTCTCCAAGTTTAATTTCTGATAACCTATTTCTAAGGTCCAGTGAGTTCCAGAGTTTAAGATGAGTGAAAACGCAAAAGAGGAAAAAAAAAAAAAGTTTTGTGATCAGTGTTATGATTAAAGGAGCTCTTGAGCCCGTCCGCAGGTTCTTAAGTTTGAGAATAGCCGTCTTATTAAAAAGCATCCAAAATTTAGCCCAATGGAGTTGGAGTCTTAATGGAGTTACATTTAAGACTGTCAGTTCAACTTTGTGTGTGTTGTCAATTTTTGAATCCATTAAAACACATTCATCAATAATCATATTGTATATTTAATGCAGGTGAACTAAAGCACATATAGCACTGAAGTTACATGATGAGCGTGGGTTAATGTCCACACACACCTGTGCAGGATGTAGTCATTTCTCCAATGGAGTGGTTATATGCCAGCTGACACAGCAGACACGCAACTCTTTACAACTAAGGCAAAAGCACGCCTATTAGTTCGGCTATAACCTGTCTTACTTCCCAACATGTTTGTTTACACCTTCCAATCAGAAAACAGGGAGGTTGCTGCTTTCTCGATGCTAAACAGCTGCTGTCATACATCAATAAAATATGAATCAGTTACAACTAGTAGCATTTCTGGTGCAGACAAGTGAAGGCAGCAACTTTGACTATTTAGTGGGCATGAAATAGGTTTTTATGTAATACCTGAAAACAACAATGAGTAATAATTGTGCCAAATAAAAGAACAAGGGTGACATGTCAAAGTCAGGTGATGTCTAATGGGCCAATGGCCGCTTTCCCTTTGTTAGCTGAAGATGCAGCCATTTTGAGACTAAATGGAAAGAATGTAACCTCACCCTTACAGACAACAAATGGACATGCAGCCTCTGCCTTAATTGTACTCGCTGTTCTGTAAGACAATGAGGAATTCATAGTGTCTGAGTCCAGGTGTTTTCACTTCAAAAACAGCTCATAAAAAACACTCAGCATGAGACGTGTGCCTGCCGCCAAGCAAACAACAGCGGGATCACTCCAAGACCACCTGGCTTAAGTAGAAAACGAGCACTATATGCCACAGGGTGGGAACAAAAAAAACAAACAAAAAAAAACAAAACAAAACACCACAAGCTGAAGTCATCTCAAAAACATTTCACAGCAGCTAAATACTATACACAGTTTGAAAAAGTGGGGGCAGACAGAAAAGCAAGTGGCGGTCATTAATCTGTTAAAGCACCTGACGAAATCCTTTACCAGTTCTGCAGTCGAGCTTGCATTTTATTTATCATCAACCTCTCAAACGTTTTCATGATACAGTGAAGGAGATGTGGTCTAATTTTAAGGGTGCTAAATAACCATCAAAGAAAGTGCAACACTGACCTCATCAAAACACTTAGAAAAAGCAAATGGGTAAAAATAGCAGCCTCTGGTTTGAGATCAGTGTCTCATTTTCCTACATTGTTATAGAGCAGTGCTGCCAGCTTTCAGCAATGCAATAATTACAACTTATGTGTGACATAAGACATTTTGTTTGACACGAAATGCACTTTTGGGCAAGGTCGAAGCAGCAATCCTCAAACATGGCAGCAGGTTTACTCTGCTGAGGAATTCGATCCAGCTGAGTTACGACCCCAGGTGAACCAGTTGCAACCTGCAGCGATGCTCAACGAAACCACTTCAGCAAAGTCTCTCTGTTTCAGGTCCTATGGCGGGGAGGTCTCTGGCATCTCATCCCAGCAGTGTCAGAGCCGCACACGCATACAAAAAAAAAATAAAAAATCATCTGCCCTACAGTTCTTATAAAGGGCAAACAGTTTCATGCAAACTCAGTGAGGTAATGCCTTATTAGATTTTCATTTAGGTTAAAATGTTGGTCTTTAACGATCATGAAAACAAGATAACCAGGATAAAACTTACTTTTTAGCCTTCATTTTTGCTACAAAGCTCTCATCTCTTTACAACGAGATGCTTCGCCACTGTACTGAAAGTCCAAATGGAAAGATCGTCAAGAAGATCAATCCATCCGTGGTCAAGAAAATCCATGTGGAAATAAAAGTCATAAAAGCTTTCCATACATGAACCTGTGGAAGGATCATTAACAGTTGCTGGCAGCTGCTTTTCATCTCCTAGAGTCGCCGGTTGTCTTTGCAAGTGAGCTTTATGGTAAAAAGCACCAGCTAGTCTGGGCCCAACTCCCTACTTGACAACCCCCCTGCTTCCCTCCATTACCCCCTTATTTATCCCCTGCAAAAAGACAAGTCAAGTTTAACAAATGCATAAAGATTGACAAAAGTTTTTGCTATACTCGAGCAACCCTACATGACCAATTACAATTAAACATATACACTGACCTGATATATTTACTAACTACAAATGCTTTTCATGTCAATTCATGGCATTTAGTTTTAAGCCAGACATGTTATCTCAATACAGTGTACATGGAAGTATCATAGACGTGTCACAATCAGCAGATGACCTGGCGTGTTGCAAAGTGTTGGCGCGCAAACACCACAGGGACTTCCTGCTGATGATTATGGGGTTGGTAAAAAAGCTGAATGAAACAGCAAGGAGGGCCAGCTTGACAAGGAGAGACCTGCCAATTATACGCAAGTAAAATATGTTGCGGGACTCCAATATACACTCAGTAATCAAGTAGGCTCTCGTTACAATGGTGCTGCAGTGATTCTTTCCAGACTGGAATTCAGCTTTATACTCTCAGTTCTATGTCAAAGGTTAAATTTAGATTTATCTCACGCGCGAACATACAGTGTTATGAAGCGCTGGTTCCTGCTGTGTAAAGTTCAACACCTTTCATTGTAGTCAGGCACCACACTAATTCTTGACAGCTCTTTGACTCAAAGGGTGGCTACAGTTTACTCTCACGGTCCCCGTTTTGCTTTACGTAGTTAATAACTTCATGAGGAAATTATATTTCGTCAGCTTTCTAAGACTGCAATGCTGTCAGAGAAGACAATCATTTATCAAATTTACGAAAAATGGCAATCAGAGGCTAAATAAGAATATACTGTCTTTCATGTGGTCTGTACAGTTTCCTTGTTTGATTTTAGACCATGTTCTGAAATATTAAACAGCGATGTATAATTAGAAATTATACACAAATATAACTCTTATAGTGAGCAGCAATTAGGAATGAAGATTAGGAACAACAAGACACAGTCAAACATTCAAAAACGACAGTCTGAAGACTGTTTGGGCTGAACAAAGAACAATAAAAAAAAAATAAAAAAAACTAGACTGTCTACATTCATGTCCATGAATTATTAAATTAATGTATTCAGCATTATGTTAGAAATGCATGAGTGATTATGCAGCTCCTGTAAGTCTGCCCATAAACCATAACAAAGAACGTCAAAGCCCTGTGCAACCTTTTACAAGAAAAGTGACCTGAAAGCAGACTTGTAAAATGGGCTGCAACTGCTGGGTAGGAAGAACCTGTTTCAGCCTAAATACTGTGGCGTGCGCACACACACACACACACACACACACACGTTTAAATTAAGCTAACATTCTAGAATGGGGTTTATTTATGATATTCTCATTCCCCCAGTAACTCTTTAGCTAGAACTAGTTTTGTGAATGAGTTTAAGCAAACAAGCATCCCCTATACACATCAAAGTCCCTTTGTGCCATGTATTGTTACGTGTTACACGCAAAGTTTGCACTCACAAGATCCTGCTTCCTGTATATCCCAAGGCCATCTGTCGTACACAACAAATTAATGAATTAAATATCAAACAGTTGGACTTTAAAGTAATTTTGATTGTTGTCTTTAATATTCAAATCACACTGAAGGCTAAGTTTTTAACCAGTCAAGAAATAATAATAATAATAATAATAATAATAATAATAATAATAATAATACACTCTAAAGCTACCTAACAGCAAACGATATCCCTAGCACTCAAAAGGACCCCAATTGTGTTGCTTTTGATGGTCAGGTATATGTCAATGCATTTAAAAACGCTTCACATACTATACCAAATCTTAACACACTTCTACTTAAAATTACATGCAAAGGTTTTGCTTTGTCATCTGTGCTTATTTTTCTAACGCTTTTAGACAACATGCTATAAAGCCCCTCCAAAACCTCACAATATGTTGAAGTACTCACAGCACTGTGCATTCCAGCTTATCACCAAAATCCTAGATCCTAGATAGTCTTTATCTAATAGCCATCAGATCTAGAGGTTATTATGCAGGCAGATCATCTAGCTGGGCGTATTTGAGGATTAGGAGCCTCTTAGTAAGTCACTAGCCTGGACCTTTATTGTGTGGACTACCAGAAAAGGGAAGATCTTTAATGCAGAAATCGACATTTAAGGTTTCTACAGGCCTGATACACAATCGGGAATTAAGTAGACTAATAATCAATATAGATTTCACTTTAAAAAGTGCATTATTTGGGCATTTTTGTGTAACAGGTAAACTATGCATGCTTGTCAGAAATGAAGCTACTGTCTTAGATATGGAAGTTCAACAAGAGATGATGTTTATTGCACCTTTATCAATAGCAGCATAGCTCCACTAGCTCACGATAGGTGCTTGAGACTGAATGTGTTGCTCTGTGCTTGATGCAGATAAGCTTTCAGTTGTGATGTGCAAAGTTATGCAGGTAGGACATGAGACCACAGAATGGGGACGGCATCAGAGCCAAATCAGCACATTTTAAAATAAATTTGAATCGAAAACAGTCTACAGAAAAACAAGTCAAATGTGGGACCAGATATTTAGATTGCAGCCATCCTAGACCTCTCCAAATGAGATGACGGGGTGTCCCTTCTTCTTCCAAAAAGACAGAAGGCCTAGGTTCTATAGCAGAATAACATGCTGTGCTTATCAGGAGGACAGCAATGTGTCAAAGGCATTTTTTGCCCTCCTCTCAGTGGCCAACTGCAAGCCTCAGGCACAGCTGAGAATCTCATGTTTGGGACTGCAGTGAGATCCACAGCAATTATGTAATGTGTTAAAATGACTGATGCTGCTCTGGATGAAAAGAAACGCAGCCACCTCACATTATCATCATCTTCCACTACATAGTCTGAAACTGTTCCATTACAGATCCATGAGCCTGAGTATTTCAAATTGCTAAGCACCGCCAGAGAGTCTCTCTCTGTTCAGTCTGTTATGCAACTCCCACTCTGTTCATGCAAATCCACCAACACAAGTGACTAGCAACCCTCGAGTCGTCATGGAGACGAGGCAAGATAATGTTCATAGACTTTAGGGCAATAATGAGGGTGTGTAATGTCAACAGAGCATGGGCATTGTAATGTCCAGCTCTGACATGTTAAGCTAAGCTGAATCCTGTCACCTTGGTCTTGGGGGGGGGGGTCAGAGATCCTGAGCTAAAGAAAAAGTTCAGGTGTAGGTCAGCGGGTAGATTTTGTTGTGTGAAGCAACAAGCCCCTCCACTCTAATTGCTTCAGTGGAGCTCAGTGAGCACCAGTCAGCTGGGCTTTGGCATTGTATAGGGAAAGTCAAGCCAGAGAGGGAATGACTGAAGGGGAGGGGTTTAGGTGACAGCTGAGGAATGTCTTCTCTGCTCCCTCTTTGCTATGGTTTCCAGCGGCCGTCATGTGAGGAATGCACGGGCTAGAACGACAGGACTTGGAATGCGACAGCTCTGGGACGAATTTAGCCAATGTGATCTGGAATCTCCGCTTGTCTAAGGGATCCCTAGTTCACTGGAACATCCCGTCTCTACCCTCAACTTGCATCCGTGCAGTCTGTGTTTTGGGTGAACCAATCTGTCTCAGTAAATCACGTTACAAATTCAAATCAGCTATCGAAACACTAATGTTTCTCTAATAGACTAGAGGAGTGCCAAATATCAGTACCCACCAAGGTCCTTGAGGTGAAACAGGACAAAAATATTGACAATGTGATAAATCGAAGAACCAGTCTTAAATCTCTGGAATGGCTCAAAGACTCAGAAGATTTACCCAAATAATATCAAACATGTCTGATATTTACATTTACAATTGTGTCTTCAGGAAGAGTGAATGAATGAATGAACCTCAAATGAAGTTAATGCCTATACACTTCAAGTCCCACAGCAAGTATCACTGACACTCTAGCCCTTAAGGCTAATATTATCTAGAACACTAGTAGTTAGAAATACTACCGAGTTCTCACTGAAGAACAACAACCCATGCTGGTCTTGTCTCACCAACCATTTTCTCAGATTCA
>NW_005187505.1:1842806-1854898 GCF_000239375.1 Pundamilia nyererei | reverse complement strand
AGAGAGAGAGAGAGAAGCCCCTCGTCTCCAGAGATGGTTATGTCCGGAGAGCCGCACTTCAAATTCTTTCCTCACTCAAGTTCATCTCTGGACATCAGCCCAAAAAAAGGCAACATTTCCACCCAATGAGTTTGCATTGAGGGGTTCATGCTAATTCCAGATTTCATTAAAGCAGACTACGATCTTGAAGAAAGGTCAATTTACCAGCAGGATTAATTAATGTAAAAAAACAAAAACAAAAAAAAAAACAACCCAAAAACGTGCATGAATCACATCACATACAGATAAAGCTGATGACCCATGCCTTAAAACCTGCTTTTAAAACTTTTAATCTGTGCAGTGGCCTAAGTCTTGGAGAACAAACACACCATGGGAGCAAGGTGGTGCATAAAGCAGTGCTCATAATTACTAAGACGAGACATGTGGACATGAGTAATGAAGTGACATCACAGGAGATCTATGCAAGTATAAAACATTTAATGTGAATATTTTTGTAAATCCTTACATCATGTAAACACTATCCACGCTAGTGCAAACAAGATAAACAAATGCTCGTTTCCACTAGCATTATCCTTTATTTCTTCAAATTAAAATACTCCAGGATGCAATACGTAGGGAGAGAAAAATAAATAAATAAAAAAAATATAGAGGGGCAACCACAGTTTCCCTCTTCAGAGGATGTTAGCTTCAATGTTTAATATGAAATAACCCGAAATGTAAACAGCACAAAATGCTGTCAATTAAAAAAAATAAATTGGATAAATAAAAACTCCACTATGGTACATTACAAATCAAAGAGAAATGGTCTGCTTTGATGACAGTTTTTCTGCTTCCCTGTGGCTCATCATGTAAAACACATCACCCTCTTTTACCTGAATCTATAAAGTCTCTGTAAAGGGAAGAAGGAGACTTCATTGTCTGAGATCAGCAGCAGACTTTCCAGTTTGAGTGTTAATAAACATGTGGAAATTATCTGACTCTGTAATATGTTCGACAGCATGTTCTAACTTGTGAACGAAGGTCAGGTTAAGGTTGATCTTTTTAAACCAAATACTTCTGCCCCTCTCCATCAGCCTATCACAGCAGTTGCGCCATCACGCAAAAGGCGACAAACGACTGCAGGATGTTGCAGAGAACAGTCCTGGTGCAGAGCCGCAACTCAACAAGAAGAAAGAAGAAGCTGCACAAATCACCTTTGGAGAGAACTTGGATGTCAACACAGAGGCAACTGGTTGGCACACAATATTTCTGATGTTTTCTGCAACTCTCTGGATCCAGAGATCCAGCGTTACAGTTTGGCTTAATGAAAAGCTGGAATGGAACAGATCCTGATCATCTCACCCCAGCAGCCTCACAAGTACTGAAAGTGAGATCAGTTTCTGATTGGACTGATGTTTGCACTGTTGACTGTTTCAAGACACTGCAAAAATCCTGGAAGGGGGGGGGGGAGATAAAAGTTTATTTTCCAGTGGGAATGAAAAATTATTTATCAGAGGCAGAAACATGCAGTCAGAAAGGGGAAATCCCCCAAACCGTTCACCCTGCTTATTTCCACCAAAAAGTAAAACACTTAACTACAATGTTCTTGGTACAAAATAAGCAAGATATCTTTATAAAAGTGTCACTGTAAAAACTAACAGTATACCCGTAATCACTTGATCCAATAAGCACAAACTGAAAAACGATATTAAAATAAATGTACTTGTTTAAATGGTAAAAGATACCTCTGAAGCAACAGAAACAAATTCATAAATTACACGACCAGGTTCTTTGTTATTTACGTTTTAATTCTAGTCTAGCTTTTGCACACCTCACTGGACTTAACCTGGTCACAACTTTCAGTAAGCTTACTGCACCAACAAGCAACCTACTTCCATCACTGGATCCATGGTGGTTTATAAAGCTTTTAAATCAGGCTTTAAACCCCATTTGGACTGAAACTACCTCACACCGCCTAAAACCCATCAAGATGAGGTGCCATTTTCAGTTTATCGGCTGTGGAAGTACAGATGCTAGTGAAAGTAGCTACCCCAGTTAGCGGGCAAATGACTAGCTTGGCACGGTTAACATCCCGGTGTAGCAAAAGCGCTAACGACACAGGCGTTTCCGATTAACTATACATAAAACAGCATAAAATTATGAGGCCCATAATTTACCACTGACGCCGTTTCTCAGGTCAGTTAATGAATGAATTAACTTCAGCTAAAGCCCCACACAGCTAATGACATTTATCTTAGCATGCTAAAGTACGTTAGCAGACACTCCGCTGGGCTAATACTGCGCTGTTACCATTCATTCTTTCCTGGCAATTAAACTAATATGCCCACTATTAATGAGGGACTGCATTTTTTAAGTCAGAGTGACAAGCAAACATTGTTTCGCAATCGTAACATTAGCCTGTATCTGAATGACGTTGTATCTAAAGCTAGTTAGCAAGGTAGCTTCTGCTTCCTCTCCAGAGAGTAGCCACAGTCAAGGAGGAGGGTTTATCAACAAAACGACTTTTACTGCTAACCAGGTAGCAGCCATCTATTGCTGGGTTCATTCTGCACGAACACCATTTATATTAAGCTCCAAACACACTAAATAGGATCCGACAATAATCAATTGACCACACAGACACTTGTCTGGCTTGATTGTATTTACAACATAAAACCAAGCCAATGTTTCAAATCGAAAAATGCAGCAGTACTGCAATTAGACTGCACCTACAGACTCAGGCTAGTTTATGGAGGCATAAAGTAGAATTAGCCCTGTAAATTAGGTGTTTGACTCTGCTGCTTCTTGCCACTTATACTCAGACAAGTGTATGCATAGTTAGCGCGGTTTACCAGTTAAACAGCCTCAGGAGGAAGCCAACGGATTCATCCCTTCTCTGCGTCGAGAAGGACGAGTATGCTAGGTAGGTAAACAACGGGATGAGAATGGCTTCCATTTGACAGGTGTACCAGGGTAAGCTTTTGCTAGCAGCCAGTCGATATTTATGTCTAATGGTACCGGCTGCTGACATAAACCCACACGGCAAGCTAACACAAACCTGGTGGAGGGCGGTGAGACCGTCTACATTGGCGTAGTTGATGTCAGCGCCCCGGTCAAGCATTCGGAGCACCTCCTCGGTATCGCCGCTCGAACAGGCGGCCAGAAACACGGCGCCATCATCGAACTTCACCTTCGTCTTTTTCTTTTTCAAAACAGGAGGCTCCTGGTCCGTTTCCGAGCCAAGCCATCGCTTTAACTGTTCATTCCGCTTCTGCTTGGCGTCCGCCATCTTCATCCCCCTCCTGTCTCGGGCTTCTTATCTTTCGCCGAGAGAGGATATACTTTATAGTGCCACTATCCCACAGCGCAGTGGGGCGTGGGAAGGGAGGGCTGGGGAGGAGGGGGAACTGAGAGAGAGAGAGAGAGAGAGAGAGAGAGCGAGCGAGCGAGCGAGCGTCTGGATTCCCGTAACCTCGCGAGAACTGAAGCCCAGGAACTGCAGCATAACGTCATCATCAGCAGATTATAAGACAGAGTGAGTGAGCGAGCAAGCAGGGTAATCCTTATAGACTGTGCACACCAAATAAGACAAAATTACTTAAAAATATTGCATAACCTTTTGCGGGGTGTCAAGAAGTTTCAAAGAGAGGCTCTCTAAGGTGTAGTAGCTAATATTTTTTGACCACCTCTAGGCTATTGTTTGCTGTGATATAGCTGGGAACACAGAAGTAACTTAAAACCATATGTCAGTGAATGTACCTGCAGCAGAAAACAGTGTTATCTGTAAGAACTACCAAATCTTCCCACCTTCTTCGTTCCATTGGTGAAGGAAAGGAAAAGGAGGTCTGAAACAGGGACGTTTCCAGGATTCTTTCAGTGGGGTGGCACATGCACCCACAACATCTTGCTTTTGTCAGTACATCATAGACATAAGACATAATCTCTCCAGTGTGTCCTGTCTTTTTTTAATGTTGTATTATAACTAGCAATCATATCAATTAACTTGTGATTTACAGACGTCACCCTTTCTTTTCATTTGAGGAAGCAGAAAGGATTTTATTATGCTATCTAAACAAACATACTCTTTGCAGATGTTTTCCACTTCTTGTGGATGGTTCTTTTAAAGCATTTTGTACTAAAGGTACTTCACAAGGTGAGCCAAAACTTTCAGGCACACCTGTCTTCTCATACTCAGGAAAGAGCACGTATCTCATCTGAAATACCATCAGTTCTCCTTTAAATACATAATATATATTTAAATATTTAATGTCAGATGAATTTAATTAGTTTTAGTTTTTGCCACACAAGAAAGCAAAAGTTCTTGGCCACCTACACATTACACTTTCAGGAACTGCCTATCCTTGGAAACCTATGAATACCATGAATTTCTTGGTGCACATTGTGCTAACATTAATGCCACAGGAGGTATGCAACTCTGCACTATGCGCCACTGCAGTTGTAACTTTTCACTGATATGACTTATACTTGATCACACAAAATTCAGTAAATCTTTGCAATGACCTGTTCTTGCACAAATGTCGTAAAAGCAGTCAGAATTGCTTTATACACCTGTGGCAATGGGACTGAGCGCATCTGAATTCAAAAGAGGTGTGGCCCAGTACATGTGTCCATATAGAGTAGTTGCACAACCAGATGAATGACCTCTTTTTAGCTCCAAAAAGACATACAAGGTACTTTCCAAACTGTAACCTCCACAGAGCCATGTGTTCCAACGTCAGTGCCCTTCTCCATTACTGCTGGTTACTGCTATTGCTGCAGAAGCGCTACAGCTAACCAAATTATTAACTTCAGCTTGTGCTGCAATAACTTACATTGCGGCTTTATGGCATCATGGGTGTTTACTTTTTCGTTACCGAACTTTCTGACTTGATTTAAATAATGGTTGCAGAAGTGTATCAGCTCAGAGGGCTCAATTCACTTTTTAGGCAGGCCTGAACCCCCAAAATCTATCAATAATGGAGAGGGCAAATGGCATTTTAGTTGTCATTTTTAACATTGCCAATCGGTGACAATGTAACGACATTGCCCTGTGGCTACAAAATACCCGGACCTAATGGAGACTGTTGCATGAAAATTAAAGAATATCATAAATACATTGTATTCTAGTAGCATCACTATGAAGTTATAGCAGAGTCTTGGGTCTGTTATTTATTTTTGTCCTGTATTTGTGCTGAATTAGTGTTGATTGAGTCTTTTTATGTTGTCTTACAATCAGCGGCAACTCAAACGAACCATCAATTGTACAAAGTCATGTGTTTTGTTTTTTTTTATTTCAGGAAGTAAAATGATTTTATTGTTCTAATTAAACAGACTGTCTCGGTGGAGGTGTTTCCCCTTTCTTCTGGGTGGTTCTTTCAAAACATTTGGTGCCAAAGCCATACCAGGGGCGTGGAAAGATTTAAGGCACACTTTTCTTATCTGCAGTTATCTGTACATCATGTAAAATATCATCACTTCTGTATGTATACTGATATAGTCAGTTCATTCATTTATTACCTCTTTGTGCAACTGTGATAATAACATTTGGCTGACACAAAATCTCTTGATAGCTGGTAATTATATACTGCTGGGAAGCCTTATCTATAATATTACAGTATAATATTAATATATTAGCAGCTTACTACTACTAATAATAATAACATAAGGAAAAAAATGTAACATACTCCCAGCAATTACCCTGCTGGATAAGGAACTTGCCTTAGTATTATATAACTGGAACAGAGAGTAGTGTCCCAGTGGAAAGCATTTGTGCCCTTTAGCGTATAAGTGGTACAATAAAGGTACTTTATTCTCGTATTTTTGAAAGACATTTTGAAATTGGGAAAGTAAGGAAAAACACAGGAAAATCATGTCGTTGAATCAAGGCAGCCTACAAAGGCAAATGCATGCATTTAGATGCACTCACACACTTATATGTCCCACTATATGTCACCCTGTAAATCTGCTACCTACACCGACTCAGAGTTTTTCCTGTGCTCCATCCAGCTCCCCATATGCTTCTGCACTTTATTTTTTAATGGATCGATTTACAACATTTTCCATCTTCATATGTATTTCCCTCTGCCAAAGACCTTTACCCTGTTTTAAAAACAGTTTTAATTACTTTTTTCTTTCTGTCACACTGTGACTCTCTTCAGTTTATGTATTTGTGTACAAAGATCTTTTTTTTTAATGCTTCATTATCAACGTTGTGGTTCAAATGAACTTTTACAGACGTGGCTATTTTCATTTCAGGAAGTGGAAGGAATTTTGTCATGCTAACTAAACAAACTCTCATTTGGCGGTATTTCCCCCTTTCTTCCACCCAGATTCGCGAAACGGCTTTTCCAACGATGTAACGCGTTTAGTTTCCATGTCATAAAAAAGACATCGCTCCCCAAAGGGAAATGGAAGCCGTCTTATTACAGAGTACCTGCAATGATTTGATGGGGAACACTTGAAGTGTTAGTAGACTTAAGCACCAGGGTGGTCCAGTTCAATCTGGAGTGAAAACAGGGTGGTACATAAAGTGCATGTGATTTTTATTTTGTTTTGGTTTTTTTGGCACCCTCATGTGTTATTATTGGCAGACATTCATGTGTACTCAGCAGGGGGTGCGGTGTTGCCATCAAGTTGTAGGTATGAAGCATGCAGTCGCTCTTGTTTTCTTTACAGCAAGGTGTCACTTAATGATGTTTTTTTTTTGTTTAAAGACATTAAAAATAAGAAAGATAATCTCTGTGCGTAATTAGGTGCCCCCCTCCAACTGAACTTGAAATTGACATCCTGAATAACAATCTGTTCAAGCAAAATCATGAACCAAAACATTTATACAACTGCCACCGTGAGCCATTGTGTGGAGTGTGTACACGTAAACCCAATATTATTTCATTTCAGAAGCATTTACTGCCTAAAAGCACAGTAAACCGGACTTAGAAGACACTCAGCTCAGCTGTTACACAAATGTCATGGGAAATCTGCACGGTTCTAATGAGTCAGAGCGATATGGAACACCAACAGCGTCAGCGTCAGGAAGTTGCTGGCCACTGGCTTCAGTCTGCTGATACCAGGAGGGTTGCAGGGAAAGTGATGTGCAAGCTGCTGTTTGGCAGGGAAAGCCGACCTCACAGTGACTGACAGAACAAGGCGAGCGCTGTGGGTCACTTCCAGCTCTGAATGTAATAAGAGTCTTGTGTGTAGGTGTTTGTGTATCTGTGTGATACATCAGCGAGTTTATGAGCTCCAGACAGCACAAACAGCAAAAAAATGTGCTTACTTGGAGGTTTTGGTTCAGTTGCTTGAAAAGATTGTTTCGTAAGATTAATTTTTCCAGTCCCTGTCAACATATGAACACCAGGCTCTGAATATGTGACGGGGTGGAGTCCGCATGTTCTCCAGGTTCCCCCACAGTCAGAAACATACATGTTAGCTTAACTGGCATTTCTAAGTTGGTCATAGGTGTGGATGGCATCCTGTGTCTATGTTAGCCCTGTGATAGACTGGCAATCTGTCCAGGGTGTACCCATGACAGCTGGGCTAGGTTCCAGCTACTACTTACTACTGCGACCAAAATGGATGTAGGTTTGGTTGTGCTTGTCTTGCCAAACATGTTTAAATTTGTATTGAAACCAAAACAATGGAAAAGCATCAATTGATTTGAACTTCTTATAAGTGCCATGCATCTGCCCGCTACAGTCTACTTTTTTTTTTCTTTTTTCAATGTAGGGAAATGTATTTAATGAGTGTTGTGAACTGAAAATGTGTATGTAATGTGTGAAACTGATGAAATAATAATAGGATTCCTCTTTTGTGCTGCTTTGCTAGCTCTTCGCTGTAGCCAGTGTCGGTCGTTCAGGGATGTTCTTGCCATTAGTCTCTTTTTTTTACAGTCTACTTAAAGTCTACAGCGTCAGCTACACTGTTAGGGGGCCCCATGTCGCGCTGAAGGCCTGGAAACTGTTCAATGTATATCCACATCCTTCACTTAACACCACTAAATATTTTGAATGCATCCTGTTTATGTATCCTACTATACCCCCTCCCTCCCAGCAGCTGTATTTATCTCAGTAATGCCAGTGACACAGAGCGCTTATTGACTAACAGTAAAATGACTTTTGCCACAGTGTCGGCTGATCATAATTAATGGGATGTGAGAGGAGTCGTCAATCCTTTATTGAGACAAAAATCATTTGTCAGCATTACCTTTCACATGCAGATGTGACTAAGAGGGCTGTCACATTGTATATTTGCCAGGCAAACTCTTGTCTTTCATTACTCTTCACTTTGATCTCCTATGATTGTTTGCTTCTGTTTCTGCTCCTTGAGGGGATAAAACTGTCTGGGAGTGATTCAAGTGTATTGATGCCACAAAATTACAATGGTGCACTCTCACTGTTTGTCTCTGGCCACTGAGACGTGCATGATTAAAACCCGGCGACGGACCTCAAAGTTGTGTCAGTGTAGGCGTGTTCCAAGCATCACGACACCAGCGTCAGGGCCCTCTGCATCTATGACTTATCCCTGAGAGGAAGCGCTTGTTTACCGCTTTAACTGAGTATTTCCGCTGTGAACCGTTTGTGGTTTGTGGAAACAGATGAGGTGTGCAAGTCAAGTGTCCTGGAAAGACAGCTGGAGAGGTTGACGAGGGTTGTTTACCTGAGCGTGTGCCTCTTTAAGTGTGTATGTATTTATATGTTACTGGACAGGCTGCGTTGGATGTTATCCAGCCTGATGTCAGCCATACGGTATTCTAAAGGTTCCTACAGTTCCTATAATAATTCCCGTGTACACTAGAGCAACATGCTCATATAAACACACAAACACAAAGATTTATGGAGAAGATTGATTTGAGTCTTTCTCTCAGGCTGCTAAATTTACATGTACAAGTATACGCTCATGCTACATAATTGTTTGGCCTGTTTTTGCTGCTGGCTGTGAAATTAAAATGAAAATTTATGCACTGGGGTGCGTAAATGCTTGTTGACTTCTAGGCAATGTGATTGTGTCATAATATCTGATACAGCTAAGGTAGTTCAACTCCTGATGGTTTAGGAAGAATTCACAACCAAAGAAATAATTGTTGCAAGATTATGTACGGATGCCTGCCTGCCTGTCTGTTTTTTTATAACTGTGCAAGAATTTACATTACAATGCACCAGCTATGCTTGTGCCCCAGGCAGCAGACTTCAAGTGGACTTTGGCTGCTCCCTTATTCACAAGGGGTTGCTAGGGCAAATAGGTCTGCATGTTTTGATTTGGCAGATTTTTATACCAGATACACTTCCTGACTGATTTGTGTCTCAGTCCAAGATCAAACATTATGAAGCCGCATAAGTGGATTTCAAATAAGTATAACAGGAATGACTGCTTGACCATCAGGTCTTTTGCTATCTGTGTGTGTCTGTAATGGAGTATATTCCAGGTTAGCCAGCACCTCGTTGGCTTAGCTTAACATAAAGACAGAAAGAAAACAAAGAAACAACCAGCAGTAGCTCTGCCTCTATCAGGCCTTAGAGGTGCTTGCAAGAAAATGTAATATGTGTTATTTGTTATGTGTCCTAGTCCCTAGTTCCCACGATGTCTGATGAATTTTTTTCTATGCTAAAGCTAATCTGCTGCTAGCTGTAGCAGAAAGCTATGATACAGTTAGTAAGAAAGCACAATGCTATCTATTCCTTAAACTAAACTTGTTCTTCTCTGGTGAACTTCTATTTGATATTTTGTGTTTACATTTCAGGCCAAATGTTTCTTTTCTTTTTTTTCTTTTCTTTTTAAATATATGCTCACTTTAGTGCAAGCATCCATGATAGCATGTGAAGATACATTAGCATGCATAGTACATCTGTGAAGACCTCATTAATACTGAAAGATTTTTGATCAGTATTCAGACTTCTTTCTCAGAAAAGGCCACACCTAGCAAAACAATGCCTAACCACATCCTGCATGCCTTACAACAGTCAGGTGCCATAATCAGATTCTGGGTGCTAAAGTGACCCGCCCGGTGCTCTAACCTGTTACTAACTGAAAACATTTAGCACATTATGAAGTGAAAAATATGATGGAGACGGCCCAGAACTCTTACTTCAAGGAAGAAAAGGAAAACATTTTACTTTTAACGCTGCTTACATCATTTGGTTGCCTCGGTTTCCAACGGCTTGCAAAGTGTTGCTAACAAAAGAGATGATTCCTCACAGTCCCAGATATTTTAAATGAGCTGGTGGCAGTAAATTGTTTTCTGGAAACTGAACTGTAATAAGAAACTTAAAATAAGACCACTTGTCACTGGTGTCAGTTCAGACTAGAAGTGACTGATAAATGAATAAGTTAATGAGATTAGACATGGAAAATCCTGTTTCTTTTTATTGCACATAGAGTAACTGTAACCAGTCATATCTACCAGCATGTCAGTGCAGGTGACCTAGACAAGCAGCACTCACTGAGTGGTGTCTGGTGAAGTGCGGACATCTCAGCCCCATCTGAGAAAAGCCAGACATCATGCTCCTATGCTCGTATGTCACCCAGAGCATGTTGTTGGCGCCTGCAATACTAACACACTCATCTCCTTTCCCAACTTGTGGGAAGACAGCAGCTTTACCGTGTAGATAGAAACAGTCATGCTTTGATGTTATCCTAAGACGCCTAAAATATGATGTTGAGGAAGACTGATAGTGCTTGCTCAGCTCTTCAGATGCAATTAGTCACCGGTGGATGAAAAAGCTTGTCCTAACCTGTGGAATAAGGAGAGAGTGCCAAGCTCAGTGGACAATGAAAGGTCTGATTATATTGAAATCCAAAAATAGTTTTCTTTGAAAAGTTTTTAGGCAACGACTGGACCTGACCCAGCACCCCTGATGATCAGGTCTACACTTTACTGCACGTCAGCTATGTGGAGAACTTCACCTTCCCATCCAATGTCACAGTGGGGGCTTCAACTGTCAGAGTATTTACAGGCAGAGCAAAATGAGATCACATGCTCAGTTCAAGGCCAGTCATGTCAGACAGTGAAGTGGATGAACAGAAAGCAACTGGCAGCAAAACGAAGTGAGAGAAAAGGCAGATGAGTGAAAGGCAGGTGGGGTCACAGGGCGGGGGGGGGGGGGGGGGGGGGAGTGCATATTATTTCAAACCATTCTCATAAAGACAGTAACTGTCTTGTTACAGCGACTGTAACTGGCCAGTGGTCAGATGGTGTGACCTCATACTCAGCTGTCAATGCTCCTTGTTTGTGTTATACCCTTAATTAAGAGGATCAGCCTGGTGCTGCTAGCCAAATGCACTTGATCAACTGAGCATCAGCAAGCGTGGCTAACTCAATAAAAGCAGAGGTTTTGGCAGTTTGCGCCAAGTCTGGAGCATTAAGGTGTGTGTGTTATCAGAATAGCATAATATTCCCAGAAGTGGACATCCCTGCAAATCCCCCCCAAAGCCAGGCAATGCAAAAAGAAACTACAAAAAAATCCAAGAGCTACATATCACATTCTATAGACCTCAGTTAGCATTCAACAGGAAAAGTTCATGACATTACAATTAGAAAAAGACTGAACAAGTTTGGCTTGTTTGGATGCATTGCCAAGAGAAAGCCTCTTCTCTCTAAAATGAAAATAGCAACACGACTTACGTTTGCAAAGTTGTATCTGAAAGAAACCACAAGACTTCTGGAATAATGTCTTTTGAACAGACGAGACCGGAGTGCAGTGACCTGCGTGCCAAAGACTGAACACAGCACATCGGCACAAACACCTCATAGAAACTGGGCACCTTGTAGTCGACCATGAACTCCTCTGTGTACCATTATACACCGAGGAGTTCTAGAGTCAAATGTGGGGCCATCTGTTAGTTTGGGCAACGTTGGGATTGCAAACAGAGCAGCAAACCTCCAACAAGATGGCTGAAAATTAAGAAAACAAAACCAAAAATGTGTTGTAAGCTCAGTCAAAGTCTAGAGTCTATGAAAATGTTCATTTTTAAGATGACTCTACATTGTTTCTTGGCCTATTGCACATAATATAAAGTTTTATAGTGCATTTTTTTCACATTTATTAAGACAGTGTGCCTTTGAAACAAATGCATTTTATAAGGTGTCAATCATTTTTATTAAATTATTGTTTAAAACC